>NC_134812.1:47414395-47456895 GCF_046742065.1 Oratosquilla oratoria
GGATCCAACTGTGGTGCTTTGTCTTGCTTCTTTGCCTCTGTCTCAAATCGTGTAGTGGTATGCAGTGGTGGGTGGGACGTGGGAGAGTAAATCTCACTATTAATGTTTATGCCATTCAGATATGGTACTTGGTGAGCTTGCAACCTGCCCTCATTAAATTCATTAAACCTGCCATGCGGTCGGTTGGATGGTGCAAGTGAGCCACGAGCAGGTCAAATCCGGCAGTACCTTCAACGGGTTTTCCGTGTGAGCGCCTAGAATATTATTTTTCTTTTTTCATCATGGGCTGAACCCAGAATGTTAACAATTAATGTAGTGGGTAACACTAAGGTGAGGAGACAGGGCAGCGGTAATATCAATAACGATGATCCCATCTCTAACACGTAGCTGTAGACTAGTGGTGGGCAGCTACCGGTGAAATTACCGGTTTTATCGGCAACAAACTTAATGATAGCTTACCGACAAACATTCTGCTACCGGTAAAACTTCGTTAACCGATAACTCGATAAGCGTAATTATCAGTAACGACCTCAAATCATCCAAGCAGTGTATTTCAGCCTCTGAGAAAGCAAATAAGATTCTAGGACTGATTGCGCGATCTTTTGATTTCAAAAGTCCATCACTCATTAACAAGCTATATAAATTGTTAGTTCGTCCACATTTGGAATATGCTGTTTCCGTATGGTCACCGAATCTCATTAAAGACATTGACAGACTGGAAAAAGTACAACGGCGAGCCACAAAACTGATTCCAAATATCAAAAATAAATCATACGAAAATCGACTAAAACATATGAATCTGTTTTCCCTAAAAAAGCGTAGACTCAGAGGTGACTTGATACAGGTCTTTAAAATTCTAAAGGGAATTGACAACATCAAAAGTGACAAAATTTTTACATTGAATGAGAATCAGACAAGAAACAATGGTCTCAAACTGTCCGGAAATAGATTCAATTTGGAAGTAGGTAGAAACAACTTTGCCAACCGTGTAGTTAATGAATGGAATAAACTTCCTGCACAGGTAGTGCAATGTAGTTCAGTTCGAAGCTTTAAGAATCAGTTAGATAAATACCTAAGTAAGATGCTGTAATGATTATAATATATCTTATATTATTTGTTTTTGTTTTGTTATCATTTGTCTGTCTGATTTTCATTTATTATTAGTTATATGTCAATTTATTATTATTTACTATTTACCTGTTTGTTTATCATTTAACTATACCTATGCATTTATTTATGTATTTTATTTGTTATTTACATTATCATAGTTTTTATTTATTATTTTATTATTGATATGATTTTTTTTTCGCATCCGACCTAGATATGGATCAAAAGGTCTCCTGTCGGCATGCTCCGCCTTTGTAATCCTTTGTAATCCTTTGTAACACTCAGAGAGCGGTAACTTCGGTAAGCACGTCTCGGCTTGGTGGTACTGAGTGACGGTGGTGACAGGCTGTCACCACCGTCACTCAGTACCACCAAGCCGAGACGTGCTTACCGAAGTTACCGCTCTCTGAATGTTATGGTATAGCTTATCGAGTTATCGGTTAACGAAGCTTTAACGGTAGCAGAATGTTTGCCGGTAAGCTATAGTTAAGGTTGTTGGATAAAACCTGTAACTTTACCGGTAGCTGCCTACCACTACCACCTCCAAACATGAACTCATGCATGCAGACACGAACGAAAATGTATACACCACACCCACCCTCAGACACCCTCCATTCACTCACTCGCGCGGTAGATACTAGATAGCATACTATAATAGTACCAATTAAAGTATGACCTTTTCCCTTTACAATGACATAAAAATAAAAACAATATGTAAAATAGAACCAGAGATATAGCTTATCAAATGACAAAAACATTGATTTTTCGAACTCGACTCGAACTTGTGACGTCACTACTACCTCACGAGTCTTTTACCAGTAAACTGTCGGTAATTTCGGTAACTGTATTGTTGTTCACCAATAATTTCGATATTGAAATTAGCGGTATTTGCCCAGCACTACTGTAGACATATTTAGCCAACTACAGCTCGCCGTTGTAAGAGTTCCTTTGATTGATGGATGTCGGTGAGAATAAATCACACCTCCGGTATTATTTCTCCTTTTTACAGTGCATGGTCTTCCCAAAACGTATAATTTTGAAGAAAACATGTTCTATGCCAAGGTGGACTCCATAGTCGATGAGTGCCCTCCACGAGACACATTTGTTGCTCCGGGAGACTTCAATGTGGTTATTGGCTGTAAAATGTGTGATGTTTCCCCATGGGTCTGTGACTAGGAATTTTGAAAAGTTTATAAGTTTCAAGATTGCTAGTTTCTGAATCCAGAGAATAGAGCCACATTGATGAACTTGCTATATCAATGAAAGTGTGACAAAAGAGAACAATAACATTTTTGTTAATAAATGTTGGGGAATCCTATAGAACTGTAAGGTTTATGGGAGTACTCATTTCTTTGGAACTAGTCACAGACATGTCGTATGAAGTTCAGTAGAATTTCAAAGTGTAATACGCCAGGAGAATCTGGAAAAGTCAGGGATGGTGCGTGTGCCCTTGAGTATGCTGTAGGAACCTTCAATCAATTCCAGGTGCTTGGCAACATTGAGGACCCTGGAGAACTGCGACACACCTTCAAATCTGGAACTCTGGAAGTTGCTGAGGAGTGCACTAAAAAGTGTCCAGGGTCGAAGAGTGGTGTAATGGTGCGTGAGAAACTGGACAACATAACCATGTGCCAGATTTCCTGGTGACATGGACCAATACAGGACTCTAAAACGGAAGAATAAAACTTTACTTCGAAAGGATTAGAGGATCACAAATGGAAAGAAAAAAAAACATTTCATTGTTCTTGGCCCCATATTTGCTTCTCATTTCCTGAAAAATATTTCTCTGCAAATCTAAACCACTTCAGCATTGTCCGAACAGCTGATGGACAACTCGTGTCAGACATGGAAGGATGGAGAGCGTGTCGGGGAGAATACTTTAAGCAGTTGCACATGGCTTACTCGAACAACGAGCCTTATCTGCCTGGTGTTCGGGTGAGGTTTGCCAATCCACTGATAGATGAAAATTCGCTATGTTCAAGATAAGAGGTAGAAATGTGGCTGACATCTGCAACTTCAACGGTGAAATACTGAAATCCGGAGGTGAGGCTATGATCCGCGAGTTACATGTGTTGCATGTGTTGATATCTATCGTTTGGCGATCCAGTATCATTTCCTCATGTGTAAGGTAAAGGAGAATACAAGAGCATAACATAAGAATAAAGGAGACTACAAGAGATCATAAAGGCTACACTAGGCAGTTCCATGACTATTACCACCTGCCATACGAATCCATAAAGTTATCTAACCGTATTTTAAAACAAATAGTAGTTTCAGCGCTCACTACATTATTACTAAGTCTATTCCATTCATTGACCATACTATTAGTAAATAAATTTGTACATATTTCCTTCTTAAATCTAAATTTGTCCAGTTTAAACTCATTACTGCAAGTCCCGCCCTGTAGTCTTAATATGATGACCCTGCTTGCGTCACCCTTGTTGAAACTTCTGATCCATTTAAACACCCCTATTAGATCACTCCACACTCTGCGTCTTTCCAGAGAGTGCAAGTTAAGGTGTCTAAGCCTCTCTTCGTAAGGTAAATTTCTGAGCCCATGTATTATTTTGATCATTCTCCTCTGTACTGATTCTATTGAATTGATGTCCATGCTATAAGACGAAAATCAAAACTGTACTACATAGTCAAGGATGGGTCTAATTAACACTAGATAGAGTTTGATAATTACCTCTGCGCTTCTATTCATAACCGTCCTAGCGAGGAAACCTAATGCTCTGTTAGCTTTATTCCTATCGCTGATGCACCGTTTCCTGGATTTAAGGTCAGGACTCACTAGAACACCCAAGTCTCTCTAGCACTCATTTTTTTTACTAAAAACGTGTAATCTAAACTATATCTATTTTTGGGGTTGTGTAGCCCTACGTTTAACACACTGCATTTTGAGATATTGAAGTTCATTTGCCATTTCACCGACCATGTGAACAACTTGTTAAGATCATCCTGAAGAAACTCGTCGTCTTTTCTTAACCCAATTAGGCGCCCTATTTTAGTGTCGTCCGCAAACTTACTAACATCACTATTAATCCCAATGTTCAAGTGGTTTATGTACATAATGAACAATAAGGGTCCCAAAACCGAGCCCTGGGGGACCCCACTAGAAACACTACCCAACCTGAATTTTACACCATTTATGGTGACCCGCTGTTTTCTGTCATTGGTCCAAGCTCTAATCCATTCTCTGGTGGGGCACCTTATCGTAACTGTCATTGTTGTCTGACACCTTATATACTTTAGCGTAAAAGGATAGAAGATTAGTTACACATGACTTACCCTTGGAAAAACTATGCTGTGTGTCACAAATCAAATTATGTATCTCGATGTGTTCTCTGAGTCGATTTACTATTATTGATTCATGCATTTTACCTATAATTGATGTTAAACTGATTGGCCTGCAGCTGCATATAGACGATTTATCTTCCTTTTTGGAAACAGGAACAACGTTTGCCTGCCCCCAAGCAATAGGCACAAAACTAGTGTCTACCGACTTATCAAATATTTCAGTTAACTGGTCACAGATTTCAAATTTGCACATTGGGAGTCTTGTACGAGGGTGGCTAATGAAACAGGGTCGAAATGTATAAATTAATTAGCACAACAGACAAAAATGTGGTTACGCTCGGATGGCGTATTATAAACTGCTTGGGGACACCACCTAGGCGGGAAAACTCTCGAGCGAGCGAGCAGAACACTTGGTTCTTACAACATATGTACAAGATACAACAATATATATATATATATATATATATATATATATATATATATATATATATATATATGTACCATATTTCAAGTACACCATTACATTACTACTATTCTTCCGTATTGACTTGAGGGGAAATTTTTATTTTGTGCATTTAGGATTATATCTGTTAGGTTACTATAAATTTCATCCAAATCGCTGACCAGGCTCTTGACCCCGCGCCCGCATATTACCCTCCGCGACCCAACCACTGACCGCGTTAATGACGTCCGGACTGACCGTGTATCTGACCCCGTCACAGCCCACTGGGTCGGTCCTGTAAGTGATCAGATAACTTATATAGTCTCTCATCTTGTCAAAAAGGGCTCTCCTGAAATCCAGTACTTGAACGTTATTCGTGTTTTTTAATTCATTCCAAACAATATTAAATCTTATCTCTTGATGACTGCTAGAGCCTAGAGTATCTCCCACTTTTACGTTATTCGTTAGATGCTCATTATTAGTTAAAAGTAAATCCCGAGTATTCTCTCCCCTCATAGGATCGGTAATCATTTGTTTTAGGAAATTACCCTGCACTACATCTAAAAAAAAAAAAATCGCTTCCTGATCTACTAAGATTTCCCAGTCAGTGTTTTTATAATTAGAATCTCCCATAATCACAACGTTTTTGTACTGGGATGCTCTACGAATTTCATGAATCAGGGGATCAGTCTGATCAATGCTGAGATTACGTCTATTTAGGACGCAATAATAAGTTTCTTGTTCTTGCATATAATCTCCACCCAAATAAATTCCGTACTATCCTCTTCCTTAATCGAATTGTTGATAATACAGTTCATTGTGTTTTTAACGAAAAGTGCTATTCCTCCCCCCACTCCTTCCAACCCTGTAAAAAAAATCCTTCTATCTCAATTTCCGGAATGAAATGTCTAATTTTCTATTAGGTTGAATGCTAGTGACTAGCCTAGAATTTTTACAAACTCAAACTTGTAAAATTTTAATATAATTTAGTATATTTACTTGTGACCTAAGTAATAATAATAAAAAAAAAGTTATCACAAGCCAGGAACTGATTTTTTTTACATAGTTAATCAGCTTCTTTACAAAAAATTACCTTGCTCTTTTGACCTCATATAAGCTATATTCAAGTGGTTATATCTAGTTTTATAAAGTAAAAAAAAATATGATGCTGTTCATTGTGCTAGTATACTGTTTTTATCAAACAAATATAAAACATATTTGAAATTTAGGCATGATAATCAGAGTGAGAGTAAATGAAATAAAGAGAGTTTTAGTCATATAACTATATCATGGTTTGAAAATATGATACATACATACATACATACATACATACATACATACATACATACATACATACATACATACATATACCAAAGGCTTTTTCCCCCCTTACACGGGAGGTAGCCAAAAAGAAAAACGCATAGAAACCACTCCCATCCATTTTATCCCCTACATACTCCACTCCCCTCCACCCTCTTTTCTCCCTCTTATCTTGGCACCTCCTGGATGACGGGACATCACTGCATCTTGTCCACTTCCCTGTGTCAGAAGCAGTGTCGCAAGACACAGCACATCCACGACAAGGCCGCTTCATTGATTCGGCTACCCCCCCTCTCCGTCCCCTCATGCAAAAAATGATAAGACAGGGAGAAATCCCTTCAGGCTGCGTCAATTTAGTTCTCATACATACTCCCTCACCCCCCATCCCCCACCCACTTCCCCTTATGAATCACAGCATCATCCATATACAACCCTTTTCCATTCACCCCTATCTTCTGTCCTCTACCGTCCTTCTTCAACAGACATTACTCTCTCTCGTAATGCCATCCATCTCATTCTAGGACACCCCCTCATGTTCACTCCTTCCATCTCTGCCTTCCATACCTTTTTTACCCATTTTTCTTCGCTCATTTTTTCCATGTGTCCAAACCATCCTAATACTCTTTCATCAACCCTATCTCCCAACTCCCTTTCCACCCCTGTTCTCCTCCTCACCTCCTCATTTCTCACTCTATCTAGCCTAGTAACCCCTATCACACTTTTCAGACGTTTCATCTCAAACACATTCAAACTCCTTCTCTCTTCTTCTTTTTTGTTTCATGTCCTGTACGGGGCATAGCCCCGTACAGTGCTGACGGCACAATCACTTCTTCATACAATCTCCTTTTAGCATCCATTCCCAAATGTCTATTTCTCATTACACTTTTAATCCACCAAGGCATTTACTCGCTACTCCCAATCTACATTCTACCTCCACCCTCACTCCTCCCTTTCTTTCTTGCCACATTCGTATCCAAGTATCTAAAATTATCCACTTCCTCCAGTCTCTCTCCCTTAATACTGACTTCCAGTCTGCTGTCACTCTCTCCCCTTGTACATTTCATCACCTTACTTTTACCCACATTTATTTTCAATTTTCTTCTTTCACACACCTTCCCAAACTCTGTCACTAACTTCCTCAATCCCTCCTCTGATCCTGCTACAAGTGCAATGTCGTCAGCAAACAACAGCTGGCTTATCTCCAACTTTTCTACGTTTTCTTTAACCATCTCCAACCCCTTACCCACCACCCTTGCATTCACCTCTCGCACCACCCCATCCATGTATAGATTGAACAGCCAGGGCGACATAATACATCCCTGACGAAGTCCCACCTTTACCCCCAAACCATTCACTCTCTCCATTTCTAACCCTAACACAAGCTCTACTACGCTCGTAAAAACTCTTGATAAAAAAAACTTTTTATATTCAAATCAGTATCTCTATAAATCCTGAATGTGAATGAAGAGAGATATCCAAAGGAAATGCAAACATAACTGCCTGACTTCATAAAAACAATGTAAACGTAGTGTTACACTTGGATCACAAATTCATGGGGATTCCCGTATTATTTGGGACATGTGACTATTTTCGTCATTGAATATGAAATCGCCTGTCTCTCATGTCAATTTTGAAACTCCTTGATATATCAATCATTGATTATGGTTAAGAGTGATTTGCTGTTGAGTCAGTCATAAGGAAATCAACTGAAGCATGCTAATTAAGTGCCGAACATTAGAATGTGGCAGAAAATATTTAACCAACTGTCATATCAGAAACAGGGAAGCATAATAAATATAGATGTGAAAAAAAGAGAGGAAGAAAACATAAGGACTGAGGAAACGAATACTATCAAGGATGACAATAAAAGTAAATGAAATACGGGAAGGACGGGTGAAATTCATAAGGACTGATATATAAACACGGTAGGACAATATTCCAAGAACGAGATGGGCGAGGTAAAGTAAAAAGAGGCAGAGGCGATGAGACGGATATACAAGAGGAAAAGAAAACCAAACGGACAAGGGACATCAGCATGAGTAAGTAAATGAAAATTTTGGGATGAAGAGGCTTGAGAGGACAAGAGGAAGAAATGCCAAAATTAGAATGAACAAAGGACAGAGAGGCAACCAGAAAGAGGAGCGATTAATCAGGACAAGGAAGGAAAAGCAAAAAGTAGATGAGAGACAAGGACAGAAACGAGTAAAGAAAAGGCAAGAGGAACTATGAGGACAAGGAAAACAAAGCCCCCTGAGATTTGGCAAGGCGCTGAGTTGATGAGTTGGGATTTGTGGTGTGATGGCCAGCACGCTTACGTGACTTGCTTGCTAGGATTCACGCGGTATTCTCTGAGGGGACAGCACTGTATTCACTGCGTATGCTCCGAAGATTAGAAAAAAAATGGTCATACACAAGGTTATATAAGTAGGAGATAGTGAAATCTGTAAATAAATTTTGAATATGCATAGAATATAATGATAATTTTCTAACCCGAAACTTTTGAATGATTGGCACTGCTTCCTGGGAAACCGTTAATGCTCAATGTTGTCGACCTATGATTTTTATATCTCTTTGACCTCCTAGATACTTCTCATACATCTTGTGTATTGCTGACGCATTATGCATATCGTTCTTTCACTTACATTGGGGGGGAATTCCGAACGTGCCAGTCAGAGGATATTATCTTCTCGTGTTTTCCCTGCCTTTGGAAGCGTTTGCACTTCTACTACTCCTTGTGTCTTCCATTTACTTAGCGTTTTCTTTCACTCAGCCATGATTCTCTGCTCTCCATCAGTTTTCTTCTTATTTTCGCCGCCCATCTTTCACAAATTCTTTTGCGTGATCAGGTATATGAGCGTTTTTCCTCTCCCACACAGATTTGTTGATTTCTTTATTCTTGCTCCAACTTTCTTCCTTTGATTTCTTAACACTGTTGAGCTATTGGAACGATTTTATTTGGACGATTGCTCAGATTCAATACATTTCATTTGATTTCTGTTTTTCCATTATTCTCAGGTTTATTTCCTCACGTCCTCCTACCTGGCGGCAGACTTTCCCTTCTGTGGCACACGATACTTTCCAATATTGCCCATACTTAAAAGAGTTGGTCGCGAGAGTCTACGCACACACACACACACACGCACACAAACAAACACACACACAAACACACACACACACACACACACACACACACACACACACACACACACACACACACACACACACACATACACACACACACACACACACACACACACACACACACACACACACACACACACACACACACAGACACACACACACACACACACACACACACACACACACACACACACACACACACACACACACACACACACACACACACACACACACACATACACACACACGCATACACGCACACAAACACACACACACACACACACACACACACACACACACACACACACACACACACACACACACACACACACACACACACACACATACACACACACACACACACACACACACACATACACACACACAAACACAAAGTACAAACACACACGTGCACACACACACACACACACACACACACACACACACACACACACACACACACACACACACACACACACACACACACACACACACACACACACAGACACACACACACACACACACGCACGCACACACACACACACACACACACACACACACACACACACACACACACACACACACACACACACACACACATATATATATATATATATATATATATATATATATATATATATATATACATACATATATATGCACGCTCACTTGTAATGTGAATTGTAAGCATAGGAATTTTCCTACACAGTATAGAAATATTTTTGTCTTCATATGAGTTCACTTGATACAGTGACAAGTAGAAAATTATATTTTTGAATTCATAAGAGTTCTTACAACATCCTAGTTCGTCCATTTTGTCAATAGTCACCTTACTATTTGATGCCTCATTTTTGTAAAGGAACGAAAATAAAATAAAACACAGGAATTAAGCACACACACATATATTAAATGGAAAATTATGTAAAATGCACAAACCTTCAATTTTCATCTTTTCTGTTACTGAGAGTTCAAGAATGCGGTGATTCACCACCATGGTCTTGGATCACGTGTTGGACTCGTAATCGACAGTTATTAACCTTCCGAATGAGAGCTTATGTATAACCGATCTATGGGTAACATTGTGACCTTACACGCATACACACCCCCAACTCCCCGCCCACGAGAGTTGGAGTAACAACCTGCAGCGCAGCGATACTGAAATTATTTCAGCCCTGGGCGGGATTCGAACTCGCACCACCGTAGTGGCAGGCGAGAATTCTGATGTTTGTTGGCGCGGATTCGTTCCCATCTTGTAAAGTTTCAGGGAGTTGAGCAGTCTGATTTCAAGCCAGTAAGTCAACAGCAGATCAGGCTTTAGTACATTGTGCTTTTGTCGAGCAAACACAAACACACACACAAACACACGCACACACACACACTACTCTTTTTACCATTATGTCCCTGCATTTAATGATTTCTCCATTTCCATCTTTCAAACATAACATTTGCTGTCTTCCTGAAGCATGTTTGCTCTCCGTCAATTTAATACTTTTACCTTTATGAATAATTTCCTCTCTTTCATCCAAGTTTCTCTTTCTTTTCTCTTATCTCTGCCTTTTATTGATAAGCTTGTTTAGTTCTACTCTTTTTATTTCATCTCTCCTGCTTTTAATCTGCATGGTCTTTCTTCTTTTAATTAGGTCATTTGTAGCTTTGGAGTATTTGTTTTCTCTAATGTTTTTTGTGCTTCTTACTTTCTCTGCCGATTCCCTAACGATATTCACTCGTCCTCGTTAGTTCTTAGAGCTTCGAATCTATTTTTTATTTCTAACTGAATTTTTTTATTATCCTTAACCTTCGCATGGCTTATTTTCTTTTTCAAAACTAGTTTATTTCTTTCGACTTGAATTTAGCTGTGCAACCTACCATTCTATGGTCACTACCTATGTTGACTTTATCACCGTAACATTGCTAACGCTTTTGCTCTCGTCTCCTAATATGAAGTCTATTTCATTCTTTGTTGTTCCATCTGGACTTCTCCACGTCCATTTACGACCTACACGCTTTTGGAAGAAAGTGTTCATTATACTCATGTTGTAGTTCTCTGCAAAATTGACTAATATCTCGCCTCTCTCATTTCTTTCACCTACTTCAAACTTACCAATGCACGTCTCATCTCCCATATTCTTCCCCACTTTAGCATTAAAGTCGCCTATTATCAATGTGCACTTACTTTTTACCTGACTTAAATCATAATAGAGCGACTCAATTTCATTGTCTGAACTCTGTGAAGTTGGTGCATAAACCTGAACTATTTTTAGAGTGTACCTTTTACACAGCCTAATCACAATCTAAGCTACCCTGTCTGACAAACTACTGAATTTGACTACGTTACCAGCAACCTCTCGGTTGATCAAGAATCCTACTCCACTAGATCTTTCTTTGTCCTTATCTCTATAGTAGAACAGGGGGTGATCATCTTGTAATTGTATCAGTTTTCTTCCGTTCTTCGGACTTTGCTTAGTCCTACGATGTCCCACTTGAAGTTGTCTAGTTCTTCCATTAAACTCTCCAGCCTGTGCTCCTCTGAGAGACCTCTTACATTGTAAGTAAAATCTTCATTTTCTTCATGTTGTTTAATGTCCAAGACTTGAATCTGCTTGAACAGTGCTTACATTCGGTGGCACACTGCCCGTAATTACACGAGGCAATGCGGTTGGACCCTTAGGAGACGATGATCCAACAGGAACGCCCGGCTTTTTTTTTTTTTTTTTTCCTGTTCATATTGGTTATGAAGGGGTGTTGGCAGTTATCTCATCCCCGTGCCAACTGGTTTCTGGTGAGATATTTCTCTGGTGTCACCTTATTCATTATATTCGGTGAAGCCCTATATCTATAGAGTGCCCAATGGTCCGCGCCGTCATTATGACGATACCCCATATATCTATGAGGAATTTCCCTGTTCACCAGCAGAGACGTACCAGTTTGCAGTGGGTCCTGCGATTGCGGGTGTCAGCTGCTCTTTGTCTGATCTTTCTTACAAAACCTGTTCGATATGGGTGACCGTGCAGAAGTTTTCTTTCTATCGACATAACTTTTGTAGTCATTAATATTTTCAAGCCTATCCACCACGTCAAGGATGGAGTCCAGGAGCCATGTTGTCAGAAAAATTTCAAACACTGGACTCAGAGTAACAGAATTTAGTAAATTCTGTTACTCTGAGTCCAGTGTTTGAAATTTTTTCCGACACACACACACACACATACACACACACACACACACACACACACACACACACACACACACACACACACACACACACACACACACACACACACACACACACACACACACACACACACACACACACACACACACACACACACACACGGTGTGTGGTGTGTGAGTGGTCTCAGACCTACCCAGAGATCGGCTAATAAGGAGCTCTGAGCTCACTGCCGTAGGGTGGTGTCTGGCTGTCTCGACAGAGACTGCAGCAGATCCGAGGTGAATACACACACACACACACACACACACACACACACACACACACACACACACACACACACACACACACACACACACACACACGTATATATATATATATATATGTATATATAAAAAATAAATCATACGAAAATCGACTAAAACATATGAATCTGTTTTCCCTAAAAAAGCGTAGACTCAGACGTGACTTGATACAGGTCTTTAAGGTTTTAAAGGGAATTGACAACATCAAAAGTGACAAAATTTTCACATTGAATGAGAATCAGACAAGAAACAATGGTCTCAAACTGTCCGGAAATAGATTCAATTTGGAAGTAGGTAGAAACAACTTTGCCAACCGTGTAGTTAATGAATGGAATAAACTTCCTGCACAGATAGTGCAATGTAGTTCAGTTCGAAGCTTTAAGAATCATTTAGATAAACACCTAAGCAAGATGCTGTAACGATTATAATTTATTTTATATTATTTGTTTTTGTTTTGTAATCATTTGTCTGTCCGATTTTTATTTATTATTATTTATATGTCAATTTATTATTATTTACTATTTACCTGTTTGTTTATTATTTGACTATACCTATGCATCTATTTATGTATTTTATTTGTTATTTACATTATTATAGTTATTTATTATTTTATTATTATTATTATTATTTTTCGCATCCGACTTAGATATGGACCAAAAGGTCTCCTGTCGGCATGCTCCGCCTTTGTAATCTTTTGTAATATATATATATATATATATATATATATATATATATAATATATATATACACACACACACATATATATATATATATATATATATATATATATATATAATGTGTTTGTGTGTGCATACGGGCGTGCGTGCATGCGCGCGCGCGCGCGCGCGCGTGTGTGTGTGTGTGTGTGTGTGTGTGTGTGTGTGTGTGTGTGTCTGTGTGTGTGTGTGTGTCTGTGTGTGTGTGTGTGTGTGTGTGTGTGTGTGTGTGTGTGTGTGTGTGTGTGTGTGTGTGTGTGTGTGTGTGTGTGTGTGTGTGTGTGTGTGTATGTGTGTGTGTGTGTGTGTGTGTGTGTGTGTGTGTGTGTGTGTGTGTGTGTGTGTGTGTGTGTGTGTGTGTGTGTGTGTGTGTGTGTGTGTGTGTGTGTGTGTGTGTGTGTGTGTGTGTGTGTGTGTGTGTGTGTGTGTGTGTGTGTGTGTGTGTGTGTGTGTGTGTGTGTGTGTGTGTGTGCGTGCGTGTGTGTGTGTGTGTGTGTGTGTGTGTGTGTGTGTGTGTGTGCGTGCGTGCGTGCGTGTGTGTGTGTGTGTGTGTGTGTGTGTGTGTGTGTGTGTGTGTGTGTGTGTGTGTGTGTGTGTGTGTGTGTGTGTGTGTGTGTGTGTGTGTGTGTGTGTGCGATTGATTACCACGTATCATTACATAAATTAAAGTGCAGCCACACGAAACGATCTAAACTGACTAAAATGCAGTCTTCACCCACCCACTGCGTGCCCCTCAGTCTGTGCTGCTAAATTGAGTTTGTTTCATAACCGTGAAACGTTCATTATGACAGCGACCACAAACTGAACCACAACTGCACCCACTGCTTGTGATCTCTTCACTGTCCATCGTTTCAAAATACAATTCTTAGTCCACGAGATGAGGCGAGTTATGTTGAGTATGCTGGTGGTATTCCTGTTATCCTTATTCATAAGAACATAAAAATAAGGGAGACTGCAAGAAACCAGAGGGCCTACACTAGGTAGTATCATGTCTCTTACCACCTTTCATCCATATCCATAAAGTTATTTCATCTTCCCTTGAAATTATCAATTGTTTCAGCGTTCACTACAAGGTTACTAAGTCTATGAAGAATATCACTTGGAATGCAGGTCATTGCACTACGATTTCGCCAATGATCAAATGAAAATATGAACAGTGTGGGGTGCCTCCATTCTTCATATAAACTATACAAGATATAGAAATTACCATGTAGGATAAGTATTCCTGTACATAAGTATACGAAACATTAACATCATTGACAGCCAGCGATGTGATCAACATCGAATAAATCTTACAGGAACTATGCTCACATTAAGTACTTCTAACGCTTGTAACCCGATTACTAAGCAGGAGGTGGAGATTAGTTCTTGTTATACGTGGGATTAAATCTTGTTTTGGTTAATCACAAATAATTTGCGATTAGCCACCCATATGATGATGCCAGAGCTTATAGGACAAACCGCAAATGAAATATACTTGTATATATATATATATATATATATATATATATATATATATATATATATGTATATATGTATATATATATATATATACATACATATATATATATATATATATATATATATATCTATATATATATATCAGATAATCTCTTTGGCTGTAGCGCACGGGACTCGAACCCGATGCGCTTGGAAGTAAACTCCCAAGACGCACACACGCCTTAGACCGCTCGACCACTAAACAGCTATTGGACAGCGACATCAATCAGATAATCTCGAATGGTTACGTTGGCGACATGCGTGAAGGGATTCGAACCGGCCCTTACAACTCCCACTTGATGCAGCGGCCTTGGTGGTGAAACGGGTGGTTAATGGGTGTAGTAAGCGCCCTCCCCAATCTCGAGAGTCAGTTAGACAATGAGTTCCCAAGGTTTTATGCTGTTTAGTGGTCGAGCGGTCTAAGGCGTGTGTGCGTCTTGGGAGTTTACTTCCAAGCGCATCGGGTTCGAGTCCCGTGCGCTACTGCCAAAGAGATTATCTGATTGATGTCGCTGTCCAATAGCGAATTTCTCGAATATATATATATATATATATATATATATATATATATATATATATATATATATAATTCGCCTTCAAGAAAATTTTCGATTTATTTGAAAGTATTTACTCTGCACTAATAGAGTGAAAGCACTAGAGTCGAGTGGAGCCATATATTTTTTTCTTCTTCTTTTACGGATGAGGCAGGGATGTATCCTCGCTTTAAGGCCCGGTCACATTATCACATTATCTATTTTTCGAATTTCCAAATGTCATATTATTAATTTGCGTCATAGGTTGAGAAGCTGAATGACGAACTAAGAGAAGTTAAACCTATACGAATATTTGACACATTGTTGAATTGTCTTTGGTAAAGTCTAGAATACTGATGTGAATTCGTCCTGCAGTTTTTCAAATTCACAATCTTTGACGAGAATCGTAATAGTGTGACTGGGGCTTTAGTTCTCTTCAGGCTTAGAATGGATTTGGTGATGAGTAGAATTGTAGCTGCCAGTGGTTGTTGAGTTAGCATTGGTAATAGTATCAATAGTAATATTGGTAGTATTTGCCGATAACTCTGCACTCCTTGCAGACTTGAGGATGCTTTAGCATTCACAATCAGTCACTGGATAAGGAGGCGAATACAATAGAACTTAAAATATTCTGGATTAAAGCCAAAACTCAGTGATTTAGTATTTCTCTAGAGCCATTGTAATTTCTGTCCTATTATATGAATGTGAGAATTAAACCGTTACCAAGGCATTGAGTGGATTGTACGTCACAATTCTTTCGGCACGAAGTCTCTGCGGATGGCCATACGACACAACTAGAGGGATAATGTTTCAATACAAGCCTTAGTCAAGGAGGTCGTCAAGAGAAAAGTGGCACGTTTCATCGCCGAGTACCAGCTAAAGGGGCTATCACATTGGCCTATTTTTTCCCTCCAATCTCCGAATAATCGGTAGTACCGCCCACTTCCAGGACAAATCACTATGACAAACTATTTTGTTTTCTCACCAAAAACACATAGAATGTCATTTTATATGCTGGAGTCTTTTTCTCTCTAGCATATCAGATTCCTTCCCGAAAGCTGCGAACTGCAAATCTGTTCCAATAGTCGGAAGAAAAAAAAGGCCAGTGTGATAAGGCCTTAAGGCACTAAGTCCACGTGGCTTATCTCCTTCCAGACGAGGTACAAAGGGGCCTCCTTCACGTAGGGCGGGTGTTTGCGACAAACAAATCCGCCAAGAGACAATGAGGACCTTTCGGTTGCAGGGTGACCAGATTTCTCAAGCCAGAATACGCTAGACAACAGCTAAAATTATGCTAGGTTGTCAAAAATAATGCTGAATATTTTGTTCCTCTTCATACGTTCGGTTTCTGTTACATTTTTTTTACTAGTATAGCACAATCTTATATGAAAATATGTTGAATTTAGTATAATTATGTTAAATCTGCTCGGAAGATTGTCTGTGAGCTAGCAAGGGAGGATCCACAAGGCTGGAGGAGAAGGGTGAGTGTGGCTTTGTTTTGTCACGGTATTAGCCCTCGTTGATTGTTTGATTGATTGATTCACCCGCAATCTGCACACATGTCAGCCAATGACGCAATTATCTCTCCACTCTGTCACGTCTTTTTAGTAGCTTCTTCAGTAGCTACTGAGGGTGACGTTTATATGATGAAGGAGCCAGACATTTCCATTCATCTGTGGCAATGTGGACTTCATTGGAACGCTGAAATTCTTTCAGCTTTTTAATAACCTACTTTCCTCTATGACGATTACGCCTCCATTTATGAACAGAACTCATTTAAACGTGAATGTAATAGAACCAGTTGCTCGTTTATATTCTGTTCTGCTTGGGTAATAAGTTACATTTTATACTGATATAGAATATGTAAGTGAAAGGACTGAAAGTATCTTTGCAAATTAAGAATCTGAAAATGACACTTACACAAGTCTATGCACCACAACAAGGCAGAACAACAGATGAAAAAGAAGAACTTTATCAATTGCTTCAGGAGACAAAGGAACAGAAAGGAAATGCAGAAAACATTATAGTGATTGGAGACTTGAACTGACACGTTGGAAGAGAGAGAACAGGAATGTGGATTCAATGACCAAATATACGCACACACACACCTAACTTATGGTGAAGTATAAAATTCGGTGGTCGATCTGAATGTGTATGTGTGTGTTTTTTATTCAAGAAATATAAAGAAATGTTACCCCAGATAAGTGAATTGGACTGGCTTTCCAAAGAACAAATCTTTTGGTGCAGTAAAATGTATAGGTGTTAAATACCCACATAATCTTCATACTCTCGAACAAAACTTGATTTTGATAGAACTCTTATCTAGATTTCGTCAATCATTTTCTTCCGAGCCGGAGCTCACTGCCTGTATGGAAAGCGTTGCTCTTTTGTTTTATTTACGAACATCATAATGATGATCCGTGAGAAGGCCAAACCTATCAGACGTCATTCGACCCGCTGAGGTTCACTGTCATTTAACCCTGTTGCTGCACAAGAGACTTCCCTCAGCTCGATCTAATCGCCTGATGGGTTGTCTTTATCCCACGAGTGCATAATGTTCCTTGAAAAGAACATATGAAAAGTTTATTTTTCAAATTCTATTTTACGAAAGTTATGCACGAAATTTTCCTTTTCTTTTATTGAGATGTAACATAAAACCTCTTTATTACAAATTAATGAAAGAAAATTAAGTTTTCATGCATAACTTTCCTATAACAGAATTTGATTTGTTTTTTTCATGTTTCTTTAAAGAAAGTGTTTATCTAGACCAGAGGTGGGGAACCTGCAGCCTTCCAGGCCATCAAGTGCGGCCTTCTGCGGCCTTCCAGGCCATCAAGTGCGGCCTTCTGCGGCCTTTGATATACATATCATTTTTTTTTAAAGACCTTGAATATTTTCTAAGTCTGAAATCGTTATTCACCTGAAACTTATAATATAATAAAAGGGATAAAATAATTGAAAAAAGAAAATTGTTCAGTGCGGGCTCTATGTGGGACGATGAATTGTAAGGTGGCCTTCATGCACAAAAGGGTTCCCCACCCCTGATCTAGACTAATAGTTCTCAAACTAGTGGGTGCCCCCTCCCCAGGAAGGCGTGAGGAGGATATACTCATATACTCAAAGAATAATTATTTAATAAGAATGAAATCTTTCCAGGAACAAGTATCTGCCGTTACATATGTGCGAAGTATAATTTTATCAGTCATCTCCAGCCGTTTTCTGTTAAGATATGAATAGAAAAGCTAGAAATAGAAAAAGATATTTACATATTTTCATATAGATACGAAAAAAAAACAAAAAAATGGGGGTGGCCGTGCGGGCCTGTCGGAGGCAAATCTGCCGATCCTATCGTTGCGTAAGAATCTCTCTCGGTTGAATAAAATCGTCTGACGGCAGTGAGAATGATATTCTTGCCAGTGGAAGGTTTAATTCCACTTCTGTCATGAAGCTAGTCTTTGCATCCCGATGTTACAGCAAGAACTAAATTTAACAACATATACTATATTTCCAGCAATAAGTGATCACGACTGAAAATGATACTACAATAACAACTATTGATTAATACACCTACCTGTTCTGCAGTTTGTAAAACTCATTATCATGGCAAAATCAGTTCACATCATCTTAGCATTAAACCTCGCACATGATTCCATGTTTAATCAACCTCACAAAATTAGAAAAGCAGCTAAGTTCCCAGACGAACATTGATATTCTATAAAACCTACCTCAGGAGATGCTAGATCATATATGTTATGCCGGTTGCTTAGAAATTGTTTCTACACTTTTACTCGGCGTTCCTGCCTCTCGAGCCTATATTTCCTCATTAGCATCAAGGCATCCAGGCGTGCTTGATCAGGAGAAACCATGATTGAAAATGCTCACTTCCCTTTGCATTTGCTTCTTGCTTGCGTCTCTTATATCCGGTGAGATTGTGAACGCGCCTTCGTGATATCAAGGGCGATGCAGACAAGATCATCATATTAAGATAGCAGGGGGATTGGACATGGTTAAAGAAAATGGAGAAAAGTGGGAGATAAGCCAGTTGTTGTTTGCTGACGACACTGCGCTTGTGGCAGGATCAGAAGAGGAATTGAAGAAGTTAGTAACAGAGTTTGGGAAGGTATGCGAAAGAAGGAGGTTGGAAATAAATGGGGGTAAAAATAAGGTGATGAAATGTACAAGGAGAGAATATAGCAGCAAATTGGAAGTGAGTATTAAGGGAGAGAGACTGGAGGAAGTGGATAGTTTTAGATACTTGGGTGCGAATGTAGTGAGAAAGGGATGAGTAGAGGTGGAGATAGATTGTAGATTGAGAGAAGCAAGTAAATGCATTGGGGGATTAAAAACTGTAATGAGAAATAGGCATTTGGGAAAGGATGCTAAAAGGAGATTATATAAAAGAGTGCTTGTGCTGACAGCTTAGTATGGGCCAGAAACATGGAACATAAAAGAGAAAGAGAGGAGGTGTGTGAATGTGTTTGAGATTAGGTGCTTAAGAAGTATGATAGGGGTTACTAGGCTGGATAGAGTGAGAAACGAGGAGGTGAGGTGAAGAACGGGGATGGAAAGGGAGTTGGGAGATAGAGTTGATGAAAGAGTATTGGAATGGTTTGGACACATGGAAAGAATGAGTGAAGAAAGATTAGTGAAAGAGGTGTGGAAGGCAGAGGTAGGAGTGAACATGAGGGGGCGACCAAGGATGAGATAGATGGATGGGGTAAAAGGGGCATTGGGAAAGAGGGGAATGTCTGTTGAGGAAGGAAGGAAGAAGACAGAAAATAGGGGTGAATGGAGAATGATTGCGTATGGATAATGCTGTGATGCATGGAAGGGAGTGGGAGTTACTACGTGTGAATAATAATTTGACGCAGCCCAAATGTATTTCTCCGCGTTTTTTTTTTTTTTTTTCGTTTTTTTTTTTTTTTTTGCATGAGGGAACGGAGAGGGGGGTTCGCCGATTTAATGAAGCGGCCTTGTTGTGGATGTGCTGTGTCTTGCGACACTACTTCAGACCCAGGACAGTGGACAAGATGCAGGGATGACCCGTCATCCATGAGGAGCCAATATAAGAGAGAGGGAGTGGTGGCGAATGGGAGTGGAGTATGTGAGGATGGAATGGGTGGGAGTGAATTTTATGCCTTTGTTTCTTTGGCTACCTCCCTTGTAAGGGAAAAAATCCTTTGGCATATGTATGTATGTATGCATGCATGCATGTATGTATGTATGTATGTATGTATGTATGTATGTATATATGTATGCATGTATGTATGTACATATGCATGTATGTATGTCTGTATGTATGTATGTATGTATGTATGTATGTACGTATGCATGTATGTATGTATGTATGTATGTATGTATGTATGTATGTATGTATGTATGTATGTATGTATGTCTGTATGTGTGTATGTATGTATGTATGTATGTATGTATGTATGTATGTATGTATGTATGTATGTATGTATGTATGTATTTACGTATGTATGGACGCATGCATGTATGTATATATGCGTATGTATGTTTTCATTTTCTATGATGAAATTTTCCTCTTTTTTCATAAAGTGTGCTTGTTTTTCTTTTCATTTTATTTGCTGCTGTATGCACTACACGGCCTTTACTGTTGTTTGTCACAAACCTGTTTATTTGTTCACCTTTGCTGCGTCTTCTGTCCAATTAGTTTCCTCTCAGCCTTGCAAATGCTCTTATTTGTTCTTCGTATCCTCATGTTTTTTTGTTTCTAACTGCCGTTGTCCTTTTGATTACTGTACATGACTTTTACTTGTTTTATCCATGCAGGTGTTTTCATATCGATATACTTTGTGTATTTTATACATAGACTATCAGTCTATAGATGCCAATATGCCCCCAAATGACCCCTTTCCCTCTCTTTCTCCTCACTTTTCCATCTTCTCTCTTAGTCCCTTGTTGTCCTGACTGTCTTTTTTTCGGCCATCACCACCAATCATTCTTCGGTTTCGGCTGTCTCCTCTTTTTTTTTTCCCGCTCTGCTTTCCCCCATCCTTGTCTCGCCCTGGTCGTGGGTGGGTGGGTGGGTGGGCGTGCGGGCGTGCAGGAGGACCACCCATGCCCAGTTATCAGTAGTGATTTGGCTGGCGATGTCGAAGCTGTAACCTAAGACGAGCACTCGCCCATTGTCTGGTCGTTGTCAACCGCCCGGCGCGTCCGAAGGCGAGCAAAGGCCTTCATTTGCCGAGGCTCCGGTTCCTGCGCGACAGCGTGTGGGTGGGTGTTCTTTCTCCAGCCACACACTCACTGTCTATATGTCTATCTGTTCGTCTCTCCATCTGTCCATCCGCATGTCCTTCCATCTGCCTGCCTTCCTGGCTCTACGTCTGTCTGTCTGTCTGTCTGACCGTCTACCTGTGCGTGCGTGCGTTCCTGTGTGTGTGTGTGTGTGTGTGTGTGTGTGTGTGTGTGTGTGTGTGTGTGTGTGTGTGTGTGTGTGTGTGTGTGTGTGTGTGTGTGTGTGTGTGTGTGTGTGTGTGTGTGTGTGTGTGTGTGTGTGTGTGTGTGTGTGTGTGTGTGTATGTGTGTGTGTGTGTGTGTGTGTGTGTGTGTGTGTGTGTGTGTGTGTGTGTGTGTGTGTGTGTGTGTGTGTGTGTGTGTGTGTGTGTGTGTGTGTGTGTGTGTGCCCTTAGAAAGAAAAAAAACAAATGACACGTTAATCGGTCTAGCAGGTCGTGAATTACAGTTGGCATACTACGAAGATAACTTGCCCCCGCTGTTAGGAAGGTTTCGCACTTGCACCTCCCCTCCTCCCTCCCTCCCTTCTGCGTCCCCCTGGAGGACCGACCGATAGCATCAGGCGCTGGTCCATGGCGGGTGGGAGGGTGGTCTTGCAGAATTCTTCATATAACGTTACAAACATTTCCGCTACCACAGTGAAGCAACGCCGGGGGTTGTCTTCAACGAAATACTCGGGACAAGATTTGGGAAAAATGACCAAGTTGTGATGTCATGTCGTCCACCCTCACGTGTTGAAGGGGTGGAGGGTGGTGATGGGGGAGGGGGGGAGGTAACAAGTGAGCAGCGTGGAGGCCAACTTGGGTGTCGTCCTCAGATTAGGTCAATGCTGAGTGATTGCTTATTGATTGATGGGCCCAGCGGGAGAGAGGGAGGGAGGGAAGGAAGGAAAGAGCGATGGTCATTGAATCCACATTCTTCCCATTATTTCCTTACAGCATATCAACCACATCCTGTCAAACACCCATCATCCATCTAGTACCCAACATGCAAACTAGCAACACCCACCCCTCCATACCTTAACACAGTCTTCATCTTCGATCGTCCCCGAGGCCCCATTCGTCACGCTGCAAGTCTCGATCTATATCATATCAAATTCTCCTCTTCGTCTCTACCAGTGCAATCTTAACTGGTGTCTTTGTTAACGGAAAACCCTTTATATGAACTAGACTAGTTGTTGGGTGAAAACAATGACTGAAAACACTGAATACTCGTGTTTGAAAGTCGCAAGATTGGAAACTGGTTGAAAACGAGCTGAATGTGTTGCTCCTTGCTAGAGTGGTTTAGAGAGTGCTGGAGGTGGCTGCCGCCTGCCTGTGGTTCATAGTGACCAGGAGGGAACGGAGACCGAAGAAGAAGCGGTTCTATAATAATCAGTGAGGAACACAGGGAAGAATGAACATGAAAGCTTGGCAGACAGCAGAGGTAGAGTTTTGTGTCAATGTTAATTGAAAGGTGGAGGGGAGGAAATGAAAACTAGTAATATTGCCTTTCCTCAAGTGAAGATTGCTAACTTTTGATCTTCATGTGAAGTGTACTTACTGAAAGCTGGGGTAGATAAGGTAACTAAGTTTCAGCCTGTGTTATTTATGACTTCAGATAAAGGCTTCCTGAGAATAAGAACTATGTTGAAACCAAAGGATCACGATCAAATTCTAGTTGCATGATGACCGTGTAGGCTTAATTCACCACTACGGTCTTGGATCATGTGTAGGACTCGTAATCAACAACTATTATTCTCCTGGATGAGAGTTCAGAGCTCATATAAAGGCCAATCCATGGGTCATGTTGTGACTTCACACACACACACACACACACACACACACACACACACACACACACACACACACACACACACACACACACACACACACACACACACACACACACACACACACACACACACACACACACACACACACACACACACACACACACACACACACACACACACACACACACACACACACACACACACACACACACACACACACACACACACACACACACACACACACACACACACACACAAGCACACACACACACACACACACACACACACACACACACACACACACACACACACACACACACACACACACACACACACACACACACACACACACACACACACACACGCACGCACACATGCACGCATACACACTTACATCTCCTTGCCCACCAGAGTTAAAGTGCCGGCTCGTAGTGCAGTGTTGCTGAAATTTTCAGCCTTGGGCGAGGCTCGAACCCGGATCGCTGCGGCACCACAACACCATCAAGACGTGTTAGTATAGAAACGACTTGGTGAGAGGAGTGGCGGTATGCCTGTGCGTTAGCAATAGCTCAGTGATGGATGAGCGAAGTGTTACCGAGTTAAAGTGGTACGAGGAGGAAGAAGGAGAAGAGCTGCTATTGATCGACTCAGTGTCGTGGCTTAATGAGAGCGGCGGTGACTGAGTCAAGAGCGGCTGAATTACAAGTTAAGGTGAGTGATGGTTGAGTAAGAGCGAGGGTGGGATGGGTAAGGGCACTTTTTCATGCAGTGGGTAGTCTACCGTTACTTTAGGTAGTATGCTTTGTTTCTTAAGCTGAATCAAATTGCCTGGCGGTAGCCTGGACGAATGTCTAAGACATCGCCATCACATAGGTTGATGTGGATAGTCTTCCAAGTAATAAGAGCATCGTAAAAAGAGTTGTGTTCTGGTAAGGGCTGTATAGAAGTTATTGTACACCATGTTTGTATGGAGAAAATTTTGGTGACATGGTAGCCTTAGTAAATACTGATCAGGGTCAAAAATCCGATCCCCGGGAGGTGCTAGGCAAGTAACGCATTCATTGCTTTCCAACCCTTCCCTACAACGACAAACATCAGAGGGGCGGTGTACTTATGTTGCATTTCAGTGCTTGTAACTAATCATAATGATCGAGCTGATTACATTGTATTCAGACCCTACTCACTACCAGGCATTCCAGCACAAAACACTTGACATACACTCCAGATCATTAGTACAACTTTGCCAAGCTAAACTAAGCCACTGTGCAGAGACTGCATCAGGCGATCCTGAACTGTACCCTCATGAGTGAGAACAGAGTAGAAATACTGGATAGTGAGTAGTGTTTCGATGAGTCGAGGCAGTTTTATTGTGAACGTGACCTTGGTCACTTCCAGTTAGTGGACGCATTTAAAGTCTCGAGTGACTCGCTTAAATCAGTCCTTTCAAGTGGCGCGGAATCTAATGCCAACCAGCATACCAACTCTTCTCATCTCGAAAAGTTATGTCAATGGACGTGCTGCATTCCCCCCCTCTCTCTCTCTCTCTCTCTCTCTCTCTCTCTCTCTCTCTCTCTCTCTCTCTCTCTCTCTCTCTCTCTCTCTCTCTCTCTCTCTCTCTCTCTCTCTCTCTCTCTCTCTCTCTCTCTCTCTTTCTCCCCTATTGCTATTTTTCATTGCCAGTATTTATCTCAGACAGATTCTTTGAAAAAATCTTAACGTCTTTTCTCTAGTGTCATTATCATTATTTTTTTAGTCAACAAGCTTATTCCTTTTCTGTTGGCTTTGGTATCAATCCTTCAAACAACTATTTAATTTCTTTGAAATTAGAAAAAACATTTTTTTCTCTTCCGGCATTTAATTAGGAGAGGTTCCCTCTTCCTGCTCTATCTTTGCCGGAGAACTGGTACCCGCTTTTTTTTTTTTTTTTTTTTTTCTTAATGATCCCCACACTCCATAGTTTGGCTCTCAACGTGTTTTTTAACAACCAACATAAGTAATTTTATCAGATTCAGCAACAACAACGACAGTAACAACAATAGCAACCCAGGAGGGATGGTTATATAAGAGCAGTGGCTATATTTGAGTTGCATCAACTGAGGAAGAAGATTTGTGAGCACATTGACATTGTAAGAAAGCTGATCAACTAACGGGGACACGTTTTTCTAAGATCTACAAAATTGTCTGCAATCAATCAAAACAAAATATCACAACGTACAAAAAGCTATAGAGGGTAATAATGATAATACTAATAATTCAATTGCTGCCTTGAGCTTCAATGATTGGAATATTGACGCTCCTCGTTGGCTGGCAACGGTACCCGGGTCCTCCCACAGCTCTATGGAAAAAAAGTCTTCTTACCTTTGTTTGTGCTGTACTAGTTTGGGCGTTTCTATGTCATCGGTTTGAAAATGGTGACTGTTCCTTGTTAGATCTCCATATGAGGAAAGGATACAGTCAAAGCTGACATTAATCGACAGAAAACATTACTTATATGCGCGCACATTTGCATACATGCATACAGGCATACGTACATCTATCCACCTATTGATTTTTCCATACATACTACACATACATACATACATACATACATACATACATACATACATACATACATACATACATACATACATACATACATACATACATACATACACATATACGCCCTGCAAGAAGAACTCGCCAAACGCCTCACCATCCCTAACCTCAGCGATGCTCCTGTAACAACAAAAGACCTGACTGCAAGGCAGGACTAAATGAGTGTTATGCTCCTTAATACATCTCGGTGTATACTCGGCACAACAAGGAGAAATCGGGACTGGTTTGATGAACAGGCTGAGGACTTACACCATCTACTGGAGTAGAAGAGAAAAGCCCACCAGGCAGTTCTCATCGGCTTTACCTCCTTGACTTGTGCAAAACTCGTGGAAATTCGTTCTAGAGATCAGCGTGAAACGAGGTCTATGCAAAATGAGTGGTGGACCAAACTAGTCGGTGAAATTCAAAGTTTTGCCAATGCAGGGGACCAACAACCATTCTACAGCTCTCAGAAAAGAGTACACGGACCCCAAAGAAATGCCTTCTGCCCCGTTCGGAGTGCTGGCGGATCTACACTTATTACTGAAAATTCCAATATACTGGACCGATGGTTCCAGCATTATAAGGAACTTCTCAATAAAAGCAATCCAACAGACCCCACTTTCCTCGACGACTTACCTCTAAACTTCCTACCTGAAGGGAAGTCGGCAACGTGCCACGAAGTACATCTAGCGTTTAGTAGCCTAAAGAACAACAAGGCAGCTGGTCCTGACGGCATACCAGCTGAAATACTAAAATATGGCATAAACACCATTAAGAATTGTCAGCACAACATAATACAGCAAGCTTGGAGGCCCACAACAATGGAATGATACAGGGATTGTTAACACATACTTACTTAGGCTCAGTACTGACAAACTCTTATGACCTTACAAGCGAGGCGCATCGGGCTGGCCTCCTTAGCATTCAAAAGACCGTCCCATAGGATGTTCCTACAGGAAACTCAACATCACCATCAAGGTATCCGTCTACAAAGCAGTCTGTTTATCATTCCTCCTCTACGGCAGCGAGTCTTGGGTACCTTACCGATGCCATATAAAGAAACTGAAGTCCTCCCACACCAGGTGCCTACAGCACATACTTGGTCTAAAATGGTGGCACAGGATAAAACACACCCAAATACGCAGCCGTGTACGTACTGACCCCCTCGTGACTATTCTCATACAACAACTCCGCTGGCTGGAACACACCATACGCAAGCCTGAGGATGGGCTACCCCGCAAGGTACTGTATGGCGAACTTGACTCAGGAAGGCGGTCAGTAGGGGCCCCATACAAGCGTTTCAGAGACCGCATGAAAACCACACTGAAACTATACGGCACCGAACCAATCACACTTGGAAAGTCTCGCAGCCGACCGCCAGACCTTGCGCAACACGTGCCGCGCTGGCACAGAGCGTTTCACGACCCGCTATACCATTGCAGCGGAGCAGCGGCGACAACACCTCCATACGCCACAAAACCCGGGAGACAAGTTCCCCTGTGACGTCTGCAGCCGCGTCTGTAAATCCAGAATCGGACTTTTCAGTCACCAACGACTCCACCAGATGTAGATGCCCTTCTAGCTCTTTTTCTAGTCAGTCATGGAGTGATGTCATCGTCGTCTGCGACGGACAACTTCAAGCATGCATATATATATGTATGTATGTATGTATGTATGTATGTATGTATGTATGTATGTATGTATGTATGTATGTATGTATGTATGTATGTATGTATGTATGTATGTATGTTCAAAAAGGTACATTGATGAGCTACTAAGTTGAACGGTAGAGCTAACTTGACCAACCGCATCGTTTGCGAATGAATTGACTTTCCGTGGCTATGGAGAGGAAAGTTGGGCACGGTTTTATGGTTTTATGACAGTTATGACTCTGATTGGTGAGTTGGAGGCGATTGTATGAAAGCGAGTGTGTAAAGCATACTTTGAAGATATCAGATTTCAGTGGATGAGCTCTTTAGTAATATATTGTACTCGTAACATCTGTCCAGTCATTTGTTTTTGCGTTTGCTTACCTGAATATATACTTATTTTCTTATCTGCTTGTTCATTTGTTTGGTTATATTCTTATTGTTCTACGTCACCATCTTGTTAAGGACCGATGATTATCCTGTCATTCAAACGAATTGAATAGAACAACTAATGGTTGTAAAAAGTGACGCATTTCTTCCTTTGTCTAACATGCCACTGCGTGAGGTGCCAGCACTCTTGACGCGCGAGTTCCAACAAGAAATTGAGAGGACAGCTTTTACCCGCATGTATGTGTAGCGGGCAACAGAGTCGTTCTACAGTGCCCCGTTGAATGAAGTTGCGGTGGGTCAGTCACTCCTTGTTAAACCCGCCTCTCGAAACCGTCAAGATGACAAACAAACTGACCCCGCGAGCAAGGCGAGCAACGTGTCTCCTTCGGTGTTGGACAGCTCGCCACAGACGCTCCCACCAGGAGCCGAGGAGGCACTGGTGGAGGTCAGACTCACCTCATAAGCCTCTCGTCGCTTGGTCTACTCGGGAGACTTGTCGTTGAATCTATGTTTTTATTCTTCAGACTTCAGGTGTCCTTCATAAAAGTGTTTGTCGTCATGAGCTCCACCGTCCACCACCTCCTCCTCCTCCTCCTCCTCCTCCTCCTCCTCCTCTTCCTCCTCTTTTACCGATTCCTACCCTCTGCTTTTGAGCATCCATTCAATTTTTCTTTGCATTTTTGTTCCTCTCCTTCTCATCCTTCTTTACTCCTACTATAATAACATTTAACTTTCTTCTCCAAACCCTCTATAGGTCTTTTGCAAAGTCTCTTCCATCTCACTTCTTCCGTTCCTTTCCTTTTATCGTATCTGTGATTTTTCAGTGTTACCTTCCTCTTCCTTACACTCGTACCCATTCCTTGTTATCCTCCCACGAAATTCTTCCTTCTCTCCTCCTCCTCCTAAACCTCCTCCCCTCATCTTCCTCTTATCCTCATTCACATCTTTCTCCTCGATTCCTCCTTTATTTCACTTACATTTCCTCCTACTCCCTCCTCCTCCTCCCCTTCTCCTCCTCCTCTCTCCTCCTCCTCCTCCTTCCTCCTTCTCCCTCTCGCCTTTCATTCCTCTTCCTCCCAATGCTCTTCCTCCTTTTCCTCTTCCTCTTCCTTCTCCTCTTCTTCATATTTCTACTGCTATCTCTCCGTCTCCTACTCCCATTCCTCCTCTCCCTACTCCTTCTCCTCTTCCTCTCCCTCCTCCCCCCTTCTTAGCACTCCTGCGTCTTTTACTCCTCCTCCTCCTCCTCCTAATGCTCTTACTCTTTCACTTCATCCTTTTCCTACTCTTTATCCTCATCCTCCTCTTCTTTCTCTTTCTTATCTTTCTCCTCACCTTCCCCACCTTTCATTTCTACTTCTCTCCTCCTTTTTCCTCTTCATCCTTTTCCTCTTCCTACTCCTTTACTTCCTCCTTCTTCTTCCCCTCCTGGTTTTCTTGCCCTTCTTCCTCCTCCTCCTCTACTTTTTCCTCATTTTTGTTCTTCTCTTCAACCTCAATCTCCTCTTCCCTCTCTTCACCTCTTTCTCCTTCTCTTTGCCCTATCCACACTCTTCCAGTTTTTCCTCCACATCCTCCTCTGCATACTCCTCCTCCTCCTCCTTCTCGAACTTCTTCTCTCCTACTTTCTATTTCTATTTCTATCCCTTTCTCTCTTCCTCTTCTTCTTTGACTTTCGCCATCCATTTTTCCCGAGATTTATTTTTCTTTCTTTCTTTCTTTCTTTCTTTTCTCTTCCTCCTCCCGTTCGCTCTGTTGCCCTCCCGTCTACAATTAGCCACCTCATTATCACCTTTCCACTGTGTCCTGTTTCCAAATATTCTTATGTCATCATTGTTACCCTGTCCCTTCCTCCTCCCTTCTTTACTTCCTCCAATCTCCTCTTCTTCATATCCTCCACGGTCCCTCTTACTTTCCATAGTCTCTTCCTTTCCCTCCTCGTGATTCTCTACCGTTGTTGTTGCAGGTCCTCTATTTGGTTTTGTCTTCTCTCTCCTCTCTTCTGCTTCTGCCTCTTTACTCTGGTCCCAATGAATTGGTTTTGTTCTCATCCTCTGCTCCTCTTATCCACCCCTAAGCATTATAACCCTCCCCTCATCACTTCTTTTTGTACTATCTAAGTTGTTCCTTTCCTCTCATCTCACTTTTAACCTGTTCTATTTCTCATCCTGTTCTCCTCTCTTCCCCATCCTCCTTTTCTCCTCGCCTTCCTTTCTCTCTTCCTTCGTCAAATCGTCTTTTCCTCGCAGTCAATATTTTCCTTTTGGATTCCAATTCCTACCCTTCTCCTTCTTTTCCTTCCCTCCCAAATTCGTTTACCTTCTTCATGCCCGTCTCCAATTCCTCCCAGTTTCTACCCCCCTCTGCTTTCATATCACCTTCCTCTTTCTTCCCTGCTCTTTATCTCTCTCTTTCTCGACTCCAATTCTTACTCTGTTGTTATTGCTGTTTTCCTTTTCTTACACTCTTCCATTTTTACATCCCTAATCATCAACTCTTACTGCCCTCTCCCACTTCTTTCTGTATGCCTCATTTTTTCCATTATCCATTATTTTCTTCTTTCTCCCATTCCTCTACCTACCTTGATCTTTCTTCTTTTCTTTTGCTTTCTGTCATCCTTTTTTCTATTCTCCTTTGTCCGCTGCTATTGTTTCTTCTTCTTCATCTCCCTCTCTCGCGAACCTGTTCCCTCCTCCTCCTCCCCCTCCCATCCTTCCTCTGTTTTCTTTTCTCCCCTTCTCCTTCACCCTATTTACTCTTGTCTCTCTCCCTCTTCAACCATATGTCATTCCCTGACTTTCAACCTGCTACATTCTGTTTCCCTCTTTCTCGTTTACCACCCTTCCCTCCACCTTCTTCCCCTTGTCTCTTTATTCACCTAATTTGCATCACCTTATCTACCCTCTGCTTTGTACTTTATTGTCCTAATTGCTGCAACCCATTCATTTACCCTCCGCTTCCTTTCCGTCACCTACCGTACTCTTCCTTTCCACAACTTCTCTTTTACACTTCCTTTTCCCCTTCTTCCTTGCCCTCCCTTTACTCCTTCCTCTTCTCAGTCCCTTTCCTGTTTACCATCCCCCTCGCTCTTCCTTCCTTCCCTCCATTTTCCTCCCCTTCCCACCCTCTCATCCCCTTCTCCCCCCTTCCCTCTTCCCCTACCTCTTCCAAGCGCAGCTTGCCCGCCCTTATCCAATTGTCTGGTCGGTCCCCATGGGGGAGCGCGCGCGGGTTTTAGGGGGTTGGCGGCAGATCACGGAATGCGGGTGGGGTTGAGGGTTGGTCTCGGGGATGGGGGAGGAGGGGGACGTGGGGGGATAAGGACATCCAAGGGTCTGGAAAGCTTCGGCTGTGGGTGAGGGAGGGATTGTGTTGGGGGGAGAATCAGGGACGTGTGCGGAGAGGAGTGTTATTGCAGTGTGCACTAGACAACAACTAGACAAAGATCGGGAAGACAAATCTGCAGAACTGATGAAGAGTGGAAAGAACTGTCGGCAGGTTTGAAGGTTGAGTGGGTGCTGGGGGGGGGAGGTAATCAAAAGGAGAGAGGAGAAGGTTGAATATCGTTTAAAGTACCCTAATCCACAATGTAGATTTATTTTTAGGTAATACGACAACTGTAGGTAACACATCGACTTGATTTTTTTTTTTATCGAAAACATATTAACTTGGTGATCAACGCCCCCCCCCCCCACCTCTTCTCTTCTTTTGTTGGAGGTGATAAGAATCGAAGGGGGGAGACTTCGAAGACATATGATGAGTCAATGAGTGAGGTTGGGGCTAATTTGCTGCCTAGGCATAGTACTTACCCGCTTTCCCTAGTTTCTACCTTACTTAATCCTATACTGTTTCTTTCCTTTTGTTTCTTCTTTTATTCGTTCTTGCACCTCCTACTCTCCTTTTTTATGCTCCTCTGATTATCTTTTCTACTTCCCTTCTTCCTTCTTTCCTTCTTACCTGTCTCCTTACCTTCCTTTCTTTCTCGACTTATTTTATCCTTCCTTCCTTCCTTCCTTCCTTTCCTTCTTTTCTCTTTCTTTCCTTCATCCCTTCCTTTCGCCACTCATTCCTCCAATTTTGCCTTCCTTTTTCTTTCCTTTCTTACATCCTTCACTCCCTCCTTCCATCCTTCCTGTCTTCCTTCCTTTTTTCTTCACTTATTTCATCCGTTCCTCCTCCATTCATTTCTTTTTTCCTCTTTCATTCCTCACCTTCTTCTTTCCCTCCCTCCCTCCTTCCTTCCTTCCTTCCTTCTTTCCTTTCTTCCTTCCTTGCTTTCTTCCTTCACTTATTTCATCCGTCCTTCCTTCCTTTCTTTTTTCCTTCCTTCTTTCCTTCCCTCCCTCTTTCCTTGCTTTCTTCCTTACTTCTTTCCTTTCTTACATACTCACCTTTTTCCTTCCTTCCTTCCTTCCTTCCTTCCTTCCTTCCTTCCTTCCTTCCTTCCTTCCTTCCTTTCTTCCTTCCTTCCTTCCTTCCTTCTGTCTTTTAGCCCTTCCCCACCACGATCCTTCCTTACTCTCTTCTTGCCTGTCCCTGCTTCTCAGGACCTTCAGCTCAATCTTTCGTTTTACCTCGTGAGCGAACACTTACTCACTCGGGCTACTCGCTGGTTTGAGATCATCTATCGGGCCGCCTAAGCTCAGTTTCCTCCTCCGAACACGTTTTACTCGGTTTCATGATAATGGCTGAATCATGGCCGCTCTCCTTCCCTCGGAATATCATGCATGGTAAAGTCGACTCAAGAAATTCGAAAAGTTTCCTACTTTGGCCTCGCTGCTAAGGACCGGTTCTCGTGCACGGGGGGTTAATCATAAAGAAAACACAGCACTCATCCTCTGCTCCTTCGTCGCTCTCCTTTCCTTCCTTGTCCTTCTCCCTCAACCCCTGTGGCACCTCCTCTCTCTGCCTCTTCTTCTTTCTTCCCTTACTCCCCTTTACCGTCATCTCTTCTTCCTCGTTCCTCTCCTTCTCTCTCTCTAAACATATTCTTCTTCACCCCAACACACACACACACACACATACACATACACACACACACACACACACACACACACACACACACACACACACACACACACACACACACACACACACACACACACACACACACACACACACACACACACACACACACACACACGGCTCGGTGGCGGATTGGTAAAGCACTGGCCTCACAAGCCAGAGAACCGGGGTTCGATTCCCCGGCCGGGCGGAGATAAGTTGGGTTTGTCTCCTTTCACGTGTAACCCTTGTTCACCTAGCAGTGAGTAGGTACGGGACGTTAGTCAAGGAGTTGTGACCTTGCTGTCCCGGTGTGTGGTGTGTGAGTGGTCTCAGACCTACCCAGAGATCGGCAAATAATGAGCTCTGAGCTCACTGCCGTAGGGTGGTGTCTGGCTGTCTCGACAGAGACTGCAGTAGATCCGAGGTGAATACATACACGACTCGACGGCCCAGTGGTAGCGATCGCGGATGCCACTACGGCGGTCCAAGTTCGAATCCTGCCCAGGGCTGAAATAATTTCAGTATCGCTGCGTTGCGAGTCGTTCCTCCAACTCTCGTGGGCGGGGAGTTGGATGTGTGTGTGCGTATGAGGTTACAGCATTACCCATAGATCGGTCATATATGAGCTCTGAACTCTCTTCCGGGAGGGTAGTAGCTGTCGATCACGAGTCCAACACGTGATGGTGAATTACACACACACACACACACACACACACACACACACACACACACACACACACACACACACACACACACACACACCTTCTCTTCTTTCCTTACTCCTCACCAATGTTTCTGTTGGCTCCTCTGTTTCATTTCTTCACTACTTTTCCCCTTCGTTTTGACCCCTTCTCATTCATCTCTTACCCAGACGTACTTTGGTCCTTTTCTTCTTTCTGACTTCCCTCCCTTCCTTACCTGATTTCTCGTCAATTCCATCAAAGCCCCCAGCTGGTTTCCTACTCCTTCCACCGTCCCCTCTTCTTTATTCTCCTTTCCTTCCGACTTCCAATAACACCACAGCAATGCCTGTTACCCTGGGAGTTCTTCTTTCCCTTGTGTACTATCACTTTGGGTTTGCTGAACTGCTCAGGCGCTCCCTTATCCCACCTCGTCCCATCCTTTCCCTCCTTTCCCTGTCCTTAAGTAGCCCCTCGTGGTCTTTGCGCAATCTAATTGATATGCCAGGGTTACCTAAAATAGTCACCCGTTGCAGACGTCCCACCCACTTAGCTTCTTTCGCCTGCCCTTCTCCAGCCTCCTCCCTCACCCTCCTATTCTATCTGCTACCTGCTCATGTACAATCTCTTCAGCGCCGTTTATGTCTAATTCGTCTTCTTGCCGCCGTCTGTTCCATCGAGAATGCTGATAATGTCCCTATCTTCTCGCTTCCTTTCTCGTAATCTTACTAAAGCTTTGCTCCCTCTCTTTCTCTTTCTCTCTCTCTTTCTCTGTGCGCTCGGTGTGGGGTTGGCTGTGCACTGGTGCAGTGAGGGAAGCTTGGGGTTCTGGAGAGGGCCGGTTGGGTTGGGAGCGGGGCTCACAGGAACTGAGTGGGGGTGGCAGACGGTTGTACGGGTGGCTGGGGAGGTGGCACGGGCGCGGGGGGACGGAAGCCACAGGCGACTGGCTTTTAGCACAATGAAATCTGTGGTCTAACCAATATGGATTTTGCCTAATTGGTTTAAGTCTTGCCTCCACTCATAGCACGATTGGGCCATTTTTCTACATCACCCATTTTTAAAAGTAGTTTTGAAAAATTCATGTTTTTTTTTTTCATCGTCCAATTTTGAAAATTGCATCCATGGAGGTCTTACTCATGCCACACGCTCCCACTACCAGTGAGCTTCACATATTCTGTTCTGTACATAACTAGTCTGTATTTACCTCACTGTGCTATTCTATCCATACCGTCCAGTGTACATTCCACTCAACTATTCTGAGCAATACCTGACCAATCTGCACCACGACCAGCAAAGTGAGTTCGTTTTTAGGCGTTCTTTGACACACCTAATGAAGCTGTAATAATCCTATGATTCAGCAAATGTCACTGCTAACTATCTTAATACTGCAAAGCCCTACTATACCTTATCACTTCGATCACCACTCGAATAATACATTGTAAAGAAACACGTTCCTTATTCCTGTCTATTTTGCTCAGTATTTCCTAATACCTTGCATAAGCGATGAATTAGGTACTTATCTTCCTGTACTGAACCTATGTGCTGTACCTAGTCGAATTATATTCCATCCATTCTATAGCTTTTTCAAATTCTTCGCACATGATTGCGCTGTCCAGGTTCTCATATTTTGTCCTGTACATTGCTAGTCTTATCGTCTTTTTTATGTTTTCTTTTATTGATAATTCATTATTATCATTATTTTACGCTGGACTCGATGTAGTTGGATTTTAGCCCTAAATGGAGCTGGGTCCATTTGTTTATACTCGCACCCTGTAATTCAGGGCCATGAAATTAATTGCAGGTCCACAGACACGAAACCACAAGGGAAGTTACAGTGCACGAACTTCATTGAGTAATTCTAAGCGACAGTCGGAAGCGTCCTGTTGGGGGTTCGAACCCCCACTCACTCTCCGATTCCCGGCAGTAACTGCAACCGATCCCAATAGTCCAAGCGCATAATAGGACAAAAGTGACGGCTTCGGCTGCAGATGGGCCACGCGAGATTCGAAACCTCGGATCTTTTCCTCGACTGCCCGCCCGCAGCTGAGCCGATCGAGCCATTGCACCTCTTCCTCTTACATCGCCTGTCTATGTTCTGTATCAACTAATTTATCAAAAATATTGCCTTACGTTGAACTTCGTCAATCAGAATAATACTACGACGAATTTGTACATCTTCGCTTTAAAACTCACAGCTCAATTAACCCTTGAGGAGGAGGAGGAGGAGGAGGAGGAGGAGGAGGAGGAGGAGGAGGAGGAGGAGGAGGAGGAGGAGGAAACCTGTTCTCAGTAGATGTTGGAATGACCCATCGCAAAGTTGTGATCTCTAAATAGGGACAAGCTACCAAGCTTGGTGCTAAATTAAGCCCTGCAAGACTTATGTATTTATTTTGGTTGTTATCAGCATTTGACTCATTCCTTGTTACACTGATTAATTCTTCGTGATTTGTGCACTGGTACCATTGAATACTCCGTTTGCCCTGTAACTGTCTAGTACCAAAGCGATACCCATGCTTTTGAACTAGGAGAGGCGAACTGCATACAATCGTTTACAGGTTGAAGTAGCGTGTGATTGCATTCGTCCAAGCAGAAGGGGCCTACGATCATTTAGAAATATGAAGCAGCCCTGCAGTGACATGATCTTATGACCACAAGACCTAATGGACAAGGTCACCAATTCTGTTGCGAAGCAAGATGGCCTGCAGTTGATGTGATACTCGTTGCGTCCAGTGCCCCTCGCTTAGGAAGTTTGCCCCCCCCCCTCCCACCCCTAACGCAACCAAGTGACGTAAAAATTGAGTTCTTGCCTGATCGCATGTTGATCTAACCTATGTAATCAACATCGTTGGCGAACTATAATGTATTACATCCCATTTCTCATTTGACCATAGCACAGCATAACATAACATAACATAGTACAGAATTATATATCATAGCATAGTATAGTTTAGTATATCATCACATAGCATAGTATAGCTTAGTATAGCATAGTATAGCATAGCATTAGACACCGCGCCAGCGCACATCAGAACAAACTCCACCATACTATTCTATAGCATAGAATAGCATACCATAATACATAACACCATATCACATCACACTCATCCATACCATACATGCAAGGCCTTGTCAGTGCACATGACTAGTAAATCCAAGGACTCCATTTCCGCGCCCCTTTTTCATTTTTTTTTTTTTTTCTTTTTTTTTTTTTTTTTTTTGAGTGTCGAATTTGGCGGAAGGATGAGAGTTGGCATTCGGATTCGCCAAAACTTTCTTCCCTGTATGGTGAGGACATATTTGACAAACTCCGGCCCAATGGCGAATGGACTCGAGCCCAGATGGGTTCTCAGTCGCTCGAGATATTTACTCAGGGTCTCCATTCATCTGAATAAGATCATCTATCATTAACCGAGAAGAATACAAAGTGTGTAATCCTATTGCAAAGTTAATGCAACGTTGTATCACTCTTTCTTTTTTTCGCTACGACCTTGGGTGGTCATGGAATAGTAAGTCTACAGCAGACGGAAGTGGAACATATAGGAAATGGGGCCTCGGCTCTGGGGATATCGTGAACGGGGGCAGAAATAAGAGAGGCTGGATGTGGGAGTGTGTAAGAGTCAAGTTCAGCTGCAGACAACTGGAGGAGTAAAGTGCATGCAAAGTGGGCGCGCAGGAAACGGAGAGGGAGAAGGAGGAAAAAGAGGAGAGGAAGGAAGAAAAAGAGGAAGAGGAGGAGGAAGAAGAACAGTGGGAATAGGAGACAAAAGAAAAGGTGGAGAGAGGAAAGAGAAGAGGAGGCAGAGGAGGGGAGGAGGAAAAGAAGGAGGAAAAGAAGGAGGTGGAGGAGGAAGGGAGGAGGAAAAGGAAGAGGAAGCAAAAGATGAAGAAAGAGAAGGATGAGAAGGAACAGGATGAGGAAGGAGAGGAGGAAGAGGAGGATAAGGAAGAAGTGGAGGAAGAGGAGGAGGAGGAGGAAGAGTAAGAGGAGGAGGAGAAAAAAGAGGAGGAGGAATAGGAGGAAGAAGAAGAAGAGGAGGAGGAGAAGATGGAAAGGAGAAGGAGAAGGAGAAGAAGAAGGAGGAGGGAGAGGAGAAGGAGGAGGAGGGAGAGGAGGAGGAGGAGGAGGAGGAGGAGGAGGAGGGCGGAGGAAGAGGAGGAAACCTGTTTCCAGTAGATGTTGGAAATACCCATCGTATAGCTGTTATCTCAGAGTAGGGACAAGGTATCAAGTAAAGCAGCTCATCATTATACAGCCCATATCAAGTGCTGTAATTATTCGACACGACCTGTTGAGTTCTGGATCTATTTTGTGTGCATGGCATGAGCTGGCCCATACTGGTGCGCAATATTCTGCAGTGGAGTAACACAGTGCCAAAGCTGTTTGTCGCAGGGTGTTTGGGTCTGTTCCCCAGCTGGTGGTGGCAAGTTTGCTGAGGAGGTTGTTTCTACTTGAGATTTTTCCAATCAACTTGTTGATATGCTCTTTGTCGAGAGTAACACCTAAATAGACAGGGTGTGGGTGGTGTGCCAGATCATTGTTGTTCCATCTGATTCGTAGCTCTCTCTTGGCTTGGTGATTTTTAAGGTGGAATGCACACACCTGTGTTTTGTTTGCGTTCGCATTAAGATGCCACTTTTTGTAGTACGTGGAGAGTGTGGTTAGAGCCTCTGATAGTCAGTCTTCGATGGTGTTGAAGGAATCAGACTGAGTGGCAATGCACAGATCATCTGCACAGATGTACCTATGGATATTCTGATACTGTGGCTGGTCATTAGTATAAATGTTGAACAGTGTTGGAGCCAACACAGATCCTTGTGGGGGTCCGTTCTTCTGGAAACGGTACCTGCTTTTCTTGCCATCCATTTCCACATAGAAACGGCGGTTTGTAAGAAGAGATTGGATGATGTGAACCAAGGTGTGATTCTGTAGTGTTTTGGCGACTTTCAAGAGGAGTACCCTATGATTGACTGTATCGTAGGCTGTAAGATCTACAAAGACAGCGCCAGTGATTTTCTTTGTCTCGAATCCATCTTCAATATATTGCGTTAGGTTCAATACCTGACTGCAGCATGAGCGACCTGGTCTAAAGCCTGCTTGATCAGCTGAAAGTTGTTCATCAACTGTTCCCTCAATGCGTGCAAGGATCATTGTTTCATACAACTTGTATAAGGTGCACAAGAGGGATATTGGTCTATAGCTTTTGGGAGATGATGGATCTTTCCCTGGTTTGAGAAGGGCCACTACTCTGGCTTTTCTCCATATCTTAGGAATTTGGTAGGACATGGCGCAGCTGTTAAATAAGGTCAGTAGCCATGTCTTGGCGTTTTCCCCAAAATGTTGTATCATCTCTGGAGTGATGCCATCCTCTCCAGAGGCCTTACCGCATTTCAGATGTTTCATTGCAGCATTTAAATCAGCTAGTGTGAAGGGTTCAAGGCCTTGTTTACAATCATGCATGATGCAACCTATCTCATACTTCATTTTCTTTAAAAAGCCCCTCTCTTTATTGGCTGGCTTGCCGTTGAGCAGCATCTGATTAGCCACCTGGTTCGATGTGACAGCAGCTACTCTGGTCTGGGGGGGCCTTGTCTGAATTGAGTTTTTTAATTGTTGCCCAAGCTTTCTTGCTGTTGTGGGTCATGTCAATATTAGTTATGATCTCATGCCAGCATTCTTTCCTTTCCTCGCTGATTGAGGCAAGTAGACTCTCTCCGAGCTCAGTGGTACTTTCAGAGAAAGGATCTTCATTATATGCCTGAATATACTCGTTGTATTGGTCTTTTATTTGCTCCGAGAGGCCAGGGATGTAACTCTTTCTGCATCCTCTGGAGATGTTTGTCTTTGCAACCCTCCAAACTTGTGTTTGGGATTCACCATAATGTTTGGGTGCAGGGATACACCAATAGCCCCCAATGTCACTGTGGCGAAGTACAGACGATGGTCCACGTCCTCCGGGAATGTCCATTGAGTCCCCATTGCTCCGACCAAGACCTTAGGGAAGCAAATGAAACTGCCCTTATATGGACACGGTTCTGGTGCGACAAGATATGATGATGATCAAGTGCTGCCTCGTTCTTCTTGAAGCCTGGCTACTGAAAGAGCCAGTTGTTGAGTCTTGATAAGAAACTGACTAAAATTAGTGACTTCTATTTTATATCACGACTTTACAAGTTGCGGTAGTTCTTCCAATCACTTGAAACTAGTTACAGATAGCTTCTCTGTTCATGTTGAAATACAAGAGAACCACAGATTACAATACATTCATTGGCTTCATTGACTAAAAGCTCCTGTCACATAAACACGACTCAAGTGAGTTTGTTTGAGTAGAAACGACTTAGGTTACAATATTTCACTTCTCGAATCTCCAAATATCAAATTACCTTTGCGTCATATATTGAGAAGCTAAAGGACAAACTAAGAAAAGCTGAACCTATGCAAATCTTAAAACCATTATTGAATCGTCCTTAGTGAAGTCTAGAATAATGTAAGCGAAGTCGTCATTCATCTTTTCAAATTCATTACATTTGACGAGAATCTTGAATGTGTGACGGAGGTTTAACCAGTTCCACTCCAGTAATCTGGGAAATCTATAGCCATGGAGGTGAATTAAAAGCAGGAAAGGTATATATCAATTTCCTGATGACTTGGTCCTGACCGTAAACAGCATAGCATAAGACATTAGATGACATCAAACTTCCAAGTGGCATAACACAGGTGTGTTATGAGTAAATGCAGCCAAAGGAAGTCCAACCCGATGAGCTCGAGATGGACAGGTTTTATCATAAGGAGATGTGGTGATCAGAGGATTATTACTTCTGATGAGGGTTGAAGAGGATAGTGTCAGTAAAGGAACGGAGGCCTAGAAATCAACACCTCCAGTTGGTGTCTCACGGAGTATCGTGATACTTGATGTCCGTTCCGCTACCAGGATGCTTGGAAGCTAAAACCCCGTACGCTGTGAAAGGGAGTGAAAGAAGGAGGGAGGAGAGTGAAGGGCGAATTAGATTTAGATCACTGGCGTAAGTGATCATGCCAGTAATGCTACGAATCTTCACGCCGGAGATCAACGTACCATTGTAGTCCACGTAAAATGAGATGTATTATAAAATGATAATGATAACCTTGAGAGAAAAAGAGAAGAAAAAATATGCTAATGTCATGGTTTTCATTGAGATTCTAGCAATAGCAGCTACACCATAGGGACCTCTAGCGCCACTGTTTGAGCCACCTCCACCGCTAAAAAAAAAAAAAAAAAAAAAAAAAACAGCAACGACGACAACACCGCTACCTCGGCCTCCAACAATCTCACTATCACTAGTATTACCACTACCACTGCCTCTACGACTACCACTACCACTGCTACTATCATTACGACTATGATTACTACCACCACTACAGCTACAACTATCATTACCACTGCCACTACCACTACCAGTATCCCTACCACTACCACCCACCACTAACAATAACACAGTCCCTAACACTAACACTACCATAATCAAAACCAATACCTCCACCACCATCTTCACCACCCTCAAAATCCCACCATCACCACCACTCTTGCTGCCACCACTAACACCAATACCTACTCCACCACAATCACTAATACTATCACTATTACTTCCACCACCTCCACCACCAACGCTACCACTATCATAACAAATAGCACCACCATCACCACCACCACCGCCACTAAACACTAACACCTCTAATGTCGTATTTCACTCTCTTGGCCAGCCCTCAAGATCTATCTACATCGTTCACCAACGTCTTACTTGTTCCCCGCCAACCCTCCCATTGTCCTACACCTAACCTATCGCTCTAATCTTGACAAGGACTCACAAGCGTTACACTTACATTTGCAGACGCTCTCGCCCCTCCCCCGCCACACCCTTTCGCTCAGTCTCAAAGTCTTTCCCGTCACTAGCACCAGGTCCTGTCAGGTTCTCATGTACTCTTCAGTACTAACACCTAATTTCTTGTTCGTCGTCAAAACTTACTCTTAACGTATCATTGTTCCATAGAACAACGACACCTATTTCAAACTAAGAAATTTTTCTAATAAAGCGAGATTAGCATGAATCTGGGAAAAGAAAATACGACAATAGATGAGAGGTACAATGAACCAGTACAAATCGTTTGAGAAAAAAAAAATCGGGAAACTTAATTAGTGCAATGGAAAATACACGGTAGTAAATGTATGAGTACAACAAAGTAGCTACCCCCTATAAATTAACGTATTTCTTTTCTTCCATAGATATATTCATAATTTCAATACAATATCATACTACATACCTATGTAACCGGTTCTGACTTACCACTACGTCTCCTTTGTCAGGTAATTTGCTTACTTTGCTACTTAAAAAAAAAAAAAAAATGGATGTAAGAATTATAAAAGGTGGTGAGGAGCATACGCCAGGAGGCGTGTAGCTGCGGCCGAAGCCGTCACCTTTGCCCTAAACTACATTTAGACTGGTAGAGCAGATAACATGTTGTCTTTGCTAGGAATTAAAGGGATGTGCGGAACTTGAAAAGAAATTATTAGGAGAGGAAATAGATAGAAGTGGCGAGGATTCTTTTGTCAGATAGGAAATTCCAAAAGAATGGTGGAGCAATGGGAAAGAA
>NC_134812.1:47479395-47484395 GCF_046742065.1 Oratosquilla oratoria
AGGGAGAGAGAGAGAGAGAGAGAGAGAGAGAAGGGGAATGGAAGGTTACAAGGAAGGGAGGAGGCGTGTGTACATGTGTAAACATGTGTAGGCAAGTCTAAACATGTATGGAGGGTGTGATTAGTTACGTAGTCTATCAGCGCGGAAATCACTTAATGCTAATCTTGCCACCTTGTCTGACCTCCGGCCGCCTGCCAATATCTATCTTTTGGCGACAACATCCTGCCTTGGGTTTAACCCTTCCTCTGTCACCTCGCACCAGTCTTGAAGTAGTGCCAGGCCCTCACAGACATCGGGGAGGCGCGCAGGTGGCCGCAGTTGACCACCAACCCGCCCGTCTCTGACTTCGCGGAAATAAATCAGCGCCAAAAGGTGGAGGAGCTCCCGACCGCGCTAATCCAATAGGGTGATGAGACCCGCTTCCCGGCGCGCTATCGCCACGTCTACCGCACACCACTTTAACCGAACCCCGCACTTGCTTCCTCGTTTCCTCCATCTCCACCTCCCCCTCACCCCATTCTCCTCCATCACTTCCTCTATCTCCCCCTCGTCCATCTCCATCCCCTCCTCCGCGTCCTCCCCTTCTTTCCCGTTCTCCTCCTCCTCCTCCTCCTCCTCCTCCTCCTCTTCCTTCTCATTCTCTCTCCAAAATATCTTGGTTGGCAGACTATATATCGTCTACCAATAATACATACGTACATACATACATCCATACATATATACATACTGTACATACAATGAGGTATGTTGGTAAAATATATCGACAAGAGGCCTATAGATAATTAACCGGTAAACAAATAAATCAACAAGTAACTAAATAAATAGATAAATATATAAATAAATAAATTAATTAATTGATAATCAAATAAATATGTTGATAGACAAAATACAGATAAAGGAATAGATAAATAAGTCAATCCTGCACAGAAAATGATGTGAATAAATAAATAAATGAATAAATATATAATATGCACATTTTTGCTTAAGTGTTTATCCAAGTGAATTCTAAATAATTGAACTATATTACGTTCAACTGCCTCGTCTAGAACTTTATTTGATTCACTGACGACGACGCCCTTGATATAATTTTTTTACTGTCTGCTTCTAAGTTTCTGTTCTTACGCATCAAATTCTTGAGTCCACTAGGTTCTGTCCGATGAATATACTATGTGAAATTGTTTTCAATCTCGCTGATTTCAATTTCTTTTAAAATTTTAAAGGTTTGTATTAAACCACTTTTTATAATAAGCCCTAGGGATTAAAGCATTTTTTTTATTCTTTGGTTTTTGTATTCTCTGTGAACTTTCTGGCTTCACGCTAGTGCGCTCTTTCGAATCTATCAGTAACTTTAATGGGATTTGGGGACAACACGGAAACATCATGTCCACAGCTGATGACAGCTACAATTTTGAGGTCACAGGATCTTGCTACCAACCCCAAGAGCTTGTTTGCTTTCTCTGAACAAGATATATAATTTATAGGTGATTTAAAGTTGTATACATGCATATATGCATGCAAACATACAAACATACATATATACATGTATACATATACACATAAATGCATACATGCATATATACATGTATACATATGAACAGTATATGCATACATACATACATATATATACATATATATATATATACATATATACATATATATATATATATATATATATATATATACACCTATATATATACATATATATATATATATATATATATATATATGTGTGTGTGTGTGTGTGTGTGTGTGTGTGTGTGTGTGTGTGTGTGTGTGTGTGTGTGTGTGTGTGTGTGTGTGTGTGTGTGTGTGTGTGTGTGTGTGTGTGTGTGTGTGTGTGTGTGTGTGTGTGTGTGTGTGTGTGTGTGTGTGTGTGTGTGTGTGTGTGTGTGTGTGTGTGTGTGTGTGTGTGTGTGTGTGTGTGTGTGTGAGAGAGAGAGAGAGAGATAGAGAGAGAGAGAGGAAGCATATGCGTGTACGTGCGTATGGTTTCGTGCATGCAAGGGCAATGAAGGGCATGCATACACTCGAGTATACATTTTCATTTCCTCGTTGCTCACACAATGGTTACACAACTGTATGTGAGTATCGACAGGCCCCCATTCCCTCCCTCCAACAACCCTCCCTGCCCGCCCCCTTTGAGCATTGCCATGCAGAGCGCGCCTGGCTGCGTTCGACAACTTGGGTGACGACTCTGTGCGGCCGCGTTAAGTGGCGGGATGGATACAGTAAATACTCTCATGGTTTAACCTAAAGGTGTACCGCTCGGTCTCGGCTGAGCGGTTGAGTCATAGAGTTAAATCATATAGTCAAAGAAATGGCAGGAAAAAGGGAACCTATTATTTTAATCAAAAAATTATTTTAATCCAAAGAACTACCTTCATGACGCTGATAAGATCGATAGGGCCAAGTAATTTTGGAGTAGTCTTGAGATCATATAAAGAATGATATTGCAACTTCAGTAATTATTTACGCTACAAGCCAACATTCAATAAACTAGTTATGGTATTAATTATACTGTACACTAGAGTAAGAATCGCCTACAAAAGTGAAGCTTAATTCCATAATTTCGCATTATACATTATCCATTTATGAAATGTAGAAATGATAACCACTGAAATTCTTTCACTTATGTTTATCTAATGATAATTATTAAATTCATACATGACCTTCAGGGAAATTGCTTGTTTGTTTATTTGTTTCTTCCACTATTTTCCACCATTCTAGATATATAGTTTCTAATCTAATCACTACTAGATTAGTTTATTGTTCTTCACTAGTCTGTAGAATTACGAGATATTTCTAATTTGGATAATATTTTTTTGCTGAAATTATGATAAAGCAAACTTACTTAATTTCTGTTACATTATAGTAATATATTTTGAATATTCCTAGAATGTCAATGTTGGCAGGTTACCATATCAAATTTCCTGTGTTCACAGGATATAGATCTACAATTACTGTCTTATAGGATGTTGGAGCCCGCTACAGCTTGATCTGTTTACACCAGCGGTTCTTATCCTAGGGAGGTCGTTTGGGGTTTTCTAGGGAGTCACAATAAGACACTTGGGCTTTTACCAGTTTGGTGAGTGCAACACTGGTGACCCACAAGTGCGATGGCTTGCTACAGTGAATATGTCCACCACATATCTTGCCTTTTCGCAAGGTTCACCATTTCTAAATGTATTATAGAAGAGTCTCGGGGGATCATAGGATGAAAAAGGTAAAGAACCACTGGTTTATACCACATAAGCTCTCTCACCATTCCATAAGTTACTTCATATCCGTTTCAGACACAGTTCGCAAAGAACATTATGCTATATTCAACATGTTCTTTCGTCCTAAAGATATCACTCACCTACTAAAAAAGAAAAAATACAGAGAAAGATAGAAATCTATCAAATTTCCGTGTTGCTGACAAAGGAAAACGTAAATTATTTTGTAGTATAAATTGTGTTCTGATTATATCGAGTGTATCTGCAGTTGTGAAATTGTTATTATAGTTGAAATAGTTTTACGTTTGGACAGTTTTACTTTTGTAGGATTAGTGTTACTTTAGTAAGTAATATTGTATTTGTACAGTGTAGAAGGCAGGTTCAGACAATGTAAGGAAGAGATATAAGAAAGATATAAGGAAGGGATCTAACTTCTTAAGAGTGTTCTCTATGAAAAGTTTGAAACCTGTCCATAGTCCTATGAACAGTCCAACTTATTCTTCGCTGTTGTCGAGAGTGACAAGGCCCTGTTCACACTAGCGGTTTGAACCATGCGGAAACCGCGTCGGTAATACATAATTAAGGAAAAACTGCGCGGTTGTATGTGAACGCCTCCGTTGACTTTCAGTGTAATTGAACCGCGGCGATTGAAACCGCTAGTGTGAACAGGGGTTGGTGCCAAACCATGGGAAGCTTCTCATGAAGCCAAAGCTTTATGAACAGATAGCCTCCAGTTATCAGTTTTGTTCCACTGAAGGAACTCTTGATGACTGGAGGCTCTAGAGACATCCTGCAACGAAGGACAAATCGACGTTGTAAATTCAAAAGTCAACAGGACCGTGGTAAAGCTGAAGGCAATCAAGAGAACACAAACAGGTAAACACTGCTTCTGCCACAATTCTTCATTCAAGTAGCAAGAACGCAAGGAAAGTGAAGTCAGGGGACTTTGTTTCCCTCCGGGAGCTTAAAAGAGAGCGCGGTGGTCAACACGAAGTCCGGGGAGTCTCCAAGGTTTCCCGCTGGCACGTGGTGAAATTGCAGAGAAATAGATATCAGTGAGGTAATTGATATAATATGAGAAACATGAAAGGGAGAATAACAAAAATAGCGTAATATATCGAATTCTTTGCAGTGGTTGCCAGAAAGTAGACGTTAGTGAAGCTATGTCACAAAGAATTACACCAATGTTCATCGAATGCTATGGTCAATCATACGAACCAATATTCACATCTACCTAGGAGGGAAGAGACAACAGTGATTTATAAAATGATAATAAAAAGATGAGACAAAAGATAGGAGCACACATATGTATTAATAATGTGACAAATGATAGAAAGTATTTTTTGTTGAGCGAACCCAGAGACGGAAATAGCGGTTGCGAATATAGTGGGAGGGAGGTCAAAGACACAAAGATAGGTTGGGTCAATGGGGGAAGGAGAGAGAGACCAACAAAGTAATGTGTGTATAAAAACCAACGTTTGTTCAGTCTTCTGTAGTATTTTTGAGGAAGGGCGTGCATTCTATACCCGATACGTTAGATATTGAAATTCAACAAACTCTCCTGTGTTCTTTCTTTCTGTCCCTGCCTCATATCGGTCTATATTTGGAGCCCTGATGGAACAGTGGGGCAGCATTCCTGTCTCGATCAAGGGAGTCCCAAGTTGATCCACGATAAGAATACCAATAAAATGTCCAACTTACACTTCCATGGCTTTGTGATCTCTCTACACAGTGAACATAAGAAGTAAAGTAAACCGGTGTCACATTTTAGTGTTCAGGCCCAAT
>NC_134812.1:47491895-47494395 GCF_046742065.1 Oratosquilla oratoria
ATTACTGCCTTGGCCCACACGTCCTTTGATTCCGTGATAGGGCACCCTTATTCCCTCCTGTCTTATACTTTATTCTAATTCGTCTGCACTTTATGGGGAACTTTGGTACATTTCGTATGCATGTCAATTATGCAAAGTTTAAATAAATCTGCTCATCCGTTCTAGTCAGTCTTATTCGCATATGTAAATATCCAAAATGTTGACTTGTTGTGCCTCCTTTATTTCCTTTATACACTTGACACACCTCTTCTCCAGTAATAAGCTGAATAACTAATTTATGCTGAATTGGTTCCATTACCTGGAAACTAACATTGGTGGCACTAATTCTTAACCCACAACGACAGACCTTAAAGAAACGTTTGCTTTTAAATAGAACAAAATATTCCAAGATGCCACAATCGTTCCACTGGACAGAAGACCTGTCAAGGTGTAGTTCATCACTAATATTCCTAGATACAACGACCACAAACGGAACCAATATTAGATTTTATTTCTTGAATAACTCATGCACTGACCAACAAAAGTGCATCAGACTTTCCTGAACTATTTCATAAAATGGGAAAACTTACACTACTGTTCATACGACAATGAAAACACAAAACCGAAACGAACATCCTTGGTAAATTGAGAGCTTTTATTAATAAAAGAGATTTCTATCAACAACCCTCTAACTACCGCCACCCTTACCCCCTCACTATCCCTCTTTCCCCCAGATCTCTCTCTCCCTCTCTCCATTTCCACTCTCTTTATCTTATACAATATATATGATTAATATATGTAATATAAATATTGAATATTACATATATAGAATAGAAAACATATAGTATATATGATACATAATGTGATATATATGATATATGCTATATGACATATAATTCATAAAATGTATATTTATACTACACACAATATATATATATATATATATATATATATATATATATATATATTTATTTATATCCATATATATATATACTTATATATATATATTATATATATATATATATATATATATATATAAATATAATGTACATGGGATTATATTATATATAACATATATAACACATATAACCATATACAATAAGCATAATATATATAATATATACATACATACATATACCAACGGCTTTTTCCCTCTTACAAAGGAGGTAGCTACACCCATTTCACTCCCACATATTCCACTCCCATCCACCCCCTTTCCTCCCCCCCTCTTTTCTTGGCTCCCCTGGATGACGGGTCATCCCTGTATCTCGCCCACTGCCTTGAGTCAGAAGCAATGTAGCAAGACACAGCACATCCACAGCAAGACCACACATCCCCTTAAGCAGAAAAAGAGAAAAAGGGGAGATATCCCTTTGGGCTGCATCAAAACATCATTCACAATATACTCCCATCCCCCATCCACTCCTTTTCATGCATCACAGCATCATACATACACAACATTTCTCCACTGATCCCTACCTTTTGTTCTCTCCCTTCATTCCTCAACAGACACACCCCTCTTTCCCAAAGCCCCTTTTACTCCATCCATCCATCTCAATCTTGATCACTCCCTTATATTCACTCCTTCCACCTATGCCTTCCACACCTCTTTTATTAATCTTTCTTCACTAATTCTTTCCATGTGTCCAAAACATCCCAATACTATTTCATCAACCAACTCCCTTCCCATCCCTGCACTCCTCCTCACCTCCTCGTTTCACATTCTATCCACCCAAGTAAACCCTGAAATATACAGCTAAACACATATAATATATATATCTATAGTATATATGATATACATAATATAAACAATATATACAATATACAAGGTATGTATGAAATATACATATGTAATATATAAATTCAAAATATATATCATATATAACAGATGTAATGCATATTGTACATAGTATATGTATAATTCAAATAATGCATATAATATATACATTACATATATATATATATATATATATATATATATATATATACATATATATATATATATATATATATATATATATACATATATATATATATATATATAATCTATATAATATATACAGTATGAAATATATATAATACAAAATATATATAATATACATATAATATCAACACGTGTAATGTACATAAATTATGTGATATGATATAATAAAAACAACATATATATCATATACAATATATATTATGTATATGATGTATATATGTATAATATACAATATATGATATATCATATATAGAATATAGAATATTTTCAATATATATGATATATAATACATATGTTATATGTTAGATATACATATATGTATATACATATATATATATATATATATATATGTATATATATATGTATATATATATATATATATATATATATATGTGTGTGTGTGTGTGTGTGTGTGTGTGTGTGTGTGTGTGTGTGTGTGTGTGTGTGTGTGTGTGTGTGTGTGTGTGTGTGTGTGTGTGTGTGTGTGTGTGTGTGTGTGTGTGTGTGTGTGTGTGTGTGTGTGTGTGTGTGTGTGTG
>NC_134812.1:47514395-47524395 GCF_046742065.1 Oratosquilla oratoria
ATGGAGGAGAAATAAGATAAGATGAGGCAAAAGCAGATATTAAAATGATGAGAGCAGGTAAGGCACTTGGGTTGGATGGGTGTCATGCGGAGTGTCAAAAAAAGGGAGATACAGTGACGGTGGACTGGCTGGTGAGGTTGTTTAATATTTGTCTAAAAGAGGGTAGAATGCTGGAGGAGTGCCTGTATAGTTCCGCTTTACAAGGGAAAAGGGGACAACTGTGAGTGTACTAGTTTCAGAGGGAGCAGTGTGTTTAGTGTAGTTAAAAAGGCTTATGGGAGGGTTTTGATGGAAAGGAATAGGAGAGAAACAGAGGGAGTAATTGGTGAGGAAATGAGTGGATTTAGGACCGGTAGGGATAGCATAGATCAAATGTTTGTGACAGATATGTGAGAAAGCTTTAGGAAAAGGTAAGGATGTTTTTTTTTTTGGGCCCTTATGGATTTGGAAAAGGCTTATGACAGAATAAACAGGAAGCTACTGTGAGAGGTATTGCAGATATATGGGAGAGGAGGAAAGCTGTTGAGAGCAGTCAAGAGCTTTTATGAGAGTAGTAGAACCTGTATTAGAATTAGAAATGGAGAGAGTGATTGGTTTAAGGTAAAGGTAGGACTTTGCCAGGGATGTGCCATGTCACATTGGCTGTTCAATTTATACATGGATGGGATGGTGCGAGAGATATATGTAAGGCTAATGGGCTGGGAATTGGAGATGGTTAAAAATGGAGAAAAGTGGGAGATAAGTTGTTTAATGACAACACTGCACTTGTGGCAGGATCAGAAAATTAATTAAGGAAATTATTGACGGAGTTTGGGACGGTGTGTGAAAGAAAGAAGTTGAAGATTAATGTTGGTAAAAGTGAGGTGATGACATGTACAAGGGGAGAGGATGGCAGCAAATTGGAAGTAAGAATAAGGGAGAGAGACTGGAAGAAGTGGATAGCTTTAAATACTTGGGTGTGAATGTGGCAGGAAAGGGAGGAGTGGAGGTGGAGGTAGAATGTAGATTAAGAGAAGCCTTCGGGCATTAAAAAGTGTAATGAGAAATAGACATTTAGAAATGGATGCTAAGAGGAGATTGTGTGAAGGATTGTGCCGACAGCACTGTATGGGGTAGAAACATAGAACATAAGAGATGAAGGGAGGAAGAGTGTAAATGTGTTTCAGATGAAGAGCCTGAGAATTATGGTAGAGGTTACTAGGATGGATAGAGTGAGAAACGAGGAGATGAGGAAGAGAGCGGTGTTGGAATGGGAGTTGAGAAATAGAGTTGATGAAAGAGTATCGGGGTGGTTTGGACACACTGAAAAAAAGATTAGTAAAAGAGGTGTGGAATGCAGAGGTGGAAGGAGTGAACATGTGGGAGCGACCAAGGATGAGATAGATGGATGGGATAAAAGGGGCATTGGGAAAGAGGGGAATGTCTGTTGAGGAAGGAAGGGAGAAGGCAGAAGATAGGGGTGAGTGGAAAGTGGTTGTGTATGGATGATGTTGTGATGCGTGTGGGGGAGAGTGGGTGGGGGGAGTATGTATGAGAAATAAATTGACGCAGCCCGAAGGAATTTCTCCCCGTCTCTTCTTTTTCTGCATAAGGGGACGGAGAGGGTAGGTCGCTGATCAAATGAAGCGGCATTGCTATGGACATGCGAGGGAGGGAGGGTGGTGAATGGGAGTGAAGTATGTGGGGATGAAATGAGTGAGAAGTGGATTTATGCCTTTGACTTGGCCTACCCCCCTAGTAAGAGAAAAAAACCCTTGGCGTATGTATGTATGCATGCATGCATGTATGTATGTATGTATGTATGTATGTATGTATGTATGTATGTATGTATGTATGTATGTATGTATGTATGTATGTATGTATGTATGTATGTATGTATGCATGTATGTATGTATGTATACATGTATGTATGTATGTATGTATGTATGTATGTATGTATGTATGTATGTATGTATGTATGTATGTATGTATGTATGTATGTATGTATATATGTATGTATGTATGTATGTATGTATGTATGTATGTATGTATGTATGTATGTATGTATGTATGTATGTATGTATGTATGTATGCATGTACGAATGAATATATATATATATATATATATATATATATGTATATATATATATATATATATATATATATATATATATATGTTTATTTATGTATGTATGTATGTACAGGGGGAAATAGAAGAAAGGGTAGTGAATGGTGGGATGAGGAAACAAAGAAGGTTGTAGAAGGGAAGAAGCGAGCATTCACAGATTGGTTACAAAAGAGGACAGGGGAGTCATATGAGACGTACAAAGAAAAGAAAAGAGAAGTAAAGCAAAGGTAAAGGAGGCAAAGAGGAGAGCAGATGTGAAATGGGGTAGGAGTATGACAGAAAATTTTGAAAGTAATAAAAAGATGTTTTGGAAAGAAATTAAGAGAGGAAGAGGAGGCGAATCAAGTAGGGAAGAAAAGGTAAAAGGTACAGATGGAGAGTTGATAATGGAAGAGATGGCAGTGAGGGGAAGATGGGCAGAATATTTTAGGGAGTTGCTGAATGTGAAGGAGGATAGGGAAGGAAAGATAGCTGCAGTGGGAAATGCGAAGAAAATGAGAGTGATGAGTGAGGAGAATGGAGGAGAAATAAGGAAGGATGAGGTGAAGGCAGTTGTAAAGATGATGAAAGCAGGTAAGGCACCTGGTCTGGATGGATGTCATGCAGAATGTCTGAAAAAGGGAGGTTCAGTGATGGTGGACTGGTTGGTGAGGTTATTTAATGTTTGCTGGAGAGAGGGTAGAGTACCGGAGGACTGGAGTAGTGCCTGTATAGTTCCTCTTTACAAGGGAAAAGGGGACAAGTGTGAATGTAGTAATTTCAGAGGGATTAGCCTGTTGAGTGTAGTAGGGAAGGCGTATGGGAGGATCTTAATTGAGAGGATTAGGAGAGGAACAGAAGGAGTAATTGGTGAGGAACAGTGTGGTTTTAGGATGGGTAGAGGTTGTGTAGATCAGATCTTTGTGGTAAGACAGATATGTGAGAAAGCTATAGGAAAGGGGAAGGATGTTTTTTGGGCATTTATGGATCTGGAAAAGGCTTATGATAGGGTAGACAGAAAGGCACTGTGGGAGGTTATGCAGATTTATGGGATAGGAGGAAAGCTTTTGGGAGCTGTCAACAGTTTTTATGAGAGTAGTAGAGCATGTGTTAGGATTAGAAATGGAGAGAGTGAGTGGTTTGAAGTAAAGGTGGGACTTCGTCAAGGATGCGTTATGTCGCCCTGGCTTTTCAACTTATACATGGATGGGGTGGTGCGAGAGGTGAATGCTAGGGTAGTGAGTCAGGGATTGGAGATGGTTAAAGAAAATGGAGAAAAGTGGGAGGTGAGCCAGCTGTTGTTTGCGGACGACACTGCGCTTGTGGCAGGGTCAGAGGAGGGATTGAGGAAGCTGGTGGCAGAGTTTGGGAGAGTATGTGATAGAAGAAAGCTAAAGATAAATGTGGGTAAAAGTAAGGTGATGAGATGTACAAGGGGTGAAAGTGGCAGTAGACTGGAAGTGAACATTAAGGGAGAGCGACTGGAGGAAGTGGATAGTTTTAGATACTTGGGTGCAAGTGTAGCAGGAAAAGGTGGAGTGAAGGTGGAGGTAGAATGTAGATTGAGAGAAGCGAGTAAATGCCTTGGTGGTTTAAAGAGTGTAATGAGGAATAGACATTTGGGAATGGATGCGAAGAGGAGACTGTATGAAGGAGTGATTGTGCCAACAGCACTGTATGGGGCAGAAACGTGGAACATAAAAGAAGAAGAGAGAAGGAGTTTGAATGTGTTTGAGATGAGGTGTCTGAGAAGTATGGTGGGGGTTACTAGGCTAGATAGAGTGAGAAATGAGGAGGTGAGGAGGAGAACAGGGGTGAAAAAGGATTTGGGAGATAGGGTTGATGAAAGAATATTAGGATGGTTTGGACACATGGAAAGAATGAGTGAAGAAAGACTAGTAAAAGAGGTATGGAAGGCAGATGTGGAGGGAGTGAACATGAGGGGACGTCCTAGGATGAGATGGATGGATGGGGTGAAGGGGGCTTTGGGGAAGAGGGGAATGTCTGTTGAGGAAGGAAGGGAGTTGACGGAAGACAGAGGTGAGTGGAGAATGGTTGTATATGGATGATGTTGTGACTGCATGAGGAGGAATGGGCGGGGATGGGGGGTGGGGTAGTATGTGTGAGTAATTTTTGACGCAGCCCGAAGGGATTTCTCCCCGTCCTCGCCTTATATGCAAAGGGGGACGGAGAGGGGGGGTCGCCGATTAAATGAAGCGGCCTTGCTGTGGATGTACTGTGTCTTGCGACACTGCTTCTGACCCAGGGCGGTGGGCAGGGTGCAGGGATGACCCGTCATCCAGGAGGTGCTCAGATGAGAGGAAGGGTGGGAGGGGTGTGGAGTGTATTTAGGGATGAAATGGGTGGGAGTGTTTTTATGCCTTTCCCTTTTTGGCTACCTCCCTTGGAAGGGGGAAAAGGCCTTGGTATATGTATGTATGTATGTATGTATGTACTAATATATATACATATATATATATATATATATATATTTATCTATGTATGTATGTACTAATATATATATATATATATATATATATATATATATGTATATATATATATTTATGTATGTATGCATGTAGTAATACATATATGTATGTATATATATATATATATATATATATATATATATATGTGTGTGTGTATGTGTGTGTGTGTGTGTGTGTGTGTGTGTGTGTGTGTGTGTGTGTGTGTGTGTGTGTGTGTGTGTGTGTGTGTGTGTGTGTGTGTATACATGAGTATGCGTGTGTGTGTGTGTGTGTGTGTGTGTGTGTGTGTGTGTATATATATGTATGTATGTGTGCATGTATGTATGCATGTATGTATGTATGTATGTATGTATGTATGTATGTTGCAGTAATTCACAAGGCACACGTGAAAATAATTTGCAGAAAAAAACACCGGGAAATAAGAAACTTAGTCCGAACGTTTTCGTCTATTTAAGACATTATCAAGGAATACAAAGTGACAGAGACATAGGTGCATATATGTACTGCAAATATATATATGTATATATACATATATATATATATGTATATATATACAAATATACATGTATATATATATATATATATGTATATATATAATACATATAATATATAAATATATATATATATGTATATTATATATATATATTATATATGTATATATATTAATATATATATATATATATTATATATATGGATATATACTTATGTGTATATATATATATATATATATATATATATGTGTGTGTGTGTGTGTGTGTGTGTGTGTGTGTGTGTGTGTGTGTATAAATTAATAGACAAGCTAGGAAACATAGAAAGAACACACAAGATACATCATAACCAGGTTGAGAAGTGTTCATATATAAGGACATTTCATCATATGACGTTACATCACCCGGGGCTGGTAACACATGGAGCATTTTTTACAGTTTTCTTAATAATAAAATCATACAGTTTATACAAACCTAAACTTAAATTAATATTTTGATCGAAGGTATGCTTAATGTGACCAAATTCGATAATGTTTCTTTCTAATAGAGACCAACAAGAAATTATTTTCTTAGAATTATCCCGGTCAATATGATGTTTGTGGTCTCTTTATGTTGATTTATCCTTGTTTGTAAGTCTTTCCCAGTCATACTTAAATGTCTACCATTACGATTAATTAAAATAACCAAAAATGGTAATTTGTTCTCTATTCTATTACAAAAGTAAAATTAATTGAAGGAACCATATCGTCTAGTTTTTCAAGGAATAAATCTAAGTTCGCCTCACCAGCCACACATAAAATATCATCAACTTATCAATTTAAGTTTAGGTTTGTATAAACTGGATGATTTTATTATTAATAAAATTGTAAAAAATGCTCCAAGTGTAATTACCAGCCCTGGGTGATGTAACATCATATGATGAAATGTCCTTAAATGCAAACTCTTCTCAACCTGGTTATGAAGTATCTTGTGTGTCCTTTCCATGTTTCCTAGCTCGTCTACTATTTTATGTATATATATCCACCTATGTCTCTGTCACTTTGTTTTCCTTGATAATGTCTTGAATAGACGAAAACGTTCGGAATAAATTTCTTATTTCGCAGTGACTTTTTTCTGCAAATGTGTGTATGAATGTATGTACTGTATGTATGTATGTATGTATGTATGTATGTATGTATGTATGTATGTATGTATGTATGTATGTATGTATGTATGTATGTATGTATGTATGTATGTATGTATGTATGTATGTATGTATGTATGTATGTATGTATGTATGTATGTATGTATGTATGTATGTATGTATGTATGTATGTATGTATATATATATGTATATATATATATATATATATATATATATATATGTATATATATTTATATATATATACATATATATATATATATATATATATAGAGAGAGAGAGAGAGAGAGAGAGAGAAATGATGACACTTTTATACTACGACTGTCCCTCCGTTATGCTGTCCCCCAACCCCTTGTTGCTGTCCTGTACCATTTCTCTGAGTATTCTCTTTCTGTCATGGGGGAATTCCCTGTGGTGGGGGAAAAGAATACTGCCACCAAGTTTCCCACTTGGATCGTAAGAGGCGAGAAGAAAGGGACGGGGAGAGGGACTAGGCATCCTTCTCCCTGTAGCCCCAAGGGACAGATTCCTAAAAAGAAAAGGAAAGGCATAAGGGGTGCTGGAGGGCCTCGGGCCAGCACCCTAAGGTTTGGGTCTTTTAATGTGCGTGGATTTGGTACAGATGAGAGTAAAAGGGAAGAGATAGGTAGTATGTTTGTGAGAAGAAAGATGGATGTGTTGGCTTTGAGTGAAACTAAGTTGAAAGGGAAGGGTGAGTGTAAGTTTGGGAGTGTAAGTGGGAGGTTATCAGGAGTGCAGAGAGGGCGAGGGAGGGAAGGGGTGGCTATTATAGTAAGTGAGGAGATAGGTAAACGTGTAGTGGAGTGGAAGGAGGTTTCCTCAAGGATAATGTGGATGAAGGTGAAACTGGGAAAGGAGATGTGGGTCTTTGTAAGTGCATATGGGCCTGGCAGTGAGAAGAGCATGGAAGAAAGGGAGGCCTTTTGGATAGATTTAAATGAGTGCATAGAGGGTTTAGGAAGAAATGTCAATGTAATAGTACTGGGAGACCTTAATGCTAGGGTGGGAAATGGTCCAATCGATGGAGTGGTTGGGAAGTGTGGAGTTCCAGGAAAGAATCGTAGTGGAGAGTTGATGGTGGAAATGTGTCTAGAAAGAGAGTTGATGATAGCAAATACAGTGTTTCGGAAGAAAGTCAAGCATAAGTACACATGGGAGAGGGTGGTGGAGGGAAGGGTGGTAGATAGAGCGCTAATGGATTATGTAGTGGTAAATAGGATTATGATAGGAAGAGTTAAGGATGTACATGTGCTAAGGGGAGAGGATGGGGGAATATCAGATCATTTTTTGGTGGAAGGTAAGCTGAGAGTGGAGGATAGATGGAGAAGGAGGAAAGGGACAAAAGGTAGGGAGGTTCTTAGAGTGAACTCCTTGAAGGAAAAGGAAAAGGAGAAGGAATACGAAAAGAAGCTGAAGGAGGAGTGGGAGGGAGTAAAGGATAGAGCAGAGATGGGTGTGGAGGAGGAATGGGGATGGTTCAAGGAGGGAGTCCTAAAGTGTGCAAGGATGGTGTGTGGAACAAGAAGGACAGGGGGAAATAGAAGAAAGGGTAGTGAATGGTGGGATGAGGAAACAAAGAAGGTTGTAGAAGAGAAGAAGCGAGCATTCACAGATTGGTTACAAAAGAGGACAGGGGAGTCATATGAGACGTACAAAGAAAAGAAAAGAGAAGTAAAGCAAAAGGTAAAGGTTGCAAAGAGGAGAGCAGATGTGAAATGGGGTAGGAGTATGACAGAAAATTTTGAAAGTAATAAAAAGATGTTTTGGAAAGAAATTAAGAGAGGAAGAGGAGGCGAATCAAGTAGGGAAGAAAAGGTAGAAGGTACAGATGGAGAGATGATAATGGAAGAGATGGCAGTGAGGGGAAGATGGGCAGAATATTTTAGGGAGTTGCTGAATGTGAAGGAGGATAGGGAAGGAAAGATAGCTGCAGTGGGAAATGCGAAGAAAATGATGAGTGAGGAGAATGGAGGAGAAATAAGGAAGGATGAGGTGAAGGCAGTTGTAAAGATGATGAAAGCAGGTAAGGCACCTGGTCTGGATGGATGCCATGCAGAATGTCTGAAAAAGGGAGGTTCAGTGATGGTGGACTGGTTGGTGAGGTTATTTAATGTTTGCTGGAGAGAGGGTAGAGTACCGGAGGACTGGAGTAGTGCCTGTATAGTTCCTCTTTACAAGGGAAAAGGGGACAAGTGTGAATGTAGTGATTTCAGAGGGATTAGCCTGTTGAGTGTAGTAGGGAAGGCTTATGGGAGGATCTTAATTGAGAGGATTAGGAGAGGAACAGAAGGAGTAATTGGTGAGGAACAGTGTGGATTTAGGACGGGTAGAGGTTGTGTAGATCAGATCTTTGTGGTAAGACAGATATGTGAGAAAGCTATAGGAAAGGGGAAGGATGTTTTTTGGGCTTTTATGGATCTGGAAAAGGCTTATGATAGGGTAGACAGAAAGGCACTGTGGGAGGTTATGCAGATTTATGGGATAGGAGGAAAGCTTTTGGGAGCTGTCAACAGTTTTTATGAGAGTAGTAGAGCATGTGTTAGGATTAGAAATGGAGAGAGTGAGTGGTTTGAAGTAAAGGTGGGACTTCGTCAAGGATGCGTTATGTCGCCCTGGCTGTTCAACTTATACATGGATGGGGTGGTGCGAGAGGTGAATGCTAGGGTAGTGAGTCAGGGATTGGAGATGGTTAAAGAAAATGGTGAAAAGTGGGAGGTGAGCCAGCTGTTGTTTGCGGACGACACTGCGCTTGTGGCAGGGTCAGAGGAGGGATTGAGGAAGCTAGTGGCAGAGTTTGGGAGAGTATGTGATAGAAGAAAGCTAAAGATAAATGTGGGTAAAAGTAAGGTGATGAGATGTACAAGGGGTGAAAGTGGCAGTAGACTGGAAGTGAACATTAAGGGAGAGCGACTGGAGGAAGTGGATAGTTTTAGATACTTGGGTGCAAGTGTAGCAGGAAAAGGTGGAGTGAAGATGGAGGTAGAATGTAGATTGAGAGAAGCGAGTAAATGCCTTGGTGGTTTAAAGAGTGTAATGAGGAATAGACATTTGGGAATGGATGCGAAGAGGAGACTGGATGAAGGAGTGATTGTGCCAACAGCACTGTATGGGGCAGAAACGTGGAACATAAGAGAAGAAGAGAGAAGGAGTTTGAATGTGTTTGAGATGAGGTGTCTGAGAAGTATGGTGGGGGTTACTAGGCTGGATAGAGTGAGAAATGAGGAGGTGAGGAGGAGAACAGGGGTGAAAAAGGATTTGGGAGATAGGGTTGATGAAAGAATATTAGGATGGTTTGGACACATGGAAAGAATGAGTGAAGAAAGACTAGTAAAAGAGGTATGGAAGGCAGATGTGGAGGGAGTGAACATGAGGGGACGTCCTAGGATGAGGTGGATGGATGGGGTGAAGGGGGCTTTGGGGAAGAGGGGAATGTCTGTTGAGAAAGGAAGGGAGAGGACGGAAGACAGAGGTGAGTGGAGAATGGTTGTATATGGATGATGTTGTGACTGCATGAGGAGGAATGGGCGGGGGGGGTGGGGGGGTAGTATGTGTGAGTAAATTTTGACGCAGCCCGAAGGGATTTCTCCCCGTCCTCGCCTTATATGCAAAGGGGGACGGAGAGGGGGGGTCGCCGATTAAATGAAGCGGCCTTGCTGTGGATGTGCTGTGTCTTACGACACTGCTTCTGACCCAGGGCGGTGGGCAGGGTGCAGGGATGACCCGTCATCCGGGAGGTGCTCAGAGGAGAGGAAGGGTGGGAGGGGTGTGGAGTGT
>NC_134812.1:47529395-47541895 GCF_046742065.1 Oratosquilla oratoria
AATGCACTTTAATTCTAAGCCATATAGGCGCATGCAGAAATTGTAACGTGGTACGCCCGAGGACTCGAACCTATGTAGTGAGAACGTTACCAGTGTCGAGTGACTTAGACCAATACACCATCAAGAGCGATATAAGTTCAGCGCAAGCTTTCCTATATATCTGTATGCTCGAGTTCATACACATACACGAAAGTTTTGCGTTCAACCCACCTCCACTATGACAGAACATTGTTAAGTATACGAACGCGGAAAAGTATTTGTACAACACTGAATGGGTCCCAGTGATTAGAGATACATTTTATCAACCACAATGCACTTTAATTCTAAGCCATATAGGCGCATGCAGAAATTGTAACGTGGTACGCCCGAGGACTCGAACCTATGCGGCGGGTGCCGAGTGACTTAGACCAATACACCATCAAGAGAGATATAAGTTCAGCGCTGGCTTTCCTATATGTATATATATACTGTATATATATATATATATATATATATATATATATGTATATATATATATATATATATATATATATCCTTATATATATGTATATATCACAGGTGAGAAATGTAGTAACACATTTATAAGTCACAACTAACACACTTTTTCTTTCGTCCGACTGTGGTGTTAGTTGTGATATATATATATATATATATATATATCCTTATGTATATATATATATATATATATATATATATATATATATATATATATATATATATCCATATTTTGGACAAGTAGCTAAATAGGAGTATTGTTAATCTGTATTTGTTATATTTTTTTTACCAAATCTAAAGCTCGAGAATATTGTATATGAGAATGCACTGTGCGTAACACTTTTAGTAGCTTTTGAAAGTGAAATTGAGAAGGCATTGAATTCAAACTGAATGCAAATTACTAAATTATTACAACCATTTTATAAGACACCATGTTTATATAAAGAGCTGTAAGTGATCCTTACAAATGCGAACACAAGTAATTTCTGGACATAATTTTTTCCTCACTCTAGATTCTGATGTATGGAAAAATTGGGAAAATTATATTTTATTTCCATTAACAAATATTACTTTTTACATTTTTTCTTTTCATTTTTTCTTCATTGTTTTCATTTTATTTTCTATTTCCGTTTCTCTTTATCATTTCCCTCTTCTTTTGTCTGACCTCCATTAACTCACTAATTCCTCTTTTGAATTCATTCGCTCCTGTCTCTTGACTTTGTCTGTCTATTCCTTCCCTGTCCATAAATGCCCCGTCTCGTAGAAGTTATGTAAGGGCAGGCAGGAGGCTGACGACAACGCAGAACTCTCCCTTACTCTAATTGAAGTCAAGTGCAAATCATGACTTTGGACATCGAAATCATGGTCGTCTTCATTAATGAAGGACAAATATTATTATTATTGTTATTATATTAAAGGTTCCGTCCCCTTCTATTCATTTGTACTCGTGATCTGAACTTACATTATCCCCAGCGGCTATTCCACTTCCCTTTATTTACTTGTCTACATCACACCATTGTTCTGCTGTAGTTAAGCTCTCTCCTTCGGCACGACACGGTTCGCCTCCCCCCACCACACCCTTTTATTTTTTTACCTACTGTATAGTCTTCTTCCTCGTCCTCCTCCTCCTCCTCCTCCTCCCCCTACCTTTTTCGGTAGTCTCCCTTTCATTCTATTAATTCTTGGTATTTCACTCACAAAGCTCACTCCCCACCACTCCCTACTGCACAAAATTCTTTCTTCTCCCTCCTCCTCTTCCTCCTCCTCCTCCCTCTCCCCCCCCCATCCTAACACCCCTCCTCCCCCTCTCCCGCCACAACAAGGGCTCCAATTCTCCCCTCCCCCCACCTCCCATCCACAACAAGGTCGCTTCAGCCTGATTCTCTTTTGGTTTTCTGCCGACCGTATGCCGTCACGGCACAAGCGGCAAATCGGCCTGGCTCGGCCGCGGCAAGCTAGGGATTTGCTTGAAAAATCATGACCGGATTGCCGGCTCGCCGCTTTCGTGTAGTCTCCCTCCTCCTCCTCCTCCTCCTCCTCCTCCTCCTCCTCCTCCTCCTCCTCCTCCTCCTCCTCCTCCTCCTCCTCCTCCTCCTCCTCCTCCTCCTCCTCTTCCTCCTTTTCTTTATTCTCCTCCTCCTCATTCTGCTCCTACACCTCATCCTGCCCTTTCTTCCTCTCTCCTTCCTCCTATTAAACTTCCTTCTCTTTCTCCTCCTCCCCCATCCCTTCCTCCTCCTCTTCCTCCTCATTCTCCTGCTCTTTTTTCCCCTTCCGCCACCTCTGCTCTTTCTTCCCCTCTCCTGCCTACTCCTCCTCCTGTTCTTCCTCCTCCTCTTTCTCCTCCTTCTCATACCCCTCCTCCACCACTTCCTCCTCCTCATTCTCCTCCTACACCTTTTCTTTGCCTCTACCTTTTCATCCTCATCTTCTTCATCTTCCTTCGCCTTCATCCTTCTCGTCCTCCTCTCTTTCGTTGTCCTCCTCGTCTGCGAGTCTTCACCATCTCCTCAAGCCTACTTTCCTTGCCATTTCTCTCTCGCCATTTCTCTTCTCTCCTTTCCTCCCCTCTTCTCTACCCTCTCCTCGCTTTTCCCCTTCTCTCCTCTCTTCCCCTCTCCTCTCCTCCATTTTCCTTTTCTCTCCTTACACCTCCAGATTTCTTCTCCTGTGGCCGCTTAGTGAGAGAGCATATGTGCTTCTTCATTGCACCTTTCTCCTGGACTCTGGATGATATTACACAAATGACCTCCTGATTAAACTTTCAAGGTAAGCGCATTATCTAACCATCGTCTTCCTTTTGCACTCACGGTTCATCCTTTCAATGATTTTAAGCCTTAATATCACAGTTAGTAGGAGAGTATTGTCGTTCTTCACTCCAAATGATCTCCTGTCACTTATCGAGCCTCTTGCACCTTTTTTTCAAACCCATATAAATCTAGATTATTCTTCTCACTTCTTCCATTGGATGCAGATTCTTGAGTATCAAGGTAAGAACCCTAAATAGGAGTTAACTACCTTGAAAAAAATCCTTTTGACACCCTATAGAGATTCTGTTCAGAGTAGACATCATGTGAGGATAGAACCCTTCTCAAGTGTACAACGTTTCACTCGCTGAAGCTTTTTCAAGCAAAACGTTGTATCTTTGATAAATGTTCCATCCTCACATTGTGTTACTTTGCCCATTTTATCGTCCATTGTCATTTTAAGTTACAGATGTGGCTAAATTCTGACTTTCCTACTTTCATCCAAGACTAGTTAAGCCCCGAGTTGATAGGAAGTCATTTCATGCTAAATGTTAACTTACACAACAATTTTCATCATCTTTCTCCCTCTCTCGTTCCTTCGCTCTTTCTCTCTCCCTCCCTCTCTCTCTCGTACAATATATATATATACATATATATATATATATATATATATATATATATATATATATATATATATATACATATATATACACATATATATATACATATATATATATATATATATATATATATATATATATATATATATATATATATATACACAGCCTAGTAACCCCTATCATACTTATCAGACACCTCATCGCAAACACATTCAAACTCCTCCTCTCTTCCTCTCTTATGTTCCATGTTTCTGTCCTATACGGTGTTGTCGGCACAATTACTCCTTTATAAAATTCTCCTCTTAGCATCCATTCCTAAATATCTATTTCTCATTACACTCAATCTACATTCTACCTCCACCACCACTCCTCCCTTTCCTGCCACATCCGCACCCAATTATCTAAAACTATCCACTTCCTCCAGTCTGTCTCCCTTAATACTTACTTGCAGTCTGCTGCCACTTTCTCCCCTTGTACATCTCATCACCTTACTTTTACCCACATTCATCTTCAACTTCCTTCTTTCGCACACCTTCCCAAACTCTGTAACTAACTTTCTCAATCCCTCCTCTGATCCTGCTACAAGCGCAGTGTCGTCAGCAAACAACAACTGGCTTATCTCCCACTCTTCTCCATTTTCTTTAACCATCTTGCACCACCCAATCCATGTATAAATTGAACAGCTAAAGAGACATAACACATCCCTGACGAGGTCCCACCTTCACCTCAAACCTCTCGCTCTCTCCATTTCTAATCCTGACATACGCTCTACTACTCCCGTAAAAACTCTCTACAGCTCCTAAAAGCTTTCCCCCTATCCCATATATCTTCAATAACTCCCACAGTATCTTCCTGTCTACACTGCCATAAGCCTTTTCCAAATCCATAAAGGCCCAAAAAGCATCCTTACCTTTTTCTATAGCTTTCTCACATATCTGTCTTACCACAAAAAAATTACGCAACCTCTACCTGTCCTAAATCCATACTATTCCTCACCAATTACTCCCTCTGTTCCTCTCCTAATCCCCTCAATCAAGACCCTCCCATAAGCCTTCCCAACTACACCTAACAAGCTGATCTCTCTAAAACTACTACACTCAATTTGTCTCCTTTCCCCTTGTAAAGGGGAACTATACAGGCACTCCTCCAGTCCTCCGGCACTCTACCCTCTCTTAAACAAACATTAAATAACCTCACCAGCCTGTCCACCATAACTGTACCTCCTTTCTTCAGACATTCTGCATGACATCCAACCAACCGAGGTGCCCTACCAGCTCTCATCGTCTTAGCAACTGCCTACATTTCATCTTTCCTTATTTCTCCTCCATTTTCCTCACTCATCATTCTCATTTTCTTAGCGCTACCCACTGCAACTACCTTTCCCCCTTATCCTCCTTCACATTTAGCAACTCCCTAAAATACTCACCCTATCTTCCTCTTACTGCCTTATGTCCCATTATCATCTCTTCATCTGCACCTTTTACCTTTCCTTCTCTAATTGATTTGCCTCCTCTTCCTCTCTTAATTTCTTTCCAAAATATATTTTTATTACTTTCAAAAATTTGTCATACTCTTACTCCATTTCACATCTGCTCTCCTCTTTGCCTCATTTATCTTATGCTTTACTTCTCTTTCCTTTGTACATCTCATGTCATTCCCTTGTCCTATTTTGTATTATGATCAAATCCAAAAGTAGAAGGCGAAATTCAATACAAAAATGTAAAACCTTGGAAAAGGGGGAGGCATATATATGTATATATATATATATATATATATATATATATGTATATATTCATATATATATATATACATATATATATGTATATATTTATATGTATATATATATAATATATGTATATATGTATATATACATATATGTATATATATATATATATATGTGTGTATGTATACAAACACACATATATATACATACACATGTATATATATATATATATATATATATATACATATATATGTATATATATATATATACTGTATATATATATATGTATGCATGTATGTATGTATACAAACACACACATTTATATATATATATATATATATATATATATATATATAAATATATATATATATATATATATATGCAAAGTAGACCACTTGGAAAAAGAAACTACCGAACCAGAGCGCTTTCGTATATTACATCTTCAGTGCAACATGTAATGTAATATACGAAAGCGCTCTGCTTCGTTAGTTTCTTTTTCCAAGTGGTCTACTTTGCATAAGTGAACACACGTACCCGTGTTCTTATTAGCATATATATATATATATATATATATATATATATATATATATATATATATATATATATATATAACTATCTATTTCTTCCGTATGATGCGACAACAAAAAGTTTTTGAAAAAGCTATCTTCATATATACATACATACTTTCCACGTTGACCTTCCACTGTGTGATGCATGCCGTGGGATTTGGTCTCATCTTTTTTGCAGACACTGCATGTACGGTGCGAACCCTGCATCAAACTACTGCAGTATTTACTTCGCGATTATCATATACAATGATATGTCAAGTGGAGCTTAATTGTACCGACGTGCAACGTATGGTATTTAGTACCCAGCGCAAAATAATACACTTGAATCATAAAGTATATGACCTTTGTAAAACAATACACATATATAAGCATGCACACACACGCACACACACACACACACACAAACACACACACACACACACACACACACACACACACACACACACACACACACACACACACACACACACACACACACACACACACACACACACACACACACACACACACAGAAACATACACTGACACACGCACGTACACGCACACACATGTACACAATCTCTCTCACACACGCACACACAAACAAACACACATGTTCACGCACACATGCAGTCAGACGCACACACATGCACACACACCCATACACACACACAAATATATATATATGTACATAAATATATACATATATATATATATATATATATATTTATATATATATATATACCTACACGACAATAGTTCCAAATATAATGCCTCCTATTTTTTCATTCTGCACCAAGGAATTCGAGGGGATTGTTTAAGGCGTTATTATAATGACTGAACCTTCCCGCTTATAGCCTGGATTTTTTTACTTCACTGTTGCATATATTGACGGTGTGACAGTCTAATAAAGTAATCCCTCTCATGGATGTGCGTCAAAAGCAGAGATGCATCACTGAATTCCTCCACGCAATAGAACCAATCAACATTCACCGGCGCTTGGTGAACGTTTACGGAGCCGAGGCAGCTAATGTCAGGCGGAGATGGGTTCATCGATTCTGAAGTGGCAACAGACATGAGAATGACAAACCGTGCTCGGGATGGCAATGCACAGGCCCTTGCTCATCGCTAGCGAAAGAGCACTGAGAAGAAAGATGATTACGTGGAGATATAGATTCATAAGTAAAATGTCAGCTAGTTTTAATGGTGCCACACCCGGCTTCGTAGTTCTTCAACGTTTTGAGTTACGAGTAAAGTAAGAAATAGGAGGCATTGCTTTTGGAACAACCTAATCTCTCTCTATCTGTGCATATATATATATATATATATATATATATATATATATATATATATATATATATATATATATATATATATGTATGTGTGTGTGTGTGCGTGTGTGTGTGTGTGTGTGTGTGTGTGTGTGTGTGTGTGTGTGTGTGTGTGTGTGTGTGTGTGTGTGTGTGTGTGTGTGTGTGTGTGTGTGTGTGTGTGTGTGTGTGTGTGTGTGTGTGTGTGTGTGTGTGTGTGTGTGTGTGTGTGCGCATGTGAGTGTGTATGAGTGTGTGTATGTGTCTACTTGTAGTATGCGGGATTGAATCCTTGTTCTTGGGCTGCCGTCTCTATATCTACAATTGTCAAATTCAATAATATATGTTTGCCTGGATGATATTTTCTTCCAATTTATTCCAAAAATGAATACATATATGTGGAAAGCTGTGTTTCCTAACGTCTTGTAATCAATCTGTTTTTCTTAGTTTTTCTTTTGTAATGACATCTTATTGTTCTTTCATCTCTGTCTATTTTTTCTATTCCTTTTTCTGATATAAGTATTATATTATCATATCACCTCTCTCTTCGATATTTCAGCCAATGCTGAAGTAATTTTGATTGTTACTTTGCATTATCTCTATATTACTTATATCTTTCTTTTTGTGTGATAGCTACACCATTACTGCATATTCCAGTCTGAGGTGTATGGGACTACTTTTTTTACATCATGTTCCCATCCGTGTAATGAAATGCCATCAACAATTTATGATTCTCTTCCTTTAATGTCTTTATATGGCTTTCCAGTGACAGGTCATCTCTGATTAAAGTTCCTAAATGCTCCTCTTCCTTTGACATTGTGATGTATTCATCTCCCATTTTAGAATTTCTCAACGGTCTCTTTATGCCTCCCCCCCTTTTCAAGGTTTTACATTTTTGTATTGAATTTCGCCCTCTACATTTGGATTTGATCATAATCATTATCTAAGTCTTCCCTTCATTTTTTCTCTTATCATATTCTTGGCATCATCTGCAAATATATATGTGTGAAAACGTTTACATATTTCTTTAGTTTAAATTTTTACATATTCACAAAAATTTCTATAGATTGTAATCTTGACGACTCTCTTTATGTGGATTCGTTTTGGTACATCAACCCATATTTGGTCTCAGTCCTACTCTTTCTGCATTTCCCCAATGCTTCAAGTCTTCATGTCAGTAGTTCCCTATCTTCATATACTATTCTCATGTTTTTTATTTAACCAACTAATTCTTCGATTTTCTTCCTATAGTCTCGGTACATATTTTTCATTTTCAGTTTGAAGGCAACCTGTACAATAACCCTTTGGGCTGTACTTTTCTTGTCTCTCGGGATTCTCTTCAATCTATTTCAACACAGAATTTCCACAGTTTTATAAATACGATCCCTCCTAATTCATATATTCTTATATACACGACTTATCTTTCGTTTATGTACAGTTTGTAGGATCTCAAATCCAATAAATGATCAACCTTTCCCCTTGGACTCGACAAATTTAAGGATTCAATAACACCTGGTCTTTAGTTTCCAGCAAATACAACCTGGCTTGCGTGACCTCTCCTCTCACGCTTGTCGTTTCTTTGACCCATTGTGTCATAATTTTGCTATACTCAGCAAGCATTCCACTCCACCCAGTTTAGCGTCCCACAATTATAGTCACGCACCAAAGCTATATTGTCACTTTTTCAAATGACTGTTCACATCTTACAATGCCTATTAATATTCAGTGTGTGTGTGTGTGTGTGTGTGTGTGTGTGTGTGTGTGTGTGTGTGTGTGTGTGTGTGTGTGTGTGTGTGTGTGTGTGTGTGTGTGTGTGTGTGTGTGTGTGTGTGTGTGTGTGTGTGTGTGTGTGTGTGTGTGTGTGTGTGTGTTGTGTGTGTGTGTGTGTGTGTGTGTGTGTGTGTGTGTGTGTGTGTGTGTGTGTGTGTCTTGGTGTGTGTGTGTGTGTGTGTGTGTGTGTGTGTGTGTGTGTGTGTGTGTGTGTGTGTGTGTGTGTGTGTGTGTGTGTGTGTGTGTGTGTGTGTGTGTGTGTGTGTGTGTGTGTGTGTGTGTGTGTGTGTGTGTGTGTGTGTGTGTGTGTGTGTGTGTGTGTGTGTGTGTGTGTGTGTGTGTGTGTGTGTGTGTGTGTGTGTGTGTGTGTGAGAGAGAGAGAGAGAGAGAGAGAGAGAGAGAGAGAGAGAGAGAGAGAGAGAGAGAGAGAGACAGAGACAGAGAGAGAGAGAAAGGCAGACAGACAGACAGATAGACAGAAGGCGAGAGATAGAGATACAGAGAAAAAGATATATATATATATATAAAGAGAGAGACAGACAGGCAGACAGACAGACATAGAGTGAGAGACAGACAAATAGACAGACAAAGAGTGAGAGAGACCAAGAGAGAGATACAACGAGAAAGAGGGATATATACAGAGAGAAAAGAGAGAGAGAGAGAGAGAGAGAGAGAGAGAGAGAGAGAGAGAGAGAGAGAGAGAGAGAGAGAGAGAGAGAGAGAGAGAGAGAGAGAGAGAGAGAGAGAGAGAGAGAGAGAGAGAGAGAGAGAGAGAGAGAGAGAGAGAGAGAGAGAGAGAGAGAGAGAGAGAAGTGAGTGAGAGAGAGGGGGAGCACATTTACGTGTTTGTATTTGTGACCATTTGTATGTTCATAGATTCTAAGTTAGATCATGACGAGGCATTCTAGTATATGTTCTTCCAGTGACCTGCAGTTTGGCTGCTTTCGCTAAGGGTTTGGGTTGGTTTGGTTTATCTTTTACGACATCTGAATCACACTCTATCTCTGGAAGCGTTTATAAAGACCTAATATTTGCCCTCCTACATATGGATATAATTTACGTGGCCCTAATTTAGGTTGTTTTATAATGATAATAAATACCCTATTCCTTTTACTAATGACATTTATGTCCAATGAACTTTCACTATAATTCTCACGCAGGCAGTAAGATCTGCAATACTTGGATAATGTTGGTTAGTAATCATAGTGAGGGAGGGAAGGGGGTGGTCATTTAGAAAGAGGGCGTTCTCCTGCGGCGATACAAATCGCTGTGCTTCTCTTAATTCTTTCTGATGTGTTCTGTTATTTCCACCACCATAAGTAGCTGAAACGTATCAGAATAGCCTTCCTTTTCCCATGTGTATGACTAAAGACTGGAAAGTAAAATAGAGAGCAAGACAATGGACAGCAGGAGGCTCATGGTGAATAATCCTTCACGGACAAAGAAAAAGAACAGAAAGACAATAAGTCTATAGGAAAGGAGAAGGTGAGCGAGGGTAAAGTATCGTAGACAGGAGTGTGAGGGAGACAGGAAGAAACGAGGGATAAACAGGGGTAGTGGAGAATCCGAGATGGAAGTAATAGAGGAGGGAGAAGAAAACAAAGGAGAGAACAGAGGTAAAACGAAATGGAAAAGGAGAAGGGGGAGAGACAAGAAGGTGAATAGAAAAGAGAGGGAAAGAGAAAGACCAGAGGGCTACTGGTGGGAAAGGCAAGGAGACGGGGGAAGGGAACAGCGTGCGTGCACATTGCTATTCTTGCCTCGACTCTGGGGATTTAATTCTCTTCCAATTCAATAAAGCAAAAAGAAGGGCACGCCTGGTCGTGATCCACAGCGTCGGATTCATCGAAAAACAGGAGCACGCCGCTTGACTAGTGTACAGTAGAGGGACGAATAGTAAAAAAAAAAAAAAAAAAAAAGCTTATAGGAGAAAGCTCCTTAAATCCTTATCCAATAAGTAGACATGTTCAACATTATCCTACCATATCTAAATATACTACAGTATTCATGTAATAGATTTCAATAAGGTCAATAAAGACCAAGTCTGACTGGTTTAAATATGACGTTGCAAAGTATCTGAGTCCAGTTTGCGTACAGAGAGCGGAACAGTATAGTCAAAGGATTACAAAGAAAGAGCATGCCGACAGGAGACCTTTTGGTCCATAACTAGGTCGGATGTGTGGTATACTATACATCTAAATATATAACATCTCTACTTACAATAAATGAGGCATTGCAGGGCACATAGCAGTACCTATTGATCCGATCAGTATGGCTCTGGTAGGTTGCATAGTACCATAACACACCTGCATACACAGTCAGTTCTGTAGATTTGTATCTGTATATTTTAAAGAGTCAAAAAAGCTAAAAAAAAAAATAAAAGTATGATAATAAGATACCAGAAAAAGGAATGGAGAACATCCTAAATCGAAGTAAAGTTCCGATGTAAGGAAGGTGTCTGGATATTCCCTTTTTGAAAGCATCTGGGGAAGCGTATTCCAGAGCATCTGGGGAAGCGTATTCCAGAGCTTCCCAATAAATAAAAGAAAGGTAATTGCACAGAAAAAGCGTGAGATCTTGACTGGTCCCATAAGGAGGGGAACGCACGTAGTTATAGCGCCCAGACCAATTAGATATTCAAGAAGATTTAGATCAATTACAGCAATGGTCTGAAAAGTGGCTAATGAAATTTAACACAAGTAAATGCAAGGTAATGCACATAGGTAAAAATAACAGTAAGTACGATTACAAGTTATTTGGTAATTCGTTAACAAAAGTGGATAGTGAAAAAGATCTCGGCGTAATTATCAGTAACGACCTCAAATCATCCAAGCAGTGTATTTCAGCCTCTGAGAAAGCAAATAAGATTCTGGGACTGATTGCGCGATCTTTTGATTTCAAAAGTCCATCACTCTTTAACAAGCTATATAAATCGTTAGTTCGTCCACATTTGGAATATGCTGTTTCCGTATGGTCACCGAATCTCATTAAAGACATTGACAGACTGGAAAAAGTATAACGGCGAGCCACAAAACTGATTCCAAATATCAAAAATAAATCATACGAAAATCGACTAAAACACATGAATCTGTTTTCCCTAAAAAAGCGTAGACTCAGAGGTGACTTGATACAGGTCTTTAAGATTTTAAAGGGAATTGACAACATCAAAAGTGACAAAATTTTCACATTGAATGAGAATCAGACAAGAAACAATGGTCTCAAACTGTCCGGAAATAGATTCAATTTGGAAGTAGGTAGAAACAACTTTGCCAACCGTGTAGTAAATGAATGGAATAAACTTCCTGCACAGGTAGTGCAATGTAGTTCAGTTCGAAGCTTTAAGAATCAGTTAGATAAATACCTAAGTAAGATGCTGTAATGATTATGATTTATCTTATATTATTTGTTTTTGTTTTGTTATCATTTGTCTGTCTGATTTTCATTTATTATTAGTTATATTTCAATTTATTATTATTTACTATTTACCTGTTTGTTTATTATTTAACTATACCTATGCATTTATTTATGTATTTTATTTGTTATTTACATTATTATAGTTTTTATTTATTGTTTTATTATTAATATGATTTTATTTCGCATCCGACCTAGATATGGATCAAAAGGTCTCCTGTCGGCATGCTCCGCCTTTGTAAATCCTTTGTAAAAGAGTGACCTTGGAAATAGGGATAAAGAAAACAGAAATTTAATATTGCGGTGAACAGAAAGAAATTGAAGTATATCAGTAAGGAAAGAAATGTAAATCAGTTGGAAGGTTTTGAAGTCTAAAC
>NC_134812.1:47546895-47561895 GCF_046742065.1 Oratosquilla oratoria
TTTCCTTTCGTCTATACTTTTCGTCTACATCTCCTTTCCTCAGAACCGTACATCCCCCTGTACCCCTCTTTTCTTTTCTCCCTTCCACATAGTCTCTTCCCTAATTCATTCGTCGTACTTCTCTCCTGTCTTACTATTACGGGGATCCGGACTTCACGATGGGAATGAGGTGAGTGGGGCAGCTAGAAGAAAGTAGTGCTTCAAGTCTGCCTGTCTATCTGCAGGAGAACTAGGGGGGTCGAAGGCAAAGGGTCAGCGACTACCAAGGCCGAATCGTACAGTACTTGGGGTTTCAACCCGGGCTCTGGCTGAGCCACGGCCTCTGCTCCTCAGCGGAAACGAATTTAGGAAAGTCAGCAACGGAACCAATTGGACAGTGTCGGGAAGGGTACGGTGGGGAGCCCTCGACTGTCGAGTTAACAAGGGCAGCTCCATTAAAGGCCGCAGGGGAAACGAACAGGAACGGGAAGGGTGTTAACAATTACTTCTTTACCGGCGGGAGGTCAACAGCAGTACATATGCAACAAAAACTGGAGGAAGATTCAACTATCGTAATGAAAGGACAAATCAAGAACATCAAAACCTTGTCAAAGATTCAAAGGCAGTAGTAATATGAACGTCTGTACACAATTGTACACAAACAACGGTCATAAAAAAAAAACAAGAAATGGTATTAAACCATTTTATTGATGAAAGCCGTTGACATGAATTGGTCAGCAAACGTGACCTGCATAAAGATAACATCAATAACGACAGTACCAAGTAACAATTTAGGCAATCACAGCTTTGTCAACAATAGTAACTACTCCAACTGTGACAGCTATAATGATCTTCATCCAACCAAGACGATGACAAATGCAAGAATGATACAAACTGTCCGAGCGGCCACTACAACAACAGAATTGGGTATCAGAGAGCAAAAGCCATTAAACTCTTACCGAATGGGTTACACAGAACTGAATAAAGTGGCCTGGTGGCAACCAGAGTAAGCACACACACCCCTCCCGGCGTGGCAGGGGTTGAGTTACGAAGAGGTCTCTTGGTTGAGTAAGTTAGGAGGAAGCAATCACAGTGGCGGTGGCAGTGGCGACGGCGGTGGAGGCAGCGGCAGAGGACGACAGCAAAAAAATTTCGTAATTAATCACCATCACGAAGTGCCACGCTAGATGCAGTGACCGAAATGAATCACAAGAGATTTCAGGTTCACATGTAATTCAGATTGTCAAGTCGTGCCTGCTCTGGTCTGGTCCGGTTTGGTCTAGTCTGCGTTAACCTTTCCTTGACTTCGACCTTAAAATCGACTTCGACTTAGACCTCAACCTCGTCCGCGCCTTCTCTTTTACTCGTCTTTCCCGTTTCCCAGCAACCTCTCACCTTCCTGCTGCCACCAGTGTTGTACCCTAACCCCCCCCCCCCGGCCATCTTTCTGTTACCCTCCCCTCTTTCAATCCTGCACCTACCTCCACAGTGATCACACATCCAAGGCTCTGTTTGAAAGATCGTCAAAACCCGTTGCATCTCATAATTTCATACAGCACGAGTCTCTCATTTTCTTTCTTCCCTTCCTTCCACCTTTGCCTCTCCTCCTTGCGCTCCCCGTCCTCCTTCCCCTCCGTCTCCATCACATTCTCCAAGCGTACATCCTCTCCGTCTCGTCCCAATCTGTGTATTCCGTGCAATCTCCGCCCCTTCTTCCACCCTCATTCTTTGTCTCTATTGGCCCCCGCAACCAACCAACACCACCGCCACCCCCACCCCTCTACCGCACATCTCCCCCCCGATCTCCCACCACTGTGTAAGACGTAAGCGCACATTTGCTTAAAGTCCTCCGCGGGAGCAGTTCGCCCAAGAGCAAATTCTGCTTAAGATTGGGAGTGGAGATTTTCGGCTCCTCTAAGGTTTAGCTCGGATGGGAGTGGAGTGAGGGTGGGTGGGTGGGTGGATAGTGGTACTGGTAGTATTGTGGTGGCGTTGGTGCGTGTTGATTGAAGTGCTTAAGACATAAGGAGGGAGGTATGGGAAAAGGAGAACAGAATGTAAAGATGGATGTTCACGGAAAAACAAAAGGAAAGAGAGCATAACAGGGAGGAGCATAACGAGCTAGGACAGGAGCACAAGGGCGCAAAGGGTGACATGGAGAATATGAGAAAGAAAAAGGCGGAATGAAAGCTCATCAGGAGACAACGAGAGACAGAGAAGGAGAGAAACCAGGATAGGAATATAATAAGGGTTGATACACCGGTAGACAGACGGAAAAAAGACACACACAAATACACGCAAACAAAAAACATACACGCACACCCTCACATACATAGACAGGCAAGGACAGGCAGAAAAAAGACTAGCAGAAAGGTAGCGTGAAATAGATAGGAAAGTACTTAGATATACGTATATATATATATATATATATATATATATATATATATATATATATATATATTTATACATATATATATATATGAATATATACATACATATATTTATAATATGTATATATATATATATGTATATATATACATATATATACATATACATATATATATATATACACGTATATATATATATATATATATATATATATATATATATATATATACATTTATCAACCATAATTCACTTTAGCTCTAAGCCATCAACATTGAGAAACTCGAGGAGGCATACATGCAGAAATTGAAACGCGGTACAGCCAAGGAATCGAACCTGCTCTAGCACGTGACAAATGATAGTAACTTAACTGATTGTGTGTATATATATATATATATATATATATATATATATATATATATATATATATATATACATATACCAAAGGCTATTTTTCCTCTTACACGGGAGGTAGCCAAAAGACAAATGTATAGAAACCACTCCCACTCATTTCATCCCTTACATACTCTACTCCCCTCTACCATCTTCCTTCCCTCTTATCTTGGTACCTCCTGAATGACGGGTCATCCCTGCATCTTGTCCACTGCCCTGCGTCAGAAGCAATGTCCCAAGACATAGAACATCCACAGCAAGGTCGCTTCATTAATTCGGCGACCCCCCCCCTCTCCGTTCCCTCATGCAGAAAAGGAAAAGACGGGTAGAAATCCCTTCGGGCTGCGTCAATTTATTACTCATACATACTTCCTCGCCTCCCATCCCCCACCCACTCCCCCTCATGCATCACAGCATCATCCATACACAACCATTCTCCATTCTCCCATATCTTCTGTTCTCTCCCGTCCTTCCTCAACAGACATTCCCCTTTTTCCCAATGCCCCTTTTACCCCACCCATCCATCTCATCCTAGCACGCCCCCTCATGTTCACTAATTCCACCTCTGCCTTCTGCATCTCTTTTACTAACATTTCTTCACTCATTCTTTCCATGTGTACAAACCATCCTAATACTCTTTCATCAACCCTATCTCCCAACTCCCTTTCCACCCCTGTTCTCCCCCTCACCTTCTCATTTCTCACTCTATTCTGCCTAGTAACCCCTATCATACTTCTCAGGCATTTCATCTTAAACACATTCAATCTCCTTCTCTCTTCCTCTCTTATGTCCCATTTCTCTGCCCCGTACAGTGCTGTTGGCACAATCACTCCTTCATACAATCTCCTTTTAGTATCCATTTCCAAATGTCTATTTCTCATTACACTTTTAATACCCCAAGGCATTTACTCGCTTCTTTCAATCTACATTCTACCTCCACCCCCACTCCTCCATTTCCTGCCACATTTATACATATATATATATATATGTGTATATATATATATATATATATATATATATATGTATATATATATATATATATATATATATATATATATATATATAACACAGGAACCCACAGTCGGAGAAAGAATAAACTTCGAATAAAGAATAATCCTATATTTCGGCTATCAACTGTAGCCCTCTTCAGGAAAGTACATAAGAAAGAGAACAGAGGGGACTTATAAACTACAGTAAGAAGAGATGTGGACAGTTGACCTCACTCAGACGCGGGGCTAACTGGGGTGGCGGAGGAGGGAGGGGGTGAGGAGAGGGGAGGATGTAAAGTCCGCACGAGCTTATTTATTGCTGCGCGTGAGATAATGTCAGGTGTCCACTGCCCTTTAGAAATATTAATATTAGGGCATTCCTCAATTAATGCTGATTCGACTATTTTCCTCCTGAAACCACAGTGGGACTTGAACACTAATCTGGCCTTACCCCAGTCGAAAGAATGATTCTTATTTTTAACATGAAGAAATACAGCTGAATTTTCCTGCCCATACCTAATTGACCTTTTATGTTCTGCCAATCTAGTGTTCAAGTCTCTCCCGGTTTGACCCAAGTAAACCAAATCACAATCTTTGCAGGGCAAACAATAAACACCAGGTGACTCAACTTCCTTCGGCTTTTGTTGAACGTTCACAATTTGCTTACGTACGGTGTTAGGATAGTGATAGGCAATAGTGAGACGTTCACGAGGAAACAATTTAGTAGAAGAACTGATGGTATTATTGAATGGAATTTTTAAAATGTCCTTAAAGGAGCGGTGAAAATTTGAGGGGACGGAAGTTTTAAAATGGTTGGCCCTAGCCTTACTGAGGGCTTGGTCCAGAAACCAAGGTGGATAAGCCAACTTCTCAAGTTGACATTTGATCACCTCAATCTCTTGGTCCAGAAATTGAGGACTGCAAATCCTGAAAGCCCTCAAGAAAAGGCCAGAGGCAACACTTTTCTTGACATTGTCAGGGTGATTGCTAAAAAAGTGGAGATAACTGCCTGAATGGGTGGGCTTACGGTATACTGTAAAGAATAAATTATCATCAGTTCTTCTTAACAAAATATCCAAGAAAGGGATTTGGTGTCCTTCTTCCCATTCAACTTTAAATTTAAGATTCGGGGTCAATTGGTTCAATTTATCATGGAACACTTCAAATGGGCCCCAACTGTCATCCCATGCCGAAAAGATATCGTCTACGTACCTGAGCCAAATCATTTCGGGCGGTTTGATGCTGGGCAAAAGGGTACACTCAAAATACTCCATGTACAAATTGGCCAAAACAGGAGACAAATTGGAACCCATACTGCAACCGAATTTTTGACGGAAGAATTGGTCTTGAAAGGAGAAAACATTTGAAGAAACACACAGGCGAACTAAAGCAAGAATTTTGTTGACAGGGAGGGGGAAAGAGTCTTGAAACGGTTGCAGTTTGGTTTCCAAAAAAGTGAGTACATCATCAACATTAATTTTCGTAAATAACGAGGTAACATCAAGGCTGAGGAGCCTTAAACCCTGAACTTTCATATTTTTGGTCTTAGAAATAAAATCACATGAATTTGTGATATGAGAATTAGAGAAATTACCTACGTACGGGGATAAAATATCCGCCAGCCATTTAGCAAGTTTACTAGTGCAGGAGCCACGGTTGGATATGATGGGCCTGAGGGGAATGTCTGTTTTGTGAATTTTAGGGAGACCATAAAAATATGGGAGCTTAGGGTTGGTAACTGGTTTTGACAAATATTTAGCTAATAACCACTATGACAAAGATCTTGCCTGCCTTAAAGGGGTTTTATTAAATGGTATTTCAGAATGTTTTAAAAATGAAAGTGGCCTACCAAAAAGACACAGGGAGGCCCTGTCTGCTCTTAAGAAGCTTGACAACATCATAATCACAAAAGCGGATAAAGGTGGCAATATTGTTATTTTAGATCAGTCTGTTTATGTCACGAAAGCCCATGAGTTGCTTAATGATTCGGCCACTTATGAAAAACTCACCAAAAATCCCCTTAAGAACGCAGCCGCCGAGTTTAACAGACAAGTCCGTAATATCACAGTTGATAAACGCATTATTGGTTTGAAAGTTACCAACCCTAAGCTCCCATATTTTTATGGTCTCCCTAAAATTCACAAAACAGACATTCCCCTCAGGCCCATCATATCCAACCGTGGCTCCTGCACTAGTAAACTTGCTAAATGGCTGGCGGATATTTTATCCCCGTACGTAGGTAATTTCTCTAATTCTCATATCACAAATTCATGTGATTTTATTTCTAAGACCAAAAATATGAAAGTTCAGGGTTTAAGGCTCCTCAGCCTTGATGTTACCTCGTTATTTATTTACGAAAATTAATGTTGATGATGTACTCACTTTTTTGGAAACCAAACTGCAACCGTTTCAAGACTCTTTCCCCCTCCCTGTCAACAAAATTCTTGCTTTAGTTCGCCTGTGTGTTTCTTCAAATGTTTTCTCCTTTCAAGACCAATTCTTCCGTCAAAAATTCGGTTGCAGTATGGGTTCCAATTTGTCTCCTGTTTTGGCCAATTTGTACATGGAGTATTTTGAGTGTACCCTTTTGCCCAGCATCAAACCGCCCGAAATGATTTGGCTCAGGTACGTAGACGATATCTTTTCGGCATGGGATGACAGTTGGGGCCCATTTGAAGTGTTCCATGATAAATTGAACCAATTGACCCCGAATCTTAAATTTAAAGTTGAATGGGAAGAAGGACACCAAATCCCTTTCTTGGATATTTTGTTAAGAAGAACTGATGATAATTTATTCTTTACAGTATACCGTAAGCCCACCCATTCAGGCAGTTATCTCCACTTTTTTAGCAATCACCCTGACAATGTCAAGAAAAGTGTTGCCTCTGGCCTTTTCTTGAGGGCTTTCAGGATTTGCAGTCCTCAATTTCTGGACCAAGAGATTGAGGTGATCAAATGTCAACTTGAGAAGTTGGCTTATCCACCTTGGTTTCTGGACCAAGCCCTCAGTAAGGCTAGGGCCAACCATTTTAAAACTTCCGTCCCCTCAAATTTTCACCGCTCCTTTAAGGACATTTTAAAAATTCCATTCAATAATACCATCAGTTCTTCTACTAAATTGTTTCCTCGTGAACGTCTCACTATTGCCTATCACTATCCTAACACCGTACGTAAGCAAATTGTGAACGTTCAACAAAAGCCGAAGGAAGTTGAGTCACCTGGTGTTTATTGTTTGCCCTGCAAAGATTGTGATTTGGTTTACTTGGGTCAAACCGGGAGAGACTTGAACACTAGATTGGCAGAACATAAAAGGTCAATTAGGTATGGGCAGGAAAATTCAGCTGTATTTCTTCATGTTAAAAATAAGAATCATTCTTTCGACTGGGGTAAGGCCAGATTAGTGTTCAAGTCCCACTGTGGTTTCAGGAGGAAAATAGTCGAATCAGCATTAATTGAGGAATGCCCTAATATTAATATTTCTAAAGGGCAGTGGACACCTGACATTATCTCACGCGCAGCAATAAATAAGCTCGTGCGGACTTTACATCCTCCCCTCTCCTCACCCCCTCCCTCCTCCGCCACCCCAGTTAGCCCCGCGTCTGAGTGAGGTCAACTGTCCACATCTCTTCTTACTGTAGTTTATAAGTCCCCTCTGTTCTCTTTCTTATGTACTTTCCTGAAGAGGGCTACAGTTGATAGCCGAAATATAGGATTATTCTTTATTCGAAGTTTATTCTTTCTCCGACTGTGGGTTCCTGTGTGTTATCTACAAATGTGCTACTACATTTCTATTTAGATATATATATATATATATAAAACTATCCACTTCCTCCAGTCTCTCTCCCTTAATACTCCCTTCCAGCCTGCTGCCACTCTCTCCCCTTGTACATCTCATCACCTAACATTTACCTACATCTATCTTCAACTTCCTTCTTCCACACACGTTTCTAAGCTCTGTTACTAACTTCCTCAATCCCTCCTCTGATCCTGCTACAAGCACAGTGTCATCAGTAAACAACTGGCTTATCTCCCACTTTTTCCATTTTCTTTGACTATTTCCAATCCCGACCAAATACCCTTGCATTCACCTCTCGCACCACCCCATCCATATATAAATTGAACAGCCAGGACGACAAAACACATCCCTGACGAAGTCCCACCTTTACCTCAAACCTCTCACTCTCTCAATTTCTAATCCTATCACAAGCTCTACTACTTTCGTAAAAAATCATGACTGCAATACCTCCCACAGAGCCTTCCTGTTTACCCTGTCAAAAGCCTTTTCCGAATCCATAAAACCCCCCAAAATATCCTTAACTTTTTCCTATAGCTTTCTCACATATTTGTCTTATCACAAAAATCTGATCTACGCAACCCTCAATCAAGATACTCCCATAAGCCTCCCCAACTACACTTACCAAACTGATCCCTCTGAAACTATTACACACACACTTTTCCCCTTTTCCCTTGTAAAGTGGAACTATACAGCCACTCCTCCAATCCCCCGACACTCAGGCCTCTCTTAAACAAACATTAAATAACCTCACTAGTCAGTCCACCATAACTGTACCTCCTTTTTCAGACATTCTGCTTGGCATCCATCCAACCCAGGTACCTTACCTGCTCTCATCATCTTAACAGCTGTTTTCACTACATCTTTCATATATATGTATATATATATATATATATATACATATATATATGTGTGTGTGTGTGTGTGTGTTTGTGTATGTATATATATATATATATGAATACATACATAGGTATACATATATATATGTATATATATATATAAATACATACATAGGTATATATATATATATAATATGTACATATATATATACATACACATATATATATACATATATATATATATATATATATATATATATATATATGTGTGTGTGAACGTCACGAATCCCAAGTTCCCCTACTTTTATGGTCATCCGAAAGTTCATAAACCAGTTATTCCTTTGAGGCCCATCATTTCCAATCGAGGCTCCTGTACGAGTAAACTTTCCAAATGGCTCTCAGACCTTTTATCACCTTTTGTTGGCCAATTTCCAACTCTCACATTAAAGCTCCTTAGATTTCCATTCCGAAATTTAGAATGTCAATATACAGGATGCCAAGTTACTCAGTCTTGACATAACCTCTCCCTTTACTAACATCAATATTGAGGATTGTCTTACTCTTTTAGAATCGAGACTGCAACCGTTTCAGAACAATTTCCCCCTTCCAGTCAACAAAATCATTGATCTAGTTCGCCTTTGTGTTTCCTTCAATGTCTTTTCTTTCCAGGACCAATTCTTTAGAAAGAAATTCAGTTGCAGCATGGGTTCTAATTTATCTCCCTTTTTGGCCAACTTGTACATGAAGTACTTTGAATGTACTCTGTTACACGCCATCAAACCGCCTGAGATGATTTGGTTCCGTTATGGTAATGACATTTTCTCAGCGTGGGATGATAGGTGGGGTGCGTTCGAGGTATTTCTGGACAACTTGAACCAATTATCCCCTAACATCAAATTCAAAACAGAATGGAAAGGTAAAAGATCCCTTTCCTAGACATTTTAATTAGAAGGATTGATGGAGAATTATCTTTTACAGTTTATAGAAAACCCACCCATTCAGGTAGTTATCCCCATTTTTTTTCTAGCAAGCATCCCGACAAAGTCAAGAAGAGCGTTGCCTCCGGCCTTTTACTGAGAGCTTTTAGGACTTGTAGTCCTAGATTCTTGGACCGAGAGATTGACCTCATCAACAGGCAACTTATGAAGTTGGCATACCCGTCCTGGTTCCTGGATCAAGCCCTCAGCAAGGCTAGAGCAAGCCGCCATAAAACTTCAGTTCCCACCACACATCCCTCTTTCAAATTTGTTTTAAAAATCCCCTATTGTAAATCCATCAGTCCTTCTTTAAATTAATTCCTAACAAGCGTCTCACAGTTGCCTACCATTACCATAACATTGTACACAATCAAATTGTTAATGTTCATCAAAGGTTAAAGGGAACTGAGGCCCCAGGAGTGTATAGCTATCCTTGTAAGATTGAGATTTGGTGTACCTTGGTCAGACCGGCAGGGATCTTAATATCAGGTTAACGGAGCATAAAAGATCCATTAGATATGCCCAGGAAAATTCCACTGTGTTCCAACATGTCACTACCAAAAATCACAGTCTTGACTGGGACAAGGCCAAAATTTTTGTTTAAATCCAACTGCAGCTTTAAAAGAAAAATGGTTGAATCCGCCTTAATCGAAGAATGTCCGAACTTGAACATCTCCAAAGGTCAATGGTCTCCGGACATAATCTCACGGCTAGCTGTCAGCCGTTTGACTAAAAATTTTCACCCTCCTGACCCCGCTCCCTCACCAATCTTGACCAAGCTTCCCTTCTGACCTCACATCTCCACCCACACACATCCTCCCCTTTGACTCCACCCTGCGCGACGGATTGTCCCTGCAAATTCTTGTAATCTGTACTTCCCTGAAGAGGGCTATAGCTATTAGACGAAATATAGAAGTTATACTTTCTTCTAAGTTTCCTTTTATTCCGACTGTGGGTTCTTCGTGATTATAATTTACAAATGTGCCACTACATTATGTCCAAGTGATATACATATATACATATATATATATATATATATATATATATATATATATATATACATATATATGTATATACATATATATGTATATATATCATATATATATGCATATATATATATATATATATGTGTATATATATATATATATATATGTGTGTGTGTGTGTGTGTGTGTGTGTGTGTGTGTGTGTGTGTGTGTGTGTGTGTGTGTGTGTGTGTGTGTGTGTGTGTGTGTGTGTGTGTGTGTGTGTGTGTGTGTGTGTGTGTGTGTGTGTGTGTGTGTGTGTGTGTGTGTGTGTGTACAATTATGTATGTATTATAGATACATGAGTTATATGTATGAAACAGAAGTAAAATGGGAAGAAATAGAGGACATAGGAGTAGAGGGAAGGGAAAAAATCAGTAGTAAATGAAGGATATATATTGAGAGGAATAGACACAAAAGACTTTGGTAGAGTGGGAGCATGGAGCAGAATGTTATGTTGTGAATAAAAGAGAAAATTTTGGCAACATGGAAATCATTGATAAACTCTCGGATGGTTGAATGTGCTAGAGCAGCGGGACGGAAAGGTCGTCGTTCAGCAGGTGAGAAGAGGAGAGGAAATGAGAGTAGAAAAGAGAAGGGAGGAGAGGATAGGAGGGGAGGGTAGAAGAGGTGAGAGGAAAGAGAAAAATGAGAGGAAAAGTGAAGAGATCTGGAGAGGAGAGGAGAGGAGAGGAAGGAAGAAAAGTAAAGAGTAAATGATAAAAGAGGAAAGGAGATGAGAGAAGATATAAGAGGAGAGAAGAAGAGTAAAGAGGAGAGAAGAGGTGAGGAGAGGAGAGGAGAGGAGAGGAGAGGAGAGGGGAGGAGAGGAGAGGAGAGGAGAGGAAAAGAGAGGACAGGAGAATAAAATACAGGAGAAGAGAGGAGAGGGGAGGAAATGAAAGGAGACGAGAGGAAAACAAGGGAGAGAATAATAGAGGAGAGGAAGGGAGAGAGGAGAGGAGAAGAGAAGAGAGGGGAGGAAATGAAAGGAGACGAGTGGAAAATAGGGAAGAGAATAGTAAAGGAGAGGAAGGGAGAGAGGAGAAGAGGAGAGGAGAGGAGAGAAGAGGAGAGAAAAGGAGAGGAAAGGAGAAGAGAGGAGAAGGTGGGTGTGGAAGAAGTCGAAAGGGGGCATTTGAAATGGAAGCAAGAGAAACCAAGTGGAAGAGACGGAGTAATTGCAAAATTGAAGCCAAGCCTTACGAGGGTGACCTGAACTGAAAGAAGAGACTGGTATCACCGCCACCCCGCCCTACCCCGAGGGACCACACAAGATGTCATGATCCTCATAATAATGTAAAAATCTAGAAGTGATGTAGTGTGGTGTGGAGACGTGCAAATATGAGCTTCCAATGGACAAAATAAAATGTGTGATTAGAAGCTGGGAAAAAGGCATCTCCTTTATTCTAAGGGAGACAAAAAATAAACATCGAAAGGAAGGGGAAGGCAGAAGATGATCATAGTCAGAAGACGCAGGAGGAAAAAGCTGAAGAGAAAAAAAAAAGATGAGTAAAGAAAAAGGGAGAGGAAGAAGAGAAGTAGACGAGGAGGGAGAGGAAGAAGAGAGGTGGACGAGGAGGGAGAGGAAGATGAGCAGAAAGAATAGAAGGAGAAGGAGGAGCAGAATGTAAAGGAATAGACAAGTAAAACGATGTAAAAATAGGAGCAGGAGTTGGGGAACAAGAAGGCAGAGGACAAAGATCAGGAGCTAAGGCAGTAAGGCCTAGAAAAGCCTAAGCAGGTTGAGTTGTTCTGTTGGTGGATGTGTATTCAAGGAGAATGAGGGAAGGAATGGATGCAGATGAAGATGAACTTTAACTTTCATATTTGAGCGATGTAGGAACGAGGAGGAAGTGAACAAAAGACGACGAAGAAGAGAGAAGAGAAGCGAGGTCGACAAATGCTAGAGCGGCGCAGCGCGTAGTGGCCGCGGCCGTCATGTGACGAGCCGGAGAGGGGCCGGGGAGAGAGGCCGGGCGGCAGAGGCGGCAGAGGCGGAGGAGGCGAAAGAGGTAGGGGGGCGGGCGGGACGAAGGCGAAATGTTTAGTGGGAGGAGCTCGAGGCGGAGGGAGAGAAAAGGGAAAGGGTGTGCAGGACGAGAGGGAGGAGGAGGAGGAGGAGGAGGAGGAGGAGGAGGAGGAGGGGAAGGAGCAGTAGCGACAGCACCAGGGAGGGGGAAGGAGGAGGAGGAAAGGGTCTGGAATAAGTGGTGAGGAGCAAGGCGTGGGTAAGGAAACAAAGGTGATTAGGACTAGGAACAAGATAAAAAGAGATAAAAGCGAATAATAATAAAGAAGAGAGAAGAACGAGAAGAAGAAGAAGAAAAAAGAAAAAGAAGAAGAAAAAGAAGAAGAAGAAGAAGAAGAAGAAGAAGAAGAAGAAGAAGAAGAAGAAGAAGAAGAAGAAGAAGAAGAAAGAAGAAGAAGAAGAAGAAGACTAAGAAGAAGAAGAAGAAGAAGAAGAAGAAGAAGAAGAAGAAGAAGAAGAAGAAGAAGAAGAAGAAGAAGAAGAAGAAGAAGAAGAAGAAGAAGAAGAAGAAGAAGAAGAAGAAGAAGAAGAAGAAGAAGTAGAAGAAGGGGGAGGAGATGAATAATGGTGGTGACGAGTGGGAGGAATATAGGAAGAACAGAAGGAAGAGAAAAATAGTCAACGAAAACATGAAGAGAAAGGATAAGTAGGAAGAGGACTAGAAGAAGGGAAAAATACTGAGCAACATGAGATAGAAACAGAAAAAGCCAGAGAAGGAGAAAATGCAGATGACGGCGAGAAGTAGGAGGAGAAAGAGGAGCGGAGGAGGAGTAGGAAAAGAATGGAGGAGGAGACGAGAACGGAGTTTTGCAGAGCAGCAAATTCCGCGTCAGATTGGGCTAGGCAGGCAGATTTTTGGATTTTCTGACTTCTCTCGTGGTGTGAGGGGGATGATGAGGTGGAGTGGGTGATAAGCCGAGGGTGAGAAGAGGCTGGATAGCTGCAGGTAATGTCGAAGACATGAGAGAAACAAGAATAGATAGTTGCCAAATGTAAAATGATCTGAAGGAGATTGCGTGATGACTTAGTTACTTGGAGGTTGAAAAAAGAAACGAGGAAACACAGTTCCAATGTAGTACAATAGATAACGGTTCTACAATAAGTCACTATAGTAGTTAGTACTAAGGTGTGGGGAAGGGAAATGAGAGGTAGACGAGAACGCTCTGACACAGAAATTTATAGAAAAGGTATGAATCAAATATAGGGAACTGACACAGTTCACAAGGAAATAGAGGAGTAGGTGGAGATCATTCCAAAAATATTATGAAGGAGTTGATTATTATTAGTATTTCGCCAGCATTTCTAACCTTGGGGATATTATTCATAGAGTAGGGAAGGGAAAGCTTGAAGGAAGGTAGTAGCAAAGAGATATACAAAAGGACAGGGAGGATCTGATCGTGCCAGCGAGAGATCACGAGAAAAATATTGATTTGGGAGGAGAATGACAGCTATGGGGAAAGAGGAAATGTAAAGGGCATTAAAAATGATGAAAAGCGGTAGAGCACCTGAGTTAGATATTTGGCTATTTAGATTATATTATGTGTACCTACGGGAAGAAACTGTCCCGATGAATGGAGGAGTGCATGCATTGTTCCACTATATAAGGAAAAATGAGTCAAAAATTAATACAGTAGCTTTAAAGTTATTATTCTTTTAAGTGTAGCCGGCAAGGTGTATGAGAGAATATTAGAAAGGGAGCAAAAGGAGTAACTGGGATTTAAGAAAGAAGATGCATAGATTAATTTTCTTAAAATGAGACAAATATGTGAGTAATGATTGGCTAAAGAAAAGGATGTCTTAAATTTTCATGGATTTGAAGAAGTCTTATGACAGGGTTAACAGAAAGACATTATGGAATATGTTGCAAATAAATGGTATAGGGGAGGCCTGCTAATGACGATCAAAGGGTTTTTACAAGAAAATGAAGAAAAAAAAATTGAGTTGAAGACGGGGCTGCGCCAGGAGTAAGCAATATCACCATTGTTGTTCAGCATGTATGTGGAGGGGTGGTGAGGGAGGTAGACCTGAGGCTTTGGAGTTAGTGAGTGAAAATAACGGGTAGTGGGAGGAGAGCCAATTGCTGTTTGTAGATGACACCGCACCTGTAGCTGAGTCGGAGGATAGACTGATGCAATTAGTGATAAATTTTGGAAAGAAAAGAGAGAGAGGAGAAAGTTGAAAACAAATGTGGGCAAAAGTAAGCCGATACGAAATACAAGGGGTCATAGTGAAGGTGGTTTGGAGGCGAATTGCAATGGTGGGAGACAGGAGAAAGTGACAATCTTTAAGTATTTGGGGCCAAATTTGCCAAGATAAGTTAGACTAGATGTGGAAGTGAATTATAAATTAAGGGAATAAAGTAATGCCTGGAAGAATGAAAAGTATCTTACGAAATAGGCATCTGTAGATGAACGCAAAAGGACTTAACGAAATGATTGTGCCTAAGCTACTGTAGGAAACACATATTAAGAATCTGAAGTTGGCAGAAAGGAAGATCCTAAACATGTCTGAAAAAAGTGTTTAAGAAATTAGGTAGGAGTCACATGGACGAGTAGAGTAGGTGAAGCAGAGATCAGGGGTGGAAAGAGA
>NC_134812.1:47569395-47579395 GCF_046742065.1 Oratosquilla oratoria
GTCTGGTCTCCCTCTTACACGCTTCTTATCTCGCGGCATCCACTCAGTAACACACTTGCTCCATCGCCCATCAGTCGTTCGCACTAACTTACCTGCCCAATTTCACTTCCTCTCTTTTACTGCTTCCACAATATCTTTCACTCTAGTCTGCTTTCTCACCCAACTTGTTCTCTTTCGGTCTCTCAGCGTTATTCCCATCATTGATCTCTTCATTCTCCTCTGTGCAGTCCTTAGTTTTGTTTCCATTGCCTTCGTTAGTTTCCAAGTCTCACACCCGTAGAATATTGCTGGTAGAATGCACTGATTGTAAACTCTACGTTTCAAACATAAAGGTACAGAGCCTCTCAGGATTTTATTATACTTACCAAATACTTTCCAACCAATTGTAATGCGTCTTCTTATTTCATTATCATGATCTTTCGTCACTTTCACCATCTGACCTAAACAATTATACTCTTCAACTTCTTCAAGACCCTCACCATCAATTACAATCTCTTTACTTTGAACTTTCGTGTTGAACATTACTTTTGTTTTACTCTTATTTATTTTTAAACCTACTGTGAGACTTTCCTTGTTTAGATGACTCAGCATATCTTGCAAGTCTTCTGCTCTTTCTGAAATAAGAATAATGTCATCCGCAAATCTTAGGTGGCTCAAATATTCGCCATCAATCTTTCAGCCTTTCTTTTCCCGACTCAATCTTCTGAAAATATCTTCCAAGCAAGCTGTAAATAGTTTCGGTGAAATTGTATTACCTTGCCGTACTCCTTTCTCGATCTTGATCTTTTCTGTATCTTTGTGTAGTCGAACTATAGCGGTACCTTTAGCATAAATCTTTTCTAAAACTTTACGATCTTTTCGTTTGTACTCTGCGTAGCGAATTTAGTGCTGCTATTTGTTCTACCGAGTCAAAAGCCTTTTCGTAATCTACAAAAGCTAAACACAGAGTTGTATTGTATTCTGTCGCTTTCTCGATTAATTGGTTTATCGCCTGCAAATGGTCTAGGGTCGAATATCCGCTCCTAAAGCCTGCCTGATCTCTCGGTCGGTATCCATCTAAAACTTGACTTAGGCTATTTGTAAGGATCTTGGAGAATACTTTATATACATTTGCTAGCAGGATAATCGGTCGATAGTTACTAAGGTCCTTCTGGTCTCCTTTTTTATGTAGCAAAATCACTATAGCATTGTATCGCATCAGGAACGCTTTCTTGACGTAAGCACTGGGTGTACAACTCAGCTAATTTGATATGAACCAATTTACCTGCGTCTTTCAACAGATCTATCGATACTCCATCTTCCCCAGGTGCTTTTCCTCGTTTCATAGTTTTTAGAGCAAATTCCTCTTCTTCCTTTGTAATCTCTGGTACACTACTAACGTCTACACATGAATTTACTGACTGAACTACAGTCTTCGACGAGCAAATCTCTTGGTAAAATTCTTCTACTATTTTTACCATTATGTCTCTGCATTAAATGATCTCTCCATTTCTATCCTTCAAACATATCATTTGCTGTCTTCCTAAAGCATGTTTGTGCTCGGTCCCTTCAATACTTTTACCTTTCTGAATAGTTACCCTCTATTTCATCCATGTCTCTCTTTCTTTTCTCTGATCTTTGCCTTTTGTTAATAAGCTTGTTTATTTCTACTCTTTCTATTTCGTCTCTCCTGCTTTTAATTTGCATGGTTCTTCTTCTTATAATTAAGTCATTTGTAGTTTTGGAGTATTTGTTTTCTCTAATGTTTTTTGTACTTCCTACTTTCTCTGCCGATTCCCTAATGATATTCACCAAATTCAAATTAATATCTTCCATGGTGTCCTCATTAGTTCTTAGAGCTTCGAATCTATTTCTAATTTCTAACTGAAATTTCTTAATATTATCTTTAACCTTTGCAAGGCTTATTTTCTTTCTTAAAATTAGTTGATTTCTCTCGGCTCTGAAATTGAATTTAGGTGTGCAACCTGCCATTCTATGTTCACTACCTATGTGGACTATATTTATCACTGTAACATTGCTAACGCTTTTGCTCTCATCTCATAATATGAAGTCTATTTCGTCTTTTGTTGTTCCATCTGGACTTCTCCAGGTCCATTTACGACCTACACGCTTTTGGAAGAAGGTGTTCATTATTCTCATGTAGTTCTCTGCAAAATGTACTAAAATCTCGCTTCTGTCATTTCTTTCACCTACTCCAAACTTACCAATGCACGTCTCATCTCCCATCTTCTTTCCCATTTTAGCATTAAAGTCGCCTATTACCAACGTGTACTTACTTTTTCTTGATCCATTACCTGAAATAAATCATCATAGAACGACTCAATTTCATCGTCTGAACTCTGTGAAGTTGGTGCATAAACCTAAACTATTTTTAGAGTGTACCTTTTACACAGTCTAATCACAATCCAAGCTACCCTGTCTGACAAACTATTGAATTTGACTACGTTACCAGCAACCTCTCAGTTGATCAAGAATCCTACTCCACTAGATCTTTCTTTGTCCTTATCTCTATAGTAGAACAGGTGGTGACCATCTTGTAATTGTATCAGATTTTCTTCCGCTCTTCGGACTTCGCTCAGTCCTACGATATCCCATTTGATGTTGTCTAGTTCTTCCATTAAACTCTCCAGTCTATGATCTTCTGAGAGACTTCTTACGTTGTAAGTATAGATCTTCATTTTCTTCATGTTGTTTAATGTCCAAGACTTGGATCTGCTTAGACGGTGCTTACTCACATTCGGTGGCACACTGCCCGTAAGCACACGAGGTAATGCGATTGGACCTTTAGAAGACGATGATCCAACAGGAACGCCCCCTTTTTTTTATGTTCATATTGGTTAAGAAGGGGGGTTGGCAGTAATCTCACCTCCGTGCCAACTGGTTTCTAGTGAGATATTTCTCTGGTGTCACCTTATTCATTATATTCGGTGAAGCCCTATATCCATAGGCCCTATGGTCCACGCCGTCATTATGATGGTACCCCATGTATCTATGAGGAGTTTCCCTGTTCGCCATCAGGGACGTGCCAGTTTGCAGTGGGTCCTGTGACTGTGCGTGTGAGCTGCTCTCTGTCTGATCTTTCTTACAAACCTGTTCGATATGGGTGACCCTGCAGAGATTGTCTCTCTATCGACATAGCTTTAGTAGTCATTAAGATTCTCAAGCCTATCCACCACGTCAAGGTGTTAACTCTCGGATAGGACATATTGGCAATAACCCTCTTTTATACACTACTATCTTTTCATTTTCTTACAGACATTCTTCCCCTCCCATAAAAACCGATCCCGCGCGAGCGTGTGGTCTTACCTAGCTAGTCTGCTAGTTCAGTTCCGACCATCAAAGGACAATAACTCTCAATAAACATCTTTCCTTCTCACCGTAGCCCCCCACCCCCCACCCCCACCCCCGTTAAAATACTTTGACGCAGCCCAAAGGGATTTCTCACCGTCTTATCCATTTTCGGCATATGGGGACGGAGAAAGGGGATCGCTGATTAAGTGGAGTGGCCTTGCCGTGGACGTACTGTGTCTTGCTGCATTGCTTCTGACCCGGGTAATAGGCAGGAGAGAGGGATGACCCTTTATCCACGAGGATGAGAGGGAAACAAGGACGGTGGATGGGAGTGGAGTGGTTGGGAGTGGAATGGGTGGGAGTGGGTGCGTGTCTTTGATTTGGCTACTTCCTTTATAAGGGGGAAGCCCTTACTATATAGATAGATAAATATATCACGGTATTACAAATACTAGTAACTCGAACGAATAAACAATGCTACCATCATGCCGCCTGGTGGTAACTTCGGGAGTTTCGTAAACAAATAATGTAAAAGCAAGTATATCACAACATACAGAATTTACTTCTGCACTTGTTTTTGCACACTGTGGCCGGTCAACAATATTTTGTCATTGATGCTTTTGAAAGACAGGATATTTTAAATTTCAAGTTATGTATCTCATTCATTTCTACTGAAAAAATCCAATTTCAAATTATGTATTTGGCATCACATTACGATGTAAATATATTTACAACGGTTTATGTACAAAGTCAATTTTCATATCTATTATCAAATAAGTACTTTTGGAAGAGACACTATTCTATTATAGTCGAGGAGCTTAGTTATAATGTATGTACATGTATATGTACATACAAACGTGAACGTACATGTATATGTATATGTATATGTATATGTATGTGTATATGTACATGTATATGTATATACATAGACTTAATGGTTCCCAGTGAACAAATTAGCATCTTTTCAACCACAAATCACTTTTAATTCCTTTTGCCATCGCAGTCGAGACTGAGAAGCTCGATGGAAGCATATATTGGAAATTGAAACGTAATCGGGTCGAGGACTCGAACTCAGCTCGGACATGACAAAATGTCATTGAATGAACCTATTACGAGCGTAATAGGCTTAGTCAATGACACTTTGTCATATCCAAGCTGAGTTCGAGTCCTCGTCTCGACCACGTTTCAATTTCCAATATATGCCTCCATCGAGCCTCTCAGTATCGACTGCGAAGATAAGGAATTAAAAGTGATTTGTGGATGAAAAGATGCATATGCATCTGTATATGTATATGTATATGTAAATGTATATGTATATGTATATGTATATGCATATGTATATGTATATGTATATGTACACGTATATGTATATGTACATATATATATGTATATATATACATATATATGTATATATATACATATATATGTATATATATACATATATATATATACATACATACATGTATGTATGTATGTATGTATGTATGTATGTATGTATGTATGTATGTATGTATGTATGTATGTATGTATGTATGTATGTATGTATGTATATATGATACTATGGCCAAACCTTCCTGGTGTATCTTCTCCATATGTTATTGGTTCTTTCATCCAGAATCATTATCTTATGCAGTGCTACATTCATCAAAGTATTGCCTCGTGATTTCTCTCTTCCACTTGTTTCCGATTCCCTCCAATTTATCTTTTCACATTTAAAGTCATCATAACTGTACTCTCATTTTTCAATCATTCTTTCCAGTTTATTGGCTATATCTATCATTAGTTTTTCATACTCTAGTTCATTCTACGATTCTATTCTAATGGCATATATGCCACTGTGATATTCCCTCGTCCATCTCCCGCCTAAGAATTAACTTTCTTTTCTTTCAGTTTGTCATATTCATCTTTCAACTTTTCAAATTCCTCCTGTATGTTTTTAAATTTGTCATCTCGCTGTAGTGGCATTCAAAATATTGTTCTTTTACTTTGGTCTCTGGCATAACTCTCACAATGTGCATCAGTATTTCACCTTGGTGTTCATTCTTGCCTTAGGCTGATCTAATTCACTTAGCATACTTATGACTGTTTTGCGGTCAATATCTTGCATCTGTTTAGTGCCAGTATTAAATTTGTTACTAAATTGTCTCCTCTCTTCACCATGATTTTCATATTACGGTTTCAATTACCTTCCGAATTGTCATTCTCCTCCTCACTAATTTACACTAAATCACATTCCAGTATCTCACATTTTATATTAAACGCAGTAAGCCTTTTTCCAACTTTTCACTTATTGAGGCCTCCCTCGCTGGGAGCTGGAGCTTAATTCTGCTATTAGGGCCAAGTGTGTAAGTATGTACGTGTGAGTGCGAGTGTGTATAAAACCGATTGTATGTAACTGTCGCAATATATGGGGTTAGAACTGTGCTTTTGGGGTTCCCTCTCAGCCTCCACTTATCAAATTTTCCCTTAGATTAATCTATGTTTTTGGCCTAGATTACATTTCCATCCAATTTGTTCCACAAGCCCAAGCACCTACGCGGGAAGCTATACATCCTATAATCTTTTAAGTATTATTATTTATATATATATATATATATATATATATAAGCACCTCGCCAGCCACGGCTGCGCCGTGGGTGCTTGGCCTGCGGCGCTGCTTGCTTCGCTTCGCTCGCGGGCCGCTTAGCGCCCGGGCTACGCCCAGTTTTACCCGACAAAGTAATGCTTCATAAAACCTTCAGAAACATTGTCTTCAATTTGTCTATCAAAAAGTTCAAGACTGTCAAACATTTCATCGGAATATTGAAAATCTTTGTTGTTTCGTAGAGAATCATTGAATCATTGAATCGATGAAATTCCCGCACAGATTCCTTAACACAAAATTTTTTGACAGCCTGGTATAAGCTTGGAAAAGTTTGGGCATGTTCATTCCGTGGTCGGCAACTCAAACTCTTATCATTTTGTAAAGCGGCTTTTGAAATTTTTCGAGTACCTGTAATCCACTTCCAAAAATGTCTTTGACGCTTCTTTTTGTCGGCTTTGGTTTCTAAAGGCATTGTTCCTGGTGATCTAATCGTAAGATTTGTTGCCCTCCTTTTTTAACGGTTAAAACTTTTATTACACACGTGTCCCTTTTTGCCGGTTCAGTGGGGGACACACGTGTCCCTTTTTGCCGGTTCAGTGGGGGACACACGTGTCCCTTTTTGCCGGTTCAATGGGGGACAAACATACACCCGGGTTCATTAAAAGACAGCCGGGAGTCTTTTTTTTTTTTTTTTTTTAGTTATTCATATATATATATATATATATATATATACACACACACACACACACACAAACACATATATATATATATATATATATATATATATATATATATATATATATATATATATTCTTATCGTGACTTTTTTTTTTTTCATACCAGCAGTTCCTCTCTGTCCATTTTTCTATTCCTTTTTTTTTTTCTAAATATCATTATCGTGGCACCTCTCTCCTTTTTGTTCCTCCATTTTGTGAAGTCCCAGTTTCTTCAGTCTTTTCTCATATGTCTTATTCAATTTTGGAATTATCTTGCCTGCCGCCATTTGTAGTCTTTCTGTTGTTGTTGTTTTCAGATGTGCTACATATTCCAGTCTAAGGTGAATCAGATTTGCAACCATTTCTCTCTTGATGTCCTCAGCCAATATTTACTTTATATGACTTTCCAGTGATAAATCCTGTGCCTCAGTTGCTTTTCTTGTTATAGATATAAATCTCTAATTCTATATCGTCCTGTCGGTCACTTTTTTTAGCCTAATTCCAAGAATGTACGTCTTTATATTAAAGTTTATTACCAAACCTGGCTCCATTCATAAACCTTACCAACGTCTTCTTGCAGCAGATTACAATCTTCTTTATTATCCCTCTCTCTCTCTGAAAGTCCTTTATCTTATTGAATATTACTGGAAGCTTTTATTCGTTATTCTAGCTTACTTTCTTGTCTCCTTATATACTGCCTCTTCAACGGTCAAATTGGATATGCTTTCTCTGCTCTTTGTCTTACCGTTCACAAATCTGAAGAACAGCTTAGGTTGTTGTTACACTTGTTAACTACACCCTTCTCTAAATTATTTTCAACTTCTCTTCTTATTCTTGTATATTCATTTCTATTTATTTTGACTTTCTCTTTTCTTTTTATTTTCCTTGCCACCTATATCATGCCTTGTCTCTTGTTTGTTTGCAAATGCATATCAGTTACTGAATCAGTCCCCCTCGTCATTTTTAGCACATACTTTCCTTCTCCCGTGTAGTAATAATTTCATGAAGATCCATTTTTTTCTCTTTAATTCTATTTAACTCTTCTCCCACCAATCTATTTCTACAAACTGTTTTTTATAGCGAAGTCAATCTTTGCATATTGGTCCTTTCATTGTATAGTTCTTCCCATTCCCACCATAAATTCAAGAACCACGTGATTCCTATTACGTATCCGTAGTTCAATGTTTCAGTCACCCAAGGTCCTTTGGTTAGAAACAATTTCATTCTTACAAGTGTATTCTCACCTCTACACCTTGTTGGTTTCTTTAACCATTGGATCATTATATCATTATATCACACACACCCAACTCCCCGCCCACGAGAGTTGGACTAACAACCCGCAGTGCAGCGATTCTGAAATTATTTCAACCCTGGGTGGAATTCGAACCCGGACCACCGTAGTGGCAGCCGAGGACTCTACCAATTGCGCCACGAGTCGTGTGTGTGTGTGTGTGTGTGTGTGTGTGTGTGTGTGTGTGTGTGTGTGTGTGTGTGTGTGTGTGTGTGTGTGTGTGTGTGTGTGTGTGTGTGTGTGTGTGTGTGTGTGTGTGTGTGTGTGTGTGTGTATTTACCTAGTTGTATTTTGCGGGAAGGGGAGCTATGCTCGTGATGTCCCGCCTTTGTATCTTGCAGTGCCTAGTTTGTTTTTAAACTCATGAATGGTTTTTGCGCATACTATTCCATTGTCCAGTTTGTTCCAAGTGTCCAAAACTCTATGAGGAAAACTGTTTTTCTTCAGTTCTCTTCTATAGCTATGTTTTTTTATTTTCTTTCCATGTCCTCTTGTGTTTCTTTTGTCCCAGTTAAGTAAGTTCTCACTATCGAGTACCTCTGTGCCTTTCATGATTCTGTAGATGGTCAATAGGTCACCTCTCTCTCTTCTTTGCTCCAGTGTCGGTAACTCCAGTTTAGCCAATCTCTCCTCGTATGATAGGTTTGCAAGTGCAGGTGCCATTTTTGTAGCTGCTCTTTGGATTCTTTCTATTTTCTTTATATTCTTTTTGGTACTGGGGGATGTGTGTGTGTGTGTGTGTGTGTGTGTGTGTGTGTGTGTGTGTGTGTGTGTGTGTGTGTGTGTGTGTGTGTGTGTGTGTGTGTGTGTGTGTGTGTGTGTGTGTGTGTGTGTGTGTGTGTGTGTGTGTGTGTGTGTGTGTGTGTGTGTGTGTGTGTGTGTGTGTGTGTGTGTGTGTGTGTGTGTGTGTGTGTGTGTGTGTGTGTGTAGGTGGTGGCGGTAGCAGTAGAAGTAGAGACGGTGACCGGGTGAGGGAGGGAGAGTCGCTTGATGCTGCCTGTTTGTCTCCCCCCCCACTCCCCGACCCTTCGCTCTCTCTCTCTCTCTCTCACTCTCTCACTCTCTCTCTCTCTCTCTCTCTCTCTCTCTCTCTCTCTCTCTCTCTCTCTCTCTCTCTCTCTCTCTCTCTCTCTCTCTCTCTCTCTCTCTCTCTCTCTCTCTCTCTCTCTCTCTCTCTCTCTCTCTCTCTCTCTCTCTCTCTCTCTCTCTCTCTCTCTCTCTCTCTCTCTCTCTCTCTCTCTCTCTCTCTCTCTCTCTCTCTCTCTCTCTCTCTCTCTCTCTTTCTTTCTTTCTCTCTCTCTCTCGCTCTCGCCGTCGTTCAAACACAGCCAGGCGTAGCAGCAACGATGATGCGAGGTCCGCCGCCGCTAGCTGTTCTTCCTTACTCCCTGCTGCTCTCCGCTTCGTTCTTCTCCCTTCCTCCCTCCCTTCCTTCCTTCCTTCCTTCCCGCCCAACCTTCCCCCGTGCGATTCCTCCTGTTTCATTCCCTCCCTCCCTCCCCCCCCTCCCTTCCTTCCACCTCATTTGCCCTATACCAGCACTTCACGCTCTGCTCCCGTGGTTTCTTCCTTCTCGTCACTTTATTTTCACGTGTGTTTTTTCCATACATCACTTCTTCCGTCCCGGCTTCTCTCTCTCGTGCCTTCCTTAGCTGCTTCTTCTAACTCCTCACCCCGCCCTCCCACCCTTGGCTTCGCTCCACCCACCCTTCGCCATCGCTCCCGCTTCCGCCTCCGCCCCCACCTCCACCTTCACCTCCGGTTCCTCCCGTCCACCACCTCCGCCATCAGCCCCCCACCACCCCGCCGTCCGCCTTCTTTGTTCTGTCCGTTTATCCAGACTCAAACTCTTCCGCCTTCATCTGAGACTTGGTTACCTATTTTCTCGCGCCACCTTCCATTTGCTCTCTCTCCCCTCCTCTTCCATCTCCAAGTCACAATCTCCCACGCCTTCAGCGGCGGATGTTCGCCACACCCTCCAACCTTTCTCTTCTGTCTCACGCTCTCGCCCCCCCCACCCCCACCCCCACCCCTCCACCGCCGCCCTCCCTCTCCTCCTCCTCCTCCTCCTCCTTCGCCCCGACTAACAGCTCCATTTTACTTCACTTGACCCCCGCT
>NC_134812.1:47589395-47591895 GCF_046742065.1 Oratosquilla oratoria
AGAATATATATATATATATATATGTATATATATATATACATGTATATCTATATATATATATATATATATACATATATGTCTATATATATATATATATATACATATATGTCTATATATATATATATATATATATATATATATATATATATACATGTATATAAATATGTATATATATATACAACACTGAATGGGTCCCAGTAATTAGAGATACATTTTTATCAACCACAATGCACTTAAATTCTAAGCCATATATATATGTATGTATGTATGTATGTATATTGCAAAGAAGAACGGAAAGAATAAAAAATGCGTGCATATTTGAGGAATAACACTGAACACTCAAGATAGCCCCACGAATTACATTGCTTTCTAAAATCTTCGCTACCTAAAAAAAAAAAAACTCTAAGAAAAGCAGGACCCACGACATCATGGAAGCATAATCACCAGTTTGTCTCGCAACTCCTCGATGATTCAATTCTAAAATTTTCTCATGGAGTTCCAAACTTGGAGCACCTTAATTCTCGCGGTGTTTGACGTAGTACCATAAAAGGATATTTTATGGAGTTATGAAAGTTTATAAATAGTAACACGGACTTGAAATATTATTGTTTTGCAGTTCTATATCCATATTTAGTATACAGAGTAAATCTAATGATAATAATTGATGACTCAAATTTCATTGAGAGCAAACATATAACCCAGAGTAGTCTGGCAACTGATCTCGGGCCCTTCCATAGATCTCTCTGGGAAGAAACATTGGAATGGTGTTATTGATTTATTACTAATAATAGGAATGAATCAGTCTTCATTTCCTAGGGAAAAGGAAAAAAAGAGGCAGCAACGGTTTTTGACAACAGGTTTAAAAAATAAAATCATAATGGTACATATCATAACTCAGACTGAGCTTATATCTTTATTTCCATTTATACATGTACAAATAATGGGCTACGCCCGACCACCCTACGCGGAAGCTCGGCCCTTCGAGCGAGCGAGCGAGCTTACAGTCAACCAGTCTTCTCCGTTGCCCTGACGTCACTGCTCTCGACCAATCAGTCGTCTCCGTTGCTGTGACGTCAACACTCTCGTACAATCAGTCGTCTCTGTTACCGTGACGTCACCACTCTCTTAGCCAATTAGGGGCCTGAGGGGACATGTCACCTTGAGGGATTTCCGGTTTCCTGTCCGATTTAAATCAATATCAATAGGAATTCTTTTATTAGTACGAGGAATGGTCTGCGCCCAACCACACTATGCGGGGTCTCGGCCTTTCGGGCGAGCTCGGTTTGCTCGCAGGCGCCTTCGGCACCCAGCCCTACGGGTTACTTGCATTTCATGTCGAAATAATAGGATCTGAAATCCTCGTTAGCACTAAACCACCCACTTTTGGATATAAACGATCTGTATCCAGCTCAGTAGTGAGACACATATCGCTTCTCTTCTTCAGGGTCTATATCTCCAACGTAATCTGTAAGACCCTCAAGATTCAGCTGTTGAGCTGGATTGTTCTTAAACTCCTCTAGGTGCTTAATTTTTATAAAGAAATACAAAATACTCTTCTTGATTTCTGACGCCTCATTGCTTTCTTCTTGCCGAAAGGAGACAAAGAGGACATGTACTACTCAGGAAATTCACTTCTATGAATGTTAACTCCTGTTTTAAACTCATATTCTTCCTCACTTCTCTTATTGCATGTTCGACAACCTTGCAGAGACACACCGGGACGAATCACACAACTGGGCCGGAGGGGACGTGTCCCCTTGAGGGATATCAGGTTTCCGGTCCGATTACAGAAATTCCTTTATTAGTACCAGGGCTTCCCTTGAAGCCTTCCAAGGGGTTCCACAGGGGCTCCCCAGGAGTTTCCAAAGTGCACCCCAGCGACTCAGCAAGTGCTCCCCTTGAAATGCCAGGGAATTCTTAATGGGTTCTTCAGGAGTTCCAAGAGGGTTCCACAGAGAATCCCCACAGGGATTCTCAGAGGTTCCTTAGTGATTATCCAAGGGCTCCCAAAGGGCTCCCCGTGTGTTTCCAAAGGCTTCCCTATGGGTTTGCGGACGTCTTGCTCTCAGCCAATCAGTCGTCTCCGTTTCCGTGACGTCACCACTCTCTTAGGTAATCAGGGGTCTGCTTTTATCCTTAAAAGACGTTACCATATTACTGGACCAACTATATCCGGCGATGTCCTCTTTTCGGCGGAACCGCCGTTCCGGCCATTTCGACAAAAAATTATATTCTTAGTGCATACATATATGCGTATACATACATACATACATATATATATATATATATATACATATATATATATATAATATATATATACATATATATATATATACATATATGAGTGTATATATACATTTATATATATACAGTAGATAAATAGAAATATATACATATATATATACATACATATATATATACATATATGAGTGTATATATACATTTATATATATATATAGATATATAGAAATTTATACATATATATATATATGTATATATA
>NC_134812.1:47596895-47599395 GCF_046742065.1 Oratosquilla oratoria
GATGTAAATGAAGGACATAACTGGTGCCAGTAATGCTCTCATGTTCCTTTTTCATGGAAAATCTTTCATCAATTCTAACATGTTTCTCTTGAATCTTCATTCAGGTTTAGATATACACAATCTACCCAACCCTTTCTTTTATAAATCACATCAATTGCTCTCGAATAGAAAATTATCCAGTTTGTTACACAGTAGCTTAACTTTCTAATCAAACCTGGTTACCCACCAGGTCTTCCTTGTATTCCAAATATTCCAACCATCTTTCATACTGTTTTCGAATATATCACCTATATTACTAGTCAAGGACACTAGTTTGTGGTTTGAACGCTCCCCTCTACTTAATATCTTTTTAGATTGGTGCCACATATGCCACCGTTCAACCCTCCAGTGAAGCAGTCAGTTGGTAATTTTGTTGACCAAAGCCCGAGGCAATCTTTCTCCTCCTCACTTCCGGTCCCTGTGCCGTTTTCACTTCTAAGCTTTCAAAGGCTTATTTATTTCGCATTTTCCTGCTTTGATATATTTCAGTGCGTCTCTCAATCTCTCTCTCTCTCTCTCTCTCTCTCTCTCTCTCTCTCTCTCTCTCTCTCTCTCTCTCTCTCTCTCTCTCTCTCTCTCTCTCTCTCTCTCTCTCTCTCTCTCTCTCTCTCTCTCTCTCTCTCTCTCTCTCTCTCTCTCTCTCTCTCTCTCTCTCTCTCTCTCTCTCTCTCTCTCTCTCTCTTCGCTCGCGCGCGTTGTGCGTGTGTATTTACGTGCGTATGTTTGATATTGATATTGATTCTCATGTTGGTTCTGATATGGATTCTGATATTGATGTTGATATTGATACTGATATTAATACTAATATTGATATTGATATTGATATTGATATTGATATTGATATTGATATTGATATTGATATTGATATTGATATTGATATTGACACTGATACTGACAATATTATAAGGGCTGAAGTCGCCTTCTTGTGTAGAGTAGTGTCAATGGTTCATATTCAATTATTGAGGACTAAAGGAATTAGCAATCCGTGTCTTGTAGTTGAAGTGAAATGAGAGACCCTGGCTCTTTTTCCATGGTGAATAGAATATGGTAATCGTGGCGAGTACATTGTTACTTGGAGACTGTAGGTAGCAGAGTTCAGTGTCTGGCTGGTGAGCTTTCTGTAAAATATTACGTATACCAGATGGGAACTGAGGACCGGCAGTAAAAGGAGAGTAACATTATGGAAGCATTTACCTTCTTTGGGTTGGAGAGCACTTGTGCTGAAGAGCAACAGCGAGCTAAAGGGGTTCACTTGGTAATTACTTGCACCTCGTTAAAGCGAAAATCTGTTTTCTGTCTTGTGAAAAATGGTTACCGGTAGAAATTATTTATCACAGTAACAATTAGTATTAGTAGTTGATCTATTTTCTTTTTTATTCTTCTTCATTCTTCCTCTTTTACCTTTTCTTCTCCCTTTTCTTTTTCTTCTCGTTTTTCTTCTTTCATATTGTCTTCTTTTTTCTTTGTAAGCCTTTTTCTCTCTTCTTTTTTTTTGTATTTCCTTATATTCTTTCTTCTTTTTTCTTTCTTCTTTCTTCTTTCTTCTTTCTTCTTCCTTCTTTCTTCTTTCTTCTTTCTTCTTTCTTCTTTCTTCTTTTTCTTTTTTATCTTCAACAGGAAATTTTAAAGTGAGGACAATGGAACGTTTCTAATGACTAGGAATGGTGGCATTGTTTTATGTTATTTGCTGTCTACGATAGCTATAAACTTATCCTCTGATATCAGTGGGATGTTAAAGATAATGAGCGCCACGTGAATGATACCAAACAACTTGCTTGTCCCTACGTTTTGTCAATTTTTAAAATCCGTTGATATCAAATAAAGAAGACGAAAATGAAGCTATGGTACAGCTGTGCATCTCCCATCACCAACATATTAGTTTGATTTTATCATCTCATTGTAAGACATCAACAACTGACAGTTGTCGAGGTATCGTGAAAAGGACGGTAATGTCATAAACTCTATACTAATAACACCAGCAAGTTAGCAAAAACCACCAACTAAGAACCTTTTGGTGTTTGTAAAGAGTTGTGGGTGAATTGCAGTGTGATTTTAGGAACAAAATTCAGCAAATGGTTGATGGTTAGGAAAATTTCTATATCAATTATGCAGTACTTGTTTAAATTCACTGATTTGACAAGCAGTTGACAGTAACTAGCCCTTATTTGGTTTTGCTTTGTGATGCATAAAGTGCACCCCTTGTGTCTGGTAGTGATTTATGAATTATTATTTTGTAACTCTTGGGTAACTGTAAATATCTAGATAGCATGTTAGAAACTTGAGCAATTGGTTATAACAAAAGTGGCTAATTCAAAGTGCCAAAAATGGTAGTTGGTAGTGACCTTCACTTGAGAGGTAAATATGAGTGAAACATTTGTTGCCAGTGGTGTCAAGAAAACAGTGACATCTATTGATCATGAAGGAAGTTTGACTGATCGGTAGTTTATAACATTCTTTGGCT
>NC_134812.1:47604395-47609395 GCF_046742065.1 Oratosquilla oratoria
ATATTTCCATCAAAGCCTTCAACCTAGTAACTTCCCACTCTGACGACCGACGTACCATTCGACGTAAGAAAGCCTTTCCCACAGACTCAGGCTATACGCCCCTCATAGACAAACAAAACACATAATACATAACCTCAAGCACTCATCCGCCTGTGGCCCTGACAACATAAGTAACATCCACCTAAAACACAGTGGACCACAAGGTATACACGCACTCACAAACATTGCAAACTACAGCTATTCACGCAACACTATACTCAACGTCTGGAAGCATGGGAAAATAATCACCATCCCAAAACCCAATAAAGACCCAACAATCCCAAAATCGCACCGCCCAATCACACTTCTCTGCACCCCCTCCAAAGTCACAGAACGCCTCATACTTCAACTGATTACACCACATATTCCCCTTGGTGAATCACAACACTGTTTTAGGCCACTACACTCCACAAACGCTCTTCTGGTAAACCTCACGCAAAGAATTTTAGATGGCATCAATCCAGATAGGCCCCATCATAGAATACTTCTCATAACATTAGACATTAGTAAAGCTTTTGATGCTATCCCCCGTCACAACCTAACAAACAAAATATATAACACAGACATGCACAATAACACCAAAAGATGGCCAATCATCGCACACCAGAAACATTAAGAATGGAGTACCACAGGGCACAATTCTATCCCCCACACCCTATAATCTATGCATGCATGATATACCCACACCAGACACCTCAGAAATACAAATATCTTCCTACGCAGGCGACATAACAATCACATGCACACATTGTAACACAGACAGAGCTGCAGAAATAATACAGCCATACTTTGATTCACTCAACACATGGATCATTACAAACAGACTCAAAATAGCCCCAGCCAAATCTACAGCAACACTTCTCACCAACTGGACAAAAGAACAAAAATACATACCTCATCTCTATATCAACAACCCTAATACCACACACACACACACACACACACACACACACACACACACACACACACACACACACACACACACACACACACACACACACACGCACACACGCACACACGCACACACGCACACACACACACACACGCGCACACACACACACACACACACACACACACACAAACACACACACACACACACACACACACACACACACACACACACACACACACACACACACACACACACACACACACACACACACACACACACACACACACACACACACACACACACACACACACCGAAAATTCTTGGTATAACATACGATACAACACATCACAAACATAAAAAAATAAATGCACACCTAGACTTAACGCACTTAAATCAATCACTGGAACATTTGGACAGAACAAAGAAACTAATATTACAATATACAAATAATGCATACGCTCAGTGATGAATTATGCAAGTCCTGCGTGGGTACCTAATCTCAGTGACACACACCTCAACACTCTTCAGACCATACAAAACAAAGCCTTAAAAACAATTATGGGCTGCACATATACAGCACCTACAGACCATCCATACTATAAAACAAAAGTCCTCAAAGTCAAGGATCACCTTGACATGAGAGCCACACAAACACTTGCTGCAGTATCCACAAATAGAGTGCACCCGCTACACTACATAGCAGAACACCCACACACACCAAGAAATATACAAAAAAAATCCAAATACATATATCACACATAAATACTCTCTTCTCTTCCTCCACAACCACCAAATACCAGCCTACGGAAACATATTCATAATCATATCACTCACCGATCCATTAATACACTAAAAGACAACACATTACTGCATGCCAGACCCCCTGATATCCATCCCTCTGAATCCTCTCTCCCACAAAAGAACAGAGTCCACCTGGCCAGACTGCGGTGCGGCCACACCCAGCCCTTCTAAGTTACCAGAAGAGGCTGGATGACCGCATTATGGACAACTGCCCAAGATGTAACACTTCACCCCATACCATTCAATACACAATCACGCACGCAAACAACACAACATACACTATATAAAAGATTTGTGGGAAAACCCCGATTCGGGCATGGCATTCTTTGGGGAGACGGGACTGCTCGGACAGATAGTCTAGGGAACGACAACAACAACCTAGTAACTATTTTCAAGATTTTGCTCTACTTATCAACAAACGGTTTTATTCTCCGAAAGTCGGCACTCATATGAAGGGAGTAGATATACAAAATAGTTACTTCAGTTTATGTTACAAAAGACATACTTATAAATATCCCCTTTTGGCCAAAATTAGGTTTGCAATAAATGTTTGTGGAGCACATCGGTTTTCAAAATAATTGTTTGTCGGAAATTACCAGTTATGATCACTTAAAGGACTTTATCTCTCGATAGTGACAGCATTACAGCATCTGAAATGGTAACCACATTATCCGTGAAATATTTGTCACTTTAACCGCATATCTGGTCGTTCCGCTGTGCAGTGTGACAAGTGTAACAACATCCATCGTTGGTGAGGCCCTCCCGGACGTCACAATGGCTAATGCGATCATTTCTCTGACCTTTGTTGAATTCCAGAACGTGTTCCTCTTCCACAACCTTGAACCTGTTGTCAATGCATACCCTATGGGTCAATCATTCTTACGTCGTTTCTCCTTTCCTTTGCGCACAAACTTACTCTAGTACAGTGATTCTCAATCCTCTTTTCCATGTACCCTATACCAATGTATTGCCGTTCTTTAGCCTCCTGTAGATCACTTCAACACTAAATAGAATCAGTAGGTATTCACTATATACTACTAATCTTTAGAGTATGGCCCCACTTGTGAAACCCTGGTTCCATAGGGGTTTAGAACCACTGATGCAAGATCATAAACCGAACAGTCCTCCTTTGAACCCCCATTCCTTTTGATAGTGAATTTCAAACCACCTTTCAAACCACCAATCTCTTGTTATTCTCCTCAGCCTTGTCCAATGCTTATCTTCGTGTTGTAGAAGCAGAGATTGAAAAAACACATCCTAAGCTTTGGCTGCTTTACTCTGACTCTCTTATTTCCACTCAACTGGCCACGACGTCACTTCGGTTCCGAAGCTTCGAAACACGACACAACAAACGGGTAACACACGTCACAGGTTGGGAAACAGGATGTCATGGAAGAGGGCAGTTGGGATAGCCCTGAGCAAACCATGTACATACACATCCTATACATACGTACCCGCCAATGGCCACACGTACACTACACGTGCCAACCCTAGTTTATGGCCTTGGCTATGATTCTATTCTACTTCTTTCCAAATAGATTATCACATTATGATAAACGTAACCTTTCTCAGCGTTGCTACTACCCAACTCCGCACATCTGTTACACTGTCCCCTTTCTTTCCCTCATATTCCTCTCTTTCCCCGTTCTAGACTCCTTTATGCCTTTACCATTCTCATCCCCAATTCCCCTTGACCCTTTTATCTCACCATTTACTCATGGCTTCCAACCCTTCCCTGTTCCCCAACCCTTTCTTCTAGTTCTCTTTCTTCACCAATGCCCCTATCATATCCCCCCCCCCTTTTTTTTTTTTTTTTTTTCCTTTTTGGTCTTTTTACACTCACTCTTAATTCATGTAGTTTCTCCTTCCTCTGACGCTCTCGTCTTACTTATTGTGGGTCTCACTTCATGTTTTATTTGTCCATTTACATACACACACACGCGCGCACCACATACACACACACACACACACACACACACACACACACACACACACACACACACATACACACACACACACATAACACAGACACACATATACCAAAAATGTAGTTAACTCCATTATTTTCAAGGCTATGACAGAGTCTGATTCCATAGGAACCGACAATTTAATGCCTGAATATTTCTTACTCAACATTTTATCTTACGTTTAGAATTTAGGTTTTAGTTACTTGTACAATCAATCAATCAATTAATCAATCAACTAGTCAGTCAATGGATAAAATGTGAGGAAATTCAGATATAATAGGACTGACGGCCTGTAGAATTTGCACCTTGTCTAGTGTTTCTTTTTCCCATTTTCATATTTTTCATGAGCATTGTATTCAAACTTGGTAATTTTTTAAGTTCCAGACATAATGTTTATGTGTAGAAGCAAGAGACTGTTAGATAAATCAGTACACAAAAGAATAGAAACTATGTTGGAACAGGCCTTACAGAAGAACACATAAGAACACAAGAACATAAAAACGAAGGAGACTGCAAGAGACCATAAGGCCTACACTAAGTCTATTCCATTCGTTGACCACCCTATTAACAAAGAAATTCCTTCCTATTTCCTTCTTAAATCTAAATTTGTCCAGTTTAAATCCATTACTGCGAGTACTGCCCTGTTGTCTTAATATGATGACGTTCTTTGGGTCACCTTTGTCAAAGCCTTTGATCCACTTAAACACCTCTGTTAGATCACCCCGCACTCTGTGTCTTTCCAGAGTGTAAGTTAAGGTGCCTAAGTCTCTCTCCGTAAGGAAAGGTTATTCTCCTCTGTATTGATTCTAGTGAATTGGTGCCCATTCTATAAGACGGAGATCAAAACTGTACCGCATAGTCAAGGATGGGTCTAACTGACGCTAGATAGAGTTTGATAATTACCTCTGCACTTCTGTTCGTTACCGCCCTATCAATGAAATCTAATGTTCTGTTAGCTTTATTCCTGGCCCTAATGCACTGTTTCCTGGATTTAAGGTCAGGACTCACTAGAACTCCCAAGTCTCGCTCGCACTCAATTGTCTCTAAAAACGTGTTATCTTAGCTATATCTATTTTTGGGGTTGTGTAACCCTACGTTTAACACTCTGCACTTTGAGATATTAAAGTTCGTTTTCTATTTCACCCACCATGTGAACAATTTGGTAAGATCATCCTGTAGAATCTCGGCGTCGTCTCCTGACCTAATTAGGGGTCCTATTTTGGTGTCTTTAGCAAACTTACTAACATCACTATTAATCCCATTGTCCAAGTCGTTTATGTGCATAATGAACAATAAGGGAC
>NC_134812.1:47614395-47616895 GCF_046742065.1 Oratosquilla oratoria
CTCACCTCCTCATTTCTCACTCTATCTAGTCTAGTAACCCCCATTATACTTCTCAGACACCTCATCTCAAATACATTCAAACTCCTTCTCTCTTCCTCTCTTATGTTCCATGTTTCTGCCCCATACAGTGCTGTTGGCACAATCACTCCTTCATACAGTCTCCTCTTAGCATCCATTCCCAAATGTCTATTCCTCATTACACTCTTCAATCCACCAAGACATTTACTCGCTTCTCTCAATCTACATTCTACCTCCACCTTCACTCCACCTTTTCCTGCCACATTTGCACCCAAGTATCTAAAACTATCCACTTCCTCCAGTCGCTCTCCCTTAATGCTCACTTCCAGTCTACTGCCACTTTCACCCCTTGTACATCTCATCACCTTACTTTTACCCACATTTATCTTTAGCTTTCTTCTATCACATACTCTCCCAAACTCTGTCACCAACTTCCTCAGTTCCTCCTCCGATCCTGCCACAAGCTCAGTGTCGTCAGCAAACAACAACTGGCTCACCTCCCACTTTTCTCCATTTTCTTTAACCATCTGCAATCCCTGACCCACTACCCTTGCATTTACCTCTCGCACTACCCCATCCATGTATAAGTTGAACAGCCAGGGCGACATAACGCATCCTTGACGAAGTCCCACCTTTACCTCGAACAACTCACTCTCTCCATTTCTAATCCTGACACAAGCTCTACTACTCTCATAAAAACTCTTGACAGTTCCTAGAAGCTTTCCCCCTATCCCATATATCTGCATAACCTCCCACAGTGCCTTTCTGTCTACCCTATCGTAAGCCTTTTCCAGATCCATAAAAGCCCTGAAAACATCCTTCCCCTTTCCTATAGCTTTCTCACATATCTGTCTTACCACAAAGATCTGATCTACACAACCTCTACCCGTCCTAAATCCACACTGTTCCTCACCAATTACTCCCTCTGTTCCTCTCCTAATCCTCTCAATCAAGATCCTCCCATAAGCCTTCCCAACCACACTTAACAAGCTAATCCCTCTGAAACTACTACATTCACACTTGTCCCCTTTTCCCTTGTAAAGTAGAACTATACAGGCACTCCTCCAGTCCTCCGGCACTCTACCCTCTCTCCAGCAAACATTAAATAACCTCACCAACCAGTTCACTATCACTGTGCCTCCTTTTTTCAGACATTCTGCATGGCATCCATCCAGACCAGGTACCTTAACTGCTTTCATCATCTTAACAACTGCCTTCACTTAATCCTTCCTTATTTCTCCTCCATTTTCCTCACTCATCACTCTAATTTTCTTAGCATTTCCCACTGCAACTATCTTTCCCTCCCTATCCTCCTTTACATTTAGGAACTCCCTAAAATATTCTGCCCATCTTCCCCTTACTGCCTTCTCTTCCATTATCATCTCTCCATCTGCACCTTTTACCTTTTCTTCTCTACTTGATTCGCCTCGTCTTTCTCTCTTAATTTATTTCCAAAACATCTTTTTATTACTTTCAAAAATTTCTGTCATACTCTCATCCCACTTCACATCTGCTCTCCTCTTTGCCTCCTTTACCTTTTGCTTTACTTCTCTTTTCTTTTCTTTGTACCTCTCATATGACTCCCTCGTCCTATTGTGTAACCAATCTGTGAAAGCTCACTTCTTCTCATCTACAACCTTCTTTGTTTCCTCATCCTACCATTCACTACCCTTCCTTCTATTTCCTCCTGTCCTTCTTGTTCCACACACCATCCTTGCGCACTTTGTGACTCCCTCCTTGAACCATCCCCATTCCTCCTCCACACCTACCTCTACTCTATCCTTCACACCCTCCCACTCCTCCTTCAGCTTCTTCTTGTACTCCTTCTCTTTTTCCTTTTAATTTAAAGAGTTCACTCTAAGCACCTCCCTACCTTTTGTCCCTTTTCTCTTTCTCCATCTATCCTCCACTCTCAACTTACCTTCCACCAAAAAATGATCTGATATTCCCCCACCCTCTCCCTTTAGCACATGTACATCCTTAACTCTTCCTATCATAATCCTATTTACCACTACATAATCCATCAACGCTCTATCTACCACCCTTCCATCCACCACCCTCTCCCATGTGTACTTATGCTTGACTTTCTTCCGAAACACTGTATTTGCTATCATCAACTCTCTTTCTAGACACATTTCCACCATCAACTCTCCACTACGATTCTTTCCTGGAACTCCACATTTCCCAACCACTCCATCAATTGGACCATTTCCTACCCTAGCATTAAGGTCTCCCAGTACTATTACATTGACATTTCTCCCTAAATCCTCTATGCACTCATTTAAATCTATCCAAAAGACCTCCCTTTCTTCTACACTCTTCTCACTGCCAGGCCCATATGCACTTACAAAGACCCACATCTCCTTTCCCAGTTTCACCTTCATCCACACTATCCATGAGGAAACGTCCTTCCACTCCACTACACGTTTACTTATCTCTTCACTTACTAGAATAGCCACCCCTTCCCTCCCTCGCCCTCTCT
>NC_134812.1:47624395-47634395 GCF_046742065.1 Oratosquilla oratoria
GTCATCCTCAAGGTGCCACAATGTCGTTGGCATTTGACAGCATCGCCAGCAGTGCTGGTGCTCGGGTTGCCTTCCACTTAGGACACTTACTCTTGCTTAGGATGACCCCTCTGTACCTTTCCGACTGGTGTGACTAATTACTTGTTATCTGTTGCAGGCGAGAAGCCACACAAGTGCACCGTGTGCGGGAAGGCCTTCAGTCAGTCGTCGAACCTTATCACGCACAGTCGCAAGCATACGGGCTTCAAGCCATTTTCTTGCGACTTGTGCGGCCGCTCCTTCCAACGCAAGGTGGACCTCCGCAGGCACAAGGAGACACAACACACGGACCTCAGGGGCCAGGCGGGTGAGCTCCGGCCCCAGCACCCAGCAGCAGCAGCCGCAGCAGCAGCAGCAGCAGCAACACATCCCCCCCCTCAGCACCCTCCACCTCAGCACCCTCCGCCTCCGACTCAACATTCACAACACACAGTCTCACACCCACCACCTCCCCACCCCCAACCTCCGCCGCAGGTGTCGCACCCATCACCTGGGACACCTGCAGACCTGCGAACCACACAGGCACAGTCGCAGCACCTTCAGCAGTTACAACAGCAACAAACGCTCAGGTCACCGCACGCCGAACTACGACCTTCGCATCCCGACTTGCTGAGCTCGGTATCCGAAGTTCGGTCCACCGTACCTGATATCCGGACAACAACGCAAATGACGAACATTCGACAGCTGAACGACAATCGCACACCTGCAGCAAATGGCCCCGAACTCCGAATACCCCAACTTTCCGAACTTAGACCGCAGCTCGCAGAGATCCGACCCGCCAGCTAGGCGAGGGGTAGTCGTGAATGCTTGCTTTCATGACAATAGGGATTCTGACGAGAAATGCAGACAAAGAGTAACCAAGCCTTAGATAGATTCTTGAAAGGAGTGTAGAAGACAGTCAGAGGTCTTTATGAGTAAATGGGTTTCGAGTGTTGCATAATGACGAAATAAACTTTTGTCCTTGTGCATCGTATCCCGCCTACTTTTCTGTGTGTTGTGCGCATGCGTAGAGTTGCCGAGTGGCGCCTTAGGTTCTACTTACTCTATCGTAAAAAATCAGTCCGTAAAAAAAAAAAAAGAAAAAAAAATCATTTGTATAGATTTCATTCATTCTTTCCATTTTGAGCTTTGGAGGACAATAATAATAATGGTACCTATCATGATGAAATTCTAAATGTGGTGAATATTTGCTATGAGTACACACATATATGAATAAATATTTCCTTACCTATTAGAAATAGGCTACTTTCTGATAAACTACCGTTCTCTGTGAAGCCTCATTTCCCCCATTTTTATAGTTAGAGTTTTCTTATGTGCGGTTTCACATACAACGAAAAAAAATATCATCGTTAAAAACTGCTAAACTTTACTCCACCATGTTTAAGGACGTTGTCAATTCAAACACATTTTTGTCACATACGTGAACCACTCATCTTTCATTCTCGATGTTTAACGTGTCATTTTATAGATGTTCTTTAAGTGTAAGCCTTCTTGTTGTTGTCCATCCCCCATACAGTATAGGCAGCATCGCTACTCCGACGTGGAACCACCGGTGGTCGGAATCCTCCCTCTTTTCCAAAGACCCTCCTTCAGAAATCATTCACAGTTTCAAATAAAGGAATTGCAGTCGTCACCACGAACTCTTCATTCTAACCATGCTCTTGTCGAAATGCTCGTACTCACGACCATACACCTACGGAACAGAAAAGGAAAGGTTTAAGAAGACTCTTCGAAAATGAAATAGTAAAAGCAGGAATCGTACTACGTGAAGCTCAGCAGGACAGGAGTATTGTGGAATGAAAGTCGAGGGTTTGGCAGCAATCGATAAGACATGAGTCATAGCAGGATATTTGAAAATTATGAAGTAAATAGCCACTGAGGATTTCAGAGTGTCAGTGGAAAGAAAGAGGAAACCTATGAGGGTCTTGAAAAATACGAACGAATGTGTGTAGGCGGGGGTCCACACTAAGTGATGGCCCTCAGGTTTGTCAGAACATGGGGTAATGGTCTTACAATACAAAATAGAATGAAATGAGAAGGGGGAGGGATTGAAGGCATGTGGGGGTTAGGAAAGAGGAGCAGGGAGGATGAATGGATGGATGGATGAAACAATGGGTTGAGGATCTGAGAGGCCGAGATGCGCCCAGGAAGAGGGTCCTGAGGGTGGCTTGAAAGGAATTCTGGAGAACCGAAGGAACATGAGTGAGGTTTAGGAGAGGGTAGGTATATTGAACGTGTTTCCAGGTGGCTGAGAGAAACGTAGACCAAGATCCAGGAATCCAGGAGTATAGCACCATGTGATAGCCGAGGCAAATGACAATCCACTCTTTAAGTATTACCTCATCTCATCATTTCTTACTCAGACTGAAGTCTTGGGACAAACGCAAATGGAGACAATTTGAAAATTTAAAGTTTAGGTAAGTAGAAAAGACCTGGATGATGATTTGCAAGTGATTGGGCTGCCCTTGCCACAAGCAATCCATACAAAAACGAGCAGCACGAGCAACAAGAAGCATGGGAGCGGATCACGAGTAAAGAGCAGATGGAACAACGTGCAAGCAGTTACCGACAGACACCATGGCAAAGCCTACTTGCACGTCCAGCCAAATCCAACAGCGAATCTCAATGAACTATTTGTTTGTTGTTTGTTTTATGTCAGTTTGTTTGAATAAAATGTTTCCTAAACCTTCGATTATTAGTATGATTGATTTCAAATACCAAAAACGGAACAGAAAAGGTTCTACTGTCCTCGACCAGCCGATAAGACACCCAGACTCATCAAAGTGAGCCGTCCGACAGCTTCAGCGTTGGTTGGCTACACAACAGCAGCCAAACTATGACACAACGATTGTCTTGGAAACAGTTATGAATGCTTCTTAAAGATGTATGACCTCAGAACTTACTGATATCCACAAACAGACCATTGTGATATTTCTTTTTATTGACACAAGTGACACAAGATAGATATCTTATTTAAGGAATATGAATATTTCAGAAAAAATTGTAAGTGATGCTGAACACAGAAATGTATTTTGTTAGACAAAAGAGCAATCTTAATGTTTCCTACATTTTGTTCCAATCTAATTTTATCTAAATTATATGTACACTTTTCATATCCATATCTATTAGTCTTACTACATATTTATTTATTTATCCATATACAGTACACACATACATATATATGTATACATATATACATGTATACATATATATATTTACATATATTTTGATTGAAGTTCACAGCAGCTTCTGCGTTCACGACTTTTTTGCTGAGAAGTTCTACATCTCTGACGATGGAACGGTGAGCAATGGGTAGCTCCCATAAAAGTTATGGTACAGGCAAAGAAGGGAACAGTATATATACGGAACTAAATACTTAGTTCCGTATATATACTGTTCCCTTCTTTGCCTGTACCATAACCTGAAGATGACCTATGAAGGTCGAAAGCTTGTTTTAATAAAGTGTTCTTCATCTACAAGAACTTTCTATGTCTTTCGGACAACTTTTATGGGAGCTACCCATTGCTCACCGTTCCATCGTCAGAGATGTAGAACTTCTCAGCAAAAAAGTCGTGAACGCAGAAGCTGCTGTGAACTTCAATCAAAATTGTCTACATGAGAACCTGCTACCTAAATACACCAATTTACATATATACATATATACACATATACACGACTCGATGGCTCAGTTGGTAGAGTTCCCGGCTGTTACTACAGCGGTCCGGGCTCGAATCCCTCCCAGAGCTGAAATAATTTCAGTATTGATGCGCTGCGAGTCGTTACTCCAACTCTCTTGGGCGGGGAGTAGGGTATGTGTGTGCGTGTAAGGTCACAACATTACCCATAGATCGGTCATATATGAGCTCTGAGCTCTCTTCTGGGAGGGAAATAGTTGTCCATAAAGAGTCCAACACGTGATCCAAGACCATGGTGAATTACATAGATATATACATATACACATACACATATATACACATATATACATATCACACAAAGATTCCACAGTTAGAGGGGAACAAATGGAAAAACGGAAACAATCAATTTTGGCTGCCAACTGCAACCCTCTTTAGTGAAGTACAGCATTAAATGTAATACTAAGTCTATACATACCCCTCTGTCACCAGGGCGGATTTTGGAAAAGGCTTCAAGCAGCCGTTGGGACAGGTCAAATTACCTGGATTAAGGGCCCTGTGTTGGGTCAGGAGGGAGATAACTGCTAACCAGAAATCTCACCGCCAAATGTGGGACTATGTCTGGAGACCACTATCCTTTGGAGATGTTAGAATTAGGACATTCTTCGATAATTCAGCAACCTTCCTCCTAAAACCAAAACTAGATTTGAACACTAGTTTGGCCTTTCCCCAGCCAAAATAGTGTTCAAATCTAGATAAGAAGGTAATAAGATTAGAAAAAAGTAACAAGATAACAAAGTAACAAAATAACATGATAACATGACAACATGATAACAATATATCAAGGTAACAAGCTTACAAGATTACAAGATAACAAGACATGATAACATAATAACAAGGTAACAAGGTAACAAAATAACAAGATTACATGCTGAGAAAATAACAAGAAACAAGATGGCAAAATGACAAGATAATAAGATAACAAAGTAACACTTATACAATATAACAAGATAACAACAAAACAAGACAACAAGATCATAAAATAAGATAACAAGACAACAGTACAACAGGAGAACAGGAACAAAATGACTAGTTAACTAATTGAATAAGTGAAAAGATACCTATATACCCAGATAACCAGATAACTAGACAAATAGATAATTAGTTACATACAAAAATAAATATCTATATAAGTACATATTTATGTAATTAGATAACTAGACAACTACACAGTTAGTAAAGATAATAATCATAGAACCAGATGATTAAATAGATATATAACGAGATAATACGAAAATTAGTTACTAGAGAAATCTACAGCTAGATAAATGGATAACCAGGTAACTAGAAAGGGATAACTAGGTAAGCAGATATATAGATAAATGGATAATTATAATATAGATAAAAAAAATATTTATTTAATACTATGAAAATAAATAACTACAGAAATACAGAAATTGATAAAAAGATAAATAGATGAACAGATAAATAGTTACACTAATCAATAGATGATGATACATAGATAAATGAATAAATATATGAATAGATGAATAGATAAACGGATAAAGATGAATATGTAATAGACAAATATATAGATAAGGAGATAAAGATAAAAAAATAAATAGATAATCAGATACAGGTAAGTAGATAAACAGGTAAATAGATAATAGACAAATGGGTAGATAGAAAAAATATAATAAATAAATATATAATAGATCAATAGATAAATAAATAAGTAGATGAATAGATAAGAATATACATATATAAACATATAAATAGATTAGTAGATGAATAGATATGAATATACATAGATAAACATATAAGTAGATGAATAAATGATAGATAAAGATAAATATACAAATGAATAAATGAATAGATAAGCAGATACAATATAAACATATAAATAGATAAATAAATCAATAGATAAAATATGGAAAGATAAGTGGATAGATAAACTGATAAACAGATAGATACATAGATAAATAAATTAATAAATGAATACATAGAAAATACATAGATAAATAGATTAAAAGATGAATAGATAAATAGATAAACAGGTAAATAGGTATATAGATAAATAGATAAATAGATGAATAGACAAATGAATAAATAGATAAACAAATTAATAAATAAAAGATCAGTAGATAAATAGATATGTAGATAAATCAATGAATAGAGAAATAGATAAATAGATAAATAAATAGACAAATGAATGAATAGATAAATATGTAAATAGATGAATCAATAAAATTATAAATTTATAAACAAATGAACAGGTACCTAGATACCTAGATACCTAGATAACCAGATAACTGAAAACTTTGATAAATAGGTAACTATGCAACTAGACAGCTAGATAACCATCTAACTAGATATCTAGATAAAACATATATATATTGCCAGATGACTAGATAACTAGATAACAAAATAACTAGGTGACTACAAGTGGATAATAAGATAATAGAAATAATTAGTACTTCCTTCTGACGAGGAACAGTAAAGAAAATACATACAAAATTGATACGAGGTGAAAAGATCTTATTCTTGTTAACGTTACAGGGCTAAACGCGTGCATGTATAATCAGACACAGGGGTTGTATTTGGGATTTAACACGCACGCTACATCCCATTCAAAGCAGCCCGCGTCTCATTTCTAAACAACAATGTTTTCAAATCATATGTACGGTGCCATATTGCACCGCACTAGCACAGACGGGTACAATTAAAATCTAAAAACCATGCAGGTTTTCGAATATCAAATCGAGAGAACCTGGCGAGTTAGGAATTAATCATGGCACGAATATAATCGTCATGCGATATCAGCAACGTGGCATATGGCTGCTGGAATCTACAAGATTTACAGGGAACATCTCTTCAGCATGGAATGAGAGACCAATAAGAGGTCATGATATAAATCGATAAAGAGGAGGTGCCTGAGAGATATCAATAAACATAAATTTCTTATACGAAATGCGTTATCTTTTGAAATAACTTATATAAGGAAACAGTTGAAATAATAACATAAGGGAACTTAAACCCGAAGTAAACAAATGAAGAACAAGACAGAGGACCATACAAGTCTTCCTCTATACATTACTATGTAAATATGATTAAGTAAACATACATACACAGACATAGACACACACACACACATACACATACACACATACATACACACTCATACACGCACAAATACGCACACACACATACACACACACACGCACTCGCAGCTCCTCAAGTCTGAAAGAGGACTAACATTATACCAATTTATAAATGAAAAAATAAGGAAAAGATATTGAAATATAGATCATTGTACTTGACTAGCATCATTGTTTAAGGGGATATTAAAGGGCATGAGGGTTAAATTCACTAAAATAGTAGCACTTTAGAAGATAATCTCCCTGTACACCCTACAACTGTCTATCTATATACCAAAAGGACTCTTACCCCTTATAAGGGAGGTAACCAAGGTATGTATTTACTTTTTACACATCCAATACCCATGTGTTTCCACTTTTATCTTAAATCTTTGTGGACGAACAGCCACCACCCCCTCTTCCACTGCCTGAGTCAGAAGTAATGCAGTGAGACACAACACCTCGTCCGATAAAAAGTAATTAGAGAAAACAAGGACCTTCGGGTCTTTTCACTTTATTATCTATTCACAATCGCTTTCTACTCACATCTGTCTCTTTGCTTCTCTTTTCCCTGCTCAACAGACATTCTCTTTTTACCTTCGCCCCATCCATTCATCTCATTCTCGGTCCTCCCCTCAAGTTCACTTCATTCACTTCTGCCTTCTACGCTCTTTTTGGTAGTGTTCCTTCACTCATTCTTTAATATGACCAAACCATCCTATTATTCCTTGAGCAATCTTATCTGCCAACTCCCTTTCCACACCATCTCTTCACCCCATCTTCTCATTTTTCACTCTATCCATCCTCGTACTTCTTAGATATTTCATCTCATATAGATTTAAATTCCCTCTTTCTGCTTCCCTTAAATCCCAAGTCTCTGACCCACACAGTGTCGTAGGAACAATCACCCCTTACTTTCAATTTTCTCCTTTCTCATAACTTCCCGATCATTAACTGCCTTAGACCCTCCTCTTATCCAACAACAAGCGCAATGTGATCAGTAAACAACAACTGGCTCTCTTTCAACTTCCCTGCACTCTCAATAACTACCTCCAAACCCCTTCCCATCATTGTAGGAGAGGGGAGCAGCTGTACTTTCTTCTGGAAAGGATTATCGGCAGGGGAGTATCGAATACACAACGCTGAATTTGCCCTTCGCACTGCCCTCCTTGTTCCCTTCCCCGAGCTGCCAATCAGTCTGATCGAAAGACTGCTAATTTGGTGTGTCCCTCTGCCGGGGACAAATTTCACGATATTGATCTGTGCATATGCACCTACGTTGGATACCGAGGAGAAAATTAATGACATTCTATGACTACGCACACAAAACGTTGCTCGCTGTTCCCTTAATTACAGTGTTTTACTCATAGGCAAGGGTGGGCAGCAGCCACCATTTGTGGAAGGGAATTGCTGGACGACACGAAATCACGTCTACAATGCTGATGGATTAAGACTACTTACGTTTTGCTTCATGTATAAGTCAACTGTTACAAACAACAGATTTCAATTAAGGAGTAGGTACAAAGTAACTGGGATACACTCATGCTCCAGGTAGTGGTACTTACTCGATTACATCATAGCATAATCAGGCAGACTTCTCGGATTTCAAAGTAACATGCCATGACAATGTCGACGGAGATACTAATCATGACCTAGTACATTCCATCTTCTATTTGCATCTGAATTCAAACGTACACAGGAATAGCCCTGCTACTCGCATAAACACAAGTACCCTGCGAGAGAGAACCAAAAGAGCTACACTGCAACACACCACAGAAAGAGTCCTAATAACAAGAACACAAGATAACAACAATACCGGGGAACTCACTGCTGAATTAAAAATCGCAGAAACTTTGCTGAGTGAGGCCTGCAGTATACTAGGTTTGAGACACTGGAAAAAGAGAGATTAGTTTAATTAACAGAATCAGGAGATCCAGCTGTTGTCAATTAAGAGAAACAAGGCCTCTGCAGCTACTCTGATACCTCGACCCTCCTCAAGCAAAAATAAAACAAAACAAATGGAATTAAGTCTACTTTTGCGCAGTAGCGATGGACTTTTATTTTCATTACAGACCAGAAGGGCATCCTAAACAGATGCGCTGAGCCTTATCAGGCCCTCCTAGATAACAAGACCCAAGTGATCATATTACACTGGAGCCTCTCAAAGTAGGCCCACTTACAAAGATATTGACGACATTCCTAGCAGGTACAAAGTACAAAGTGCAATCACCATCATCATCAATTAGGTGCATACGCCAGCGAGCGCGTTGCTTCACTCACACGCCGGCGCCGCCAGTCCCCAGGTGCTATCAGAGAGCTCGAAAACAAGTCAGCTGGACCCGGCAAGCTTCCAGCAGAAATACTACACTATGGTGAGAAAGCTGTTGTGGGCTGCCTGCAGACACTGATTACTACAATAGAGAACACTGGCGGCCGTCGTTAACAGAGGAAGGCGGCAGTTCTTGTGTGACAATAGCTCGGGGCATCTTCTTGCTGACGGCAGTTGGGAAGGTGCTGCTGGCACGAATTGTGTACATTCGATTGCTGAAGTGGTCTGCTAAGGAAGTGTTACCTGACACACAGTGTGGTTTAGATGTGAGAGAGCCACAAATGACATTATATTCGTCGCTAGATGGCTACTTGGGAAATGCGTGGAGCAATACCAGGTCTTCACTTGGTGTTCATGGATTTCACTAAGGTTTTTAGCACCGTGGATAGACTAGTGTTGTCAAGTATACATAGGAAATTTGGTAGTCCCTCATGATCCTTGGCTCTCTCAGACCACTATTTGATAGCGCCGAGATTCGGGTGATGCACGCGGATGGGTAGCGCCAACTCCCCCCGCCCCCTTTTTTTTTTCTCGAGGTGGGCGTGAGGCTGGCTCCTGGTATCTTCAACATGTTTCTGGCAGTGATGAAGAAAGTTGCACTTCATTTGGGACGACGCTGAAATAATTTATAAATCTAAATGCAGTTTTAGAAGAAATATAATAGAATCCCTTATTAATAAATAAATTTCCCAATTGTAATATTTCCAATGGCCAATGGTCATCAGATTGCATAACTCCCTTAGCTGTACACTAACTGTGGACATAAATCCACCAATGTCCATGTAGCGCCGGACGCGTGACCTGAGTCCCCGTCCCTACCTGTTCACCTCACTACTTTTGTATATATACATGCTTTTCTGCAC
>NC_134812.1:47639395-47644395 GCF_046742065.1 Oratosquilla oratoria
GTGTGTGTGTGTGTGTGTGTGTGTGTTTTGACATACGTATATGTTATGGAACCTAACTCGAGGTTTCAATGGGAGATAATAATAATTTTTAAGGCTACACCACTACAGGCTTTTTACTATGACGTGGTTGCCAGATAGCACTAATAAGGCCTTGCGAGTCATTTCAAGAAGTCCGCTATGAAAAATTTACAGTAAAGTGTCCAAGTTTAACATAGTCACCCCTGAAAGAAATAGAAGAAAACCATGTAAAATTTATCTAATTTTCTTCGGCTGAAATAGAGCTCCTAAATAGTATAGATTATGCATATAAAAGAGCATATGCTTGTGGGCAATCATCATAGCAAGGCATATGCGCAAAGAGCAATTGTGCATCCTTGCGCACTGGTGAATGTAGGAGTTGCTCCTCATTGCTGACGGCACCAGACCCCGCAGAGAGAAATGGGTTATCTTGCCCATGGAAAGGGCGAATGCGCAAAAACAAATTATTTGCACTCACGCAATAACTATATTGAATAAACTTATCAAATTGAACGGTATTGTTGTAATTAAGTAAATAAACAAACATATAAATAGACATATAAATGAATAGATCGATAAATACATAGATAAGAGTAAATTAATAAATGGATAAACAAAAAGATAAAGAAAGATAAATAAATAAATAAATTAATAATGAATAGATAAATAGATAAATAAATAGATGAACGAATAAATAAATAAATAAAAATAGAAATTCAATAAATGAGTATATAGATAAGTGAATGAATGAATAAACAACTAAATCAATACGTAAGTATATAAATGAATAAGTTGATGCACAGGAACAGTGAATGAGTCATTTTTTCATCAATATTACGAATGGGGATCCAAACGTTAATGACTATATCAGCAGTTCTCAAACTTTTGTAGTTCCTGAGCGGAAAATCAGTTCAGAAAATTTGACAGCTACCTTTCCTTACAGTCTTTGTCAAATTTATTCAACATGGTACTGGCGGCAAAAGCCGATGAACACTTCACTTCAAGACTACAGGAAGTGCCAACCCTCGCTCTCACTCTATCCTGATCCAAGTGGTGGCAGGCTCGGGAAAAGAAAGACAGGCTAAACTAACATTGATGTGGATCAGTCCAATTGGTGGAGGGAAAGTAAGCTGAAACAGAAAGTTTGTATACATTTTATTTAGACAATACGAGATAAACATGCATACGCTAAAGTGATATCATCATCGTCATCGCCATCGTCATCGTTATCGACATCATCATCGATTAGGGGCATTTGCCAGGGAGCGCGTTACTTTACACACACGCCGGCGGCGACAGTCCCCTCCGGGCAAGCTTCCAGGCAGACACCCTTCCTTCCCACTCGAAACAACCCTCTACATTTACGATCCTCTTGCGCCAACAGCCATGAATTCGTCTCCTCCATCAAGGGTTGAAGTGGTGCGTGAGATAAATATGGAAGAAATGTGTAGGACAGGACTATAATCTAGCCTGTTTCAATGATTTCTCCCTCTAACCTACGCTAGGCTTTATACCTGAGACCTCAAGTACAGTGCATCTTAATCTCTTGTGTCGCCAAGGATATTTGAGTGTGCCGTTAGTGTCTGAAGTATTGATCATTAGTTTTACTCGTATATCTTCACGCGTTTCCACAATCTAGATTTCTAGGTGGTTATCAATGATTCTGATGACAAATTGAAACATGATTTTGTGAGGAAGCGTATCACCCTGATAGACAAGGGACAAAATAGTGGGTCACTGCTCTAAATGGTTAAGACCACTACTTCAGAGATTGGTAAGACAAACGATAGTAAGAAATTGAGAACCCATTTTGCTTTGACAGATCCTGCAAGAAATAAACTGTCTAGACACTATACACACACACACACACACACACACACACATATATATATATATATATATATATATATATATATATATATATATAGATATATAGATATATAGATATATATACATATATATGATATATATATATATATATATATGCAATAGAAACACTAGGAGCGCGTGTTCACAAATGCGTAAGTAACCACTAGGAAAAGTAAACTAACGAAGCAGAGCGCTTTCGTATAATTACATCTTCAGTACAGATACAACGAAGGAATTAATTCCTTCTTTGTATCTGCACTTATGATGTAATTATACTAAAGCGCTCTGCTTTGTTAATTTACTTTTCCTAGTGGTTACTTACGCATATATATATATATATATATATATATATATATATTATATATATATATATATATATATATATATATATATATATCTTCCTAAGCGAGATTTTATGCCAGAATTATCTGCATTATAAATATCTTTGGAATTGCAATGCAATGCTATTTCTCAGAGATATAGGAAGAATATGATCAAGCAAATAGCAACAGCTCTAGAAAATGCATCTTATACATTCAATCGAGGGCTGGAGTCATGACATCACACTCCATCTTATGACATGAAAGAAGGATCGGGGCAAAGTCAAAATCAGAGCAGTTTAATACATTGTGATTCCTACTAGCTCACTACTGAACTGTCGCAAGGTGGAAAGATTCATAACTATTATCAACTTCGACGTAGCAAAACCTAATCGCAACTACTTGTGTGCCATTTCCTAATAACATAAGTATACGGACAACACTCAACTTAAAGGTAACAACCGCCTAAACGGTGTAACAAAGAATGGGCAATACTGTACTACGAAGGCGAAAAATCTGGATAACAGAAAGAAACACTTATCAATGTATAAAAAGTACACTTGACTACATCTATACCATAGTATCAATCGCTACGGCGATGTTAACTGGCCATCGCGTTCCCCAGACTTGACCAGCCCTGACTTCTTCTTATGGGGTTATCTCAAAGAGAGGGTGTATGTCAACAAACCTTAAACCCTGGAACAATTGAAGGAGAACATCGCGAGGGAAATCAGGGATTTGAAACAGGAAACCCTCGAAGCCGTCATGAAATATGTTTTGGAAAGGGCACGGATGTGGGAAGCTGAAAATTGGCGCCATTTAAAAGACTTCATTTTTCATACACGAGTGATTTTTATCCTTTTTTGTTACTTCATGCAAAAAAAAATCCAAAATCTTCTTCATATTGTGTTAAAATTCCGTAAGTCTACAAACAAAAATAAAGGAGCTATTAAAATTAAAATCCTGCAGTGATTTTTTGGCCACCTAGATGAATATATGTATATATATGTATGTATGTATATATATATATATATATATATATATATATATATTATATATACAAGGGTGCTTCAAAAAGTTCGTGGAAAAAGGACAGTATGAAAAAATTGTTTCAGTTGTGATGTTTATTTTTCAACATATGTTCCATTAAGCTCAATACACTTCTGCAAACGTTGATCCTAGCCGTTAAGTCCGTCTGAGTAGAACTGAGGATCATGAGATCTGAATCATGGCAGAGCAGCTCTTTTTACATCTCCAACTGATGGAAAATTGGTACCTTTCTATTATTATTATTATTTTTTTTTTAACAAAAAGAAGTCGAATGGGGCTAAATCGCGGCTGTAAGGGGATGTCGGATAATTTCCCATCGAAATTCATGTAGCATAGCTCTTGTCTGCCGAGCACTGTGAGCGCGTGCATTGTCGTGGTGAAGAGGACGCGTTGATGCAGGTTTCCAAGGCATTTTTCCTACACTTTTTTGGACAGTTTTCTCAAAACGCATTTATGATAAGTAGATGTAATTGTTTTCTTGTTCTCGAGGAAGTCAATCAGCAAAATCTCCTCTACATCCCAGAAGACAATGGCCATGACCTTTCCTCTTGAACGCTCAGATTTTGCTTTAACTGGTCCACTTCCACCCCGGGGCTGCCACTGCTTTGATTGGATTTTGTCCTCAGTATCGTACTGATAAAGCCATGTTTCATCACCTGTCACAATTCTCTGCAGAAAAGCTTCAGAGTCTTCATCCCACTTGATCAAAATTTCCCTTGAAAGATCTGCCCTTGTTTGATGCTGATCTGGGTGCAACAACCTAGGGACCCATCAAGCGAAAAGCTTGCTTAGCCCCAAACTCTCTACCAGAAATGTGTGTGCAGAACCCACGGAGATATTGAGTGTATCTGCTACTGATTCAGTGGTTATTCGTCTATTCTTTTCAATCATGTCGCGGACAGCATCAATGTTTTTCTCACAAACTGACGTTGATGGCCTGCCACTGCGGGGCTCATCTTCAATTTCGTTTCTTCCACCTTTGAACCGACTTATCCATTTGTAGGTTGTTGATTTCGTTGGGGCATTGTCACCATAAACTTGTTTCAGAGCGTTAATGATTTATATATTCTCAGAAACCAACTTTCACCATGAATCTAATGTTGGTCTTGGCCTCGATTTTGGTGGATTCCATGTTGCTTGAATGGTATCTGATTTCCAACTGGCGGCGATGCGTCATTACAAGCATATATGGGTTAATGTTAGAACTTGTTATAACACGTTGGTACAACAATGTCCAAGTACAAAAAAAAAAAAATCCTTTCATATAATTTTTAGTTATGGATTTTTCCACGAACTTTTTTAAGCTCCCTCGTGTGTGTGTGTATACATATATATATATATATATATATATATATATATATATATATACGTATATGCATATATATATATATATATATACGTATATGCATATATATATATTTATATATATACATATATATGTATATATATACATATATATGTATATATATGCATATACGTGTATATATATATATACATATATATATATATATACGTATATCCATATATATACACATATATATATATATATACATATATATATATAAATATATATATATATATATATGTGTGTGTGTGTGTGTTTCATTAAAAGTGATGGCTAGTTGTGCATTAATAATTTTCTTAATGGTATTTTCCATATACCTTATTAAGGATTTGTTTTCCTTAGGAAGGAAATTTATGACTTGGCTGTATGTAGTCATATTAGCTAGATCGCGATTTCGG
>NC_134812.1:47646895-47649395 GCF_046742065.1 Oratosquilla oratoria
TACATATACCAAGGCTTTTTTCCCCTTACAAGGGAGGTAGACAAAAAGGAAAAGGCATAAAATCATTCCCACCCATTCCATCCCTGAATACACTCCACACCCTTCCACCCTCCCTCTCATCTTAGCACCTCCTGGATGACGGGTCATCCCTGCACCTTGTCCACTGCCCTGGGTCAGAAGCAGTGTCGCAAGACACAGCACATCCACAGCAAGGCCGCTTCATTAAATCGGCGACCCCCCCCCTCTCCGTCCCCTCATGCATAAAGGAGAAGACGGGGAGAAATCCCTTCGGGCTGTGTCAAATTTTGCTCACACATACTACCTCACCCCCCATCCCCTCGCCCATTCCACCCTCATGCATCACAACATCATCCATATACAACCATTCTCCATTCACCCTGTCTTCTGTTCTCTCCCGTCCTTCCTCAACAGACATTCCCCTCTTCCCCAAAGCCCCCTTCACCCCATCCATCCACCTCATCCTAGGACGTCCCTTTATGTTCACTCCCTCCACATCTGCCTTCCATACCTCTTTTACTAGTCTTTCTTCACTCATTCTTTCCATGTGTTCAAACCATCCTAATACTCTTTCATCAACCCTATCTCCCAACCCCCTTTCCACCCCTGTTCTCCTCCTCACCTCCTCATTTCTCACTCTATCTAGCCCAGTAACCCCCATCATACTTCTCAGACACCTCATCTCAAACACATTCAAACTCCTTCTCTCTTCCTCTCTTATGTTCCATGTTTCTGCCCCATACAGTGCTGTTGGCACAATCACTCCTTTATATAGTCTCCTCTTAGCATCCATTCCCAAATGTCTATTCCTCATTACACTTTTTAATCCACCAAGGCAATTACTCGCTTCTCTCAATCTACATTCTACCTCCACCTTCACTCCACCTTTTCCTGCCACATTTGCACCCAAGTATCTAAAACTATCCACTTCCTCCAGTCGCTCTCCAGACTACTGCCACTTTCACCCCTTGTACATCTCATCACCTTACTTTTACCCACATTTATCTTCAGCTTTCTTCTATCACATATTCTCCCAAACTCTGTCACCAACTTCCTCAGTCCCTCCTCCGATCCTGCCACAAGCGCAGTGTCGTCCGCAAACAACAACTGGCTCAACTTCCACTTTTCTCCATTTTCTTTAACCATCTGCAATCCCTGACCCACTACCCTTGCATTTACCTCTCGCACTACCCCATCCATGTTTAAGTTGAACAGCCAAGGCGACATAACGCATCCTTGACGAAGTCCCACCTTTACCTTGAACCACTCACTCTCTCCATTTCTAATCCTGGCACAAGCTCTACTACTCTCATAAAAACTCTTGACAGCTCTTAACAGCTTACCTTCTATCCCGTATATCCTCAAAACTTCCCACAGTGCCTTTCTGTCTACCCTATCGTAAGCCTTTTCCAGGTCCATAAAGGCCCAAAAAATATCCTTTCCCTTTCCTATAGCTTTCTCACATATCTGTCTTACCACAAAGATCTGATCTACACAACCTCTACCCATCCTAAATCCACGCTGTTCCTCACCAATTACTCCCCCTGTTCCTCTCCTAATCCTCTCAATCAAGATCCTCCCATAAGCCTTCCCAACTACTCTTAACAAGCTAATCCCTCTAAAAATACTACATTCACACTTGTCCCCTTTTCCCTTGTTAAGTGGAACTATACAGGCACTCCTCCAGTCCTCCGGCACTCTACCCTCTCTCCAGCAAACATTAAATAACCTCACCAGCCAGTCCACCATCACTGTACCTCCTTTTTTTTTAGACATATATATATATATATGCAATAAAAACACTATATATATATATATATATATATATGTGTGTGTGTGTGTGTGTGTGTGTGTGTGTGTGTGTGTGTGTGTGTGTGTGTGTGTGTGTGTGTGTGTGTGTGTGTGTGTGTGTGTGTGTGTGTGTGTGTGTGTGTGTGTGTGTGTTTGTGTGTGTGTGTGTGTGTGTGTATTCACTTGGTCTTTGGATCATGTGTTGGACTCGTGATCGACAGCTATTTCCCTCCTGGAAGAGAGCTCAGAGCTCGTAGGTCCGATCTATGGGTAATGCTATGACCTTGCACACACACACACACACCCAACTCCCCGCCCACGAGAGTCAGAGTAACGACCCGAGGCACAGCGATACCGAAATAATTTCGGCCCTGGGCAGGATTCGAACTGGGTACTGGGAGCACTTCTACTTCCCAGTTCAGCGCTCTACCAACCGTGCCACCGAGTCGGTGTGTGTGTGTGTGTGTGTGTGTGTGTGTGTGTGTGTGTGTGTGTGTGTGTGTGTGTGTGTGTGATGACGAGTGTTGAGGACTGTTTTTGCTGAAATGCATAATTTTATATAAAAATTAGCATATGGTTGCATTATTTGACATATTTTCTTTAAAATGTGTGATTTCTATGTAATCTGTTCAAAGAAAAGTTACGTTTTTATCCTCTACAAAATTACCAACCACATACCGTTCGACTCACT
>NC_134812.1:47654395-47661895 GCF_046742065.1 Oratosquilla oratoria
ATTAGAAGGCCTCAAGGCCCTCCCAACCATGCGACAAAACGCCACAAACCACGGAATGTGACCAAACGTCAAATACCAGAGCATGCGACAATACGTCACAAACTTAGGCCGAAGGCTTTCCCAAACATGCGACAATTCGTCACTACTCGAGGTCATGGGTGCCCGGCAACCACCTCCCCCCGTTGATTAGGAAAGCATGAACACAAATAAATAAAATAAAGTATCATGACACCATTCACCGGAAACATTCTTACCTTAATCATAGGGAAAGAATATTTCAAGCCAATGAAGAAGGTTGTTGTACCCAAAGTCGCGATCTAGCAAAAATAGCTAGATACAGTGACGTCATAAACCTTCTTTCAAAAAAGAGGACCAGTAAGGCATATGGAAAATATCCTTAAAATATATTAAGCAAACAACTAGCCATCACTTTCAACGAATTATACATAAGAAAACCTACTTCCCACTTTTATATATATATATATACTGTATTAAAGACGACAGTATTTTAGCACATTAATCTTCTTACTGAGATTTTCAATTTTTCTCACAGTAGATCTCGTTTCGGGGAGGGGGAGGCAAATACAAGCCTTCCGTAGTCTTCCATATTCAATTTAACGTTTCGACTTCAGGGAGTCATCTTCAGAATAGTTTACAAGAATTAAGTCACAGTTTTACAAAGCTACATGATACATGATTGACAATATTGTACAGACAGCGTGGATTAAATATAGGCCGCTTGGAAACGTTAGAAGGATCTTGACCCTCTGCGTAGGCGGACACTTCGCCTTAGAAGGAAAGGGGGGGAGTCAGGTATGTTAGGTCGTCTCGCTGGGACACCACGCTGGTCAAGTGGGGTTGGTGAGGAGGAGGAGGGGAAGAGGAAGGAGGTGGGTGTTGTTGTCGTTGGATTCCAAATCTGGAGGAAGAATTAGATAACGAAATGGTAGAAATCATATTGGATTGAATGTTTGGTACAGTGTGCGACTATCTAGTGTTTTCCACGATAGTCTCCCTATCAATTACAGCCTGGTGGTATTGGAGGTGGTGGTGTTTAATTGCTCCTTGTTGTAAATGTAGGGACAACCATCTACTCAGTTGGCATATCGTGAACCCAATGTATGTAGAATTACGGGGTGCACAGTCCCCAGAAGTACAACGGTATTCATATATAACATTGGTTCTCGATAATATGCAGCCATTGCCAGACAGATTGTTTTTCATAACAAGGGAACAGGTGCGGGGGTTGCCGTAGAAAATAGTTACTCTTAAATTATCATAATCACCATTTGGCTTATAATTTTTATGTATGATGCCTTTTAACTGTCTCTCATCTTGTCGGTAAGAGCTACAAAAGTATTCTGATAAAATACAGTAACGGTCTTGGCTTGGTCCGATGTTTTCACAGCAACCTTACGTTCTAGTAAGTCTTTAGTTACACTATCAAAGTCTTGATTAGAGTACCCATTATTCGCTAGCATCTGGCGCAGGTAAGTAAGTTCTAAATGTAGCATATGCCAAGAGGAACAAATGGAAATTGCCCGCCGGACATATGCCCTAATAACGCCTTTCTAATAATCAAGAGAACATTCACCGAGACCGTTCGTGCATTTACTGCTATCAGTGGGTTTGCGATACACCACTGATAGCGGTAAATACATGAACGGACTTGGTGAATGTTCTCTTAATTATAAGAAAGGCCTGCCCTGGTGAGATTTTGTTCTATGACATTTAAGATCAAAATCTCACCAAGGCAAGCCTAAAACTTGCGTATAGAATGGGATTAGAAATAGGCGATATTGTAAGAAATAAAATTAGTAACAAAGTCAAAGATGAAGATAACTGTTTAGTTTACAGAATATCATGTAAAAGCTGGCCCGCTAGTTACTATGGTGAAACTAGCAGGGGAATTCACAAGCGGACAGTGGAACATAAAAATGACGTCAAGACCCACCGGACCTCCAACTCATTAGTGGTATATATCGATAACTTTGGCCACCTGTTGGATTGGGAGAATATAGAGGTGCTCAATAATGGACTTGACAAAAAGGAAAGGAGGACAATTGAGGCAGAATACATTACTTCACTCCCATGTAGCAATCATCGGGACGGTTTTGTCAAGTTAGCGAGAGTAGCAAGCAGCCTAATTCTCCTCGAAGCCAGGCGAAAACGAGATGACAACAACATTGACTGGGGAGGAACGGGGTGAGCTGTGTGAATATATAAGTTGTCAATTTCTTATATGTGAACAATCTGAAGAAGTCCTAGTTGGACGAATCTTCAGCAATAAAACTTCAACGGATTCTTGGCATTTAAACTCACCACGATACCACTCATTCTGTCTTCACACCTCAACATATATATATATACATACACATATATATACATACATATATATATATATATATATATATATATATATAATGTGTATATATATACATATATATGTATGTATATATATATATTTATGTATATATATATATATATATATATATATATATATACTTATAAAATTCTGATCATATTTTTTGTCATCTTGCTTGGTTGAAACCGTCACCCAGCCAATCAGAAGAAGATATATGACGTCACGACTGAGAACCATCCAATCAGAAGAGATATGACGTCACGACTGAGGACCAGCCAATCAGAAGAAGATATATGACATCACGACTTAGGACCAGCCAACCAGAAGAAGAGATCATAAGAAGATATATGACGTCACGACTGAGGACCAGCCAAGAAGAAGAGACATGACGTCACGACATCCGCTCTGTGGGTCCCAAGGGACCCCAGTGCTGAGCACGAGACGATACAACTGCTAATTTTCCAATTTGCCAATTTTTGAATTTCCAATTTCCCGATTACATATTTTCTGACCCTTAACATTTAAAATGTTCATATTTAGTATATAAAAGTATAGACAACTCCTGAATTAGCTTCTATGAGACATAATGAGGTTCTCAGGAGTGAAAAAGGGACGAGGTAGAGAAGGGGTGGCTATACTAGTAAGTGAAGAGATAAGTAAGCGTGTAGTGGAGTGGAAGGAGGTTTCTTCAAGGTTGATGTGAATGAAGGTGAAGCTGGGAAGGGAGATATGGGTTTTTGTAAGTGCATATGGGCCAGGTAGTGAGAAGAGCGTAGAGGAAAGGGAGGATTTTTGGGAGTATTTAAGTGAGTGCATAGAGAGATTAGAGAGCAATGCCAATGTAGTTGTACTGGGAGACCTTAATTCTAGGGTAGGAAATGAACCAATTGACGGAGTGGTTGGGAAGTATGGAGTTCCAGGAAAAATCGTAGTGGAGAGTTGATGGTGGAGATGTGTCTTGAAAGAGAGTTGATGATAGCAAATACAGTGCTTAGAAAGAAAGTCAAGCATAAGTACACATGGGAGAATGATGAATGGAAGAGTGGCAGATAGAGCGTTAAGGCTGTACATGTTCTAAGGGGAGGGAGTGGGGGACTATCAGATTATTTTCTGGTGGGAGGTACATTGAGAGTGGAGAATAGGTGGAGAAAGAGAAAAAGGGCAGAGGGTAGGGAGTTACTTCGAGTGAACTGCTTAAATAAGGAAGAAAAGGAGGAGTATAAGAAGCTGAGAGAGGAGTGGGAGGTAGTAAACGATAGAGTAGAACTAGGAGTGGAGGAGGAATGGGGATGGTTCAAGAAAGGAGTCACAAGGTGTGCAATGATGGTGTGTGGAACAAGGAGGATGGGAGGAAATAGAAGGAAAGGTAGTGAGTGGTGGGATGAGGAAGCAAAGAAGGGTGTGGAAAAGAAGAAGAAGGCTTTCATATATTGGTTACAAATTAAAACGACAAAATCATATGAGAGGTACAATGTAAAAAGAGAAGTAAAGCATAAGATATAGAAGGCAAAGAGGAGAGTAGATGTGAAATGGGGTAAGAGTATGACAGAAAAATTTGAAAGTAATAAAAAAAAATGTTTTGGAAATAATTTAAAAGAGGAAGAGGAGACGAATCAAGTAGAGAAGAAAAGGTAAAAGGAGAAGATGGAGAGATCATAATGGAAGAGAAGGCACTGAGAGGAAGGTTGGCAGAGTAATTTAGAGGGTTGCTAAATGTGAAGGAGGATACGGAGAGAAAGGTAGTTGCAGTGGGAAGCATTAAGAAAATGACCGTGATGAGTGAGGAAAATGGAGGAGAAATAAGGAAAGATGAAGTGAAAGCAGCTGTTAAGAGGATAAGAGCAGGTAAGGCACCTGAGTTGGATGTATGCTTCGCAGAATGCCTGAAAAAATAAGGTACAGTTATGGTAAACTGGTTGGTGAGGCTATTTAATGTTTGTTTAAGAGAGGACAGAGTGCCGGAGGACAAGAGGAGTGGCTGTATAGTTCCGCTTTACAAGGGAAAGGGGGACAAGTGTGATTGTAGTCGTTTCAGAGGGATCAGCTTGTTGAGTGTAGTTGGGAGGGTCTGAATTGAGAAGATTAGGAGGGAGTAATTGGTGAGGAACAGTGTAGGTATAGGACAGGTAGGGGTTGTGAAAATCAGATTTTTTTAGTAAGACAGATATGTGAGAAAGCTATAGGAAAAGGTAAGAATTTTTTTTTTTTATGGATTTGGAAAAGGCTTATGACAGGGTAGACACGAGGGCACTCTGGGAGGTTTTGCAGATATATGAGATAGGAGGAAAGCTTTTAAGAGCAGTCAAGAGTTTTTACGGGAGTAGTATAATGAGAAAAAGACATTTGGGAATGGATGCTACTCGTAAAAGGAGATTGTATGAAGGAGTGAATGTGCCGACAGCACTTTACGGGGCAGAAACATGGAACATAAGAGAGGAAGAGAGAAGGAGTTTGAATGCGTTTGAGGTGAAATGCCTGAGAAGTATGATAGGGGTTACTAGGCTAGATAGAGTGAGAAATAAGGAGGTGAGGAGGAGAACAGGGGTGGAAAGGGAGTTGGGAGATAAAGTTGATGAAAGAGTATTGGGATGGTTTGGACGCATGGAAAGAATGGGTGAAGAAAGATTAGTAAAAGAATTGTGGAAGGCAGAGGTGGAAGGAGTGAACATGAGGGGGCGTCCTAGGATGAGATGGATGGATGGATGGATCCGGTAAAAGGGACATTGGGAAAGAGAGGAATGTCTGTTGAGGAAGGACGGGAGAGGATAGAAGACAGGGGTGAATGGAAAAGGGTTGTGTATAGATGATGCTATGATGCATGTGGGGGAGTGGGTGGGGGATGGAGGGTGAGGGAGTATGTATGAGAAAAAATTGACGCAGCCCGAAGTGTTTTCTCCCCGTCTGCTCCTTTTCCGCATGAGGGGACGGAGAGGGTGGTTGCCAAATAAATGAAGTGGCCTTGCTGTGGATGTGCTGTGTCTTGCGACACTGTTTCTGACCCAGGGTAGTGGAAAAGAAGCAGGGATGACCCGTCATCCAGGAGGTGCCAAGATAAGAGGAAGGGAAGAAGGGAGAGGGGAATGGAGTATGTAGGGAATGAAGTGGATGGGAGTAGTTCCTATGCCCTTTTCTTTTGGCTACCTCCCGTGTAAGGGGGAAAAGCCTTTGGTATATGTATGTATGTATGTATGTATGTATGTATGTATGTATGTATGTATGTATGTATGTATGTATGTATGTATGTATGTATGTATGTATTTATATATATTGTGGCAGAGTAGCATGCAGTTGATACTTTACGGTCCATATGGGGTGCCCCTACGGACCAGAGTCACACATAATTTTGTCTGTGGTTGAGAAAGACTCTGTTCATAGAGAAATGGTGACACTTTTATTGTACTGCGACTGTCCCTCCGCTATGCTGTCCACCGACCCCTTGTTACTGTCCTGTACCATTTCTCTGAATATTCATTTCCTTTTTTCGCCTGTGGTGGGCAAAAAGAATGCTACCAAAAAACGGGACGGGGGACAGGACCAGGAACCCGGCTACCTGTAGCCCCACAGAGGACATTCCTAAAAAAAGTAAAGGCATATGAGGGTTTAAGAGTTTTCCAACCAGTACCCTAAGGTTTAGTTATTTTAATGTGTGTGGGTTTGGTACAGATGAGAGTAATAGAGAAGAGATAGGCAGTATGTTTGTGAAAAGAAAGATGGATGTGTTGGCACTGAGTGAATCCAAGTTGAAAGGGAAGGGCGAGTGTGAGTTTGGGAATGTAGTTGGGAGGTTCTCAGGAGTGAAGAGAGGACAAAGAAGAGAATGGGTGACTATACTAGTAAATGAAGAGATAGGTAAGCGTGTAGTGGAGTAGAAGGAGGCTTCTTTAAGGTTGATGTGGATGAAGGTGAAACTGGGAAGGGAGATGATTTTTTTTTTTTTTTTTTTTTCTTTGTAAGTGCGTATGGGCCTGGTAGTGAGAAGAGCGTAGAGGAAAGGGAGGCTTTTTGGATGGATTTAAATGAGCGCATAGAGGGATTAGGGAGAAATGTTAATGTAGTTGTATTGGGAGACCTTAATGCTAGGCTAGGAAATGAACGAATAGACAGAGTGGTTGGAAAGTATGGAGTTCCAGGAAAAATCGTAGTGGAGAGTTGATGATGGAGATATGTCTCGAAAGGGAGTTGATGATAGCAATGCAAATATAGTGTTTAGGAAGAAAGTCAAACATAAGTACACATGGGAGAGAGTGGTGAATGGAAGGGTGGCAGAGAGAGCGTTAATGGAGAATATAGTGGGAACTAGGAGCATAGTAGGAAGAGTTATGGACATATATGTTCTAAGGGGAGAGAGTGGGGGACTATCAGATTATTTTTTGATGTAAGGTAAGTTGAGAGTGGAAAATAGGTGGAGAAAGAGAAAAAGGCAGAAGGTAGGGAGGTATTTATGGCGAACTGCTTAAATAAGGAAGAAAAGGAGGAGGAATGGGGATGGTTTAAGGAAGGAGTCATAAGGTGTGCAAAGATGGTGTGTGGAACAAGGAGGATGGGAGGAAATAGAAGGAAGGGTAGTGAGTGGTGGGATGAGGAAGCAAAGAAGGGTGTAGAAGAAAAGATGCAGGCTTTCATATATTGGTTACAAATTAGGACGACGTAATCATATGAGAGGTACAAAGTAAAGAGAAGAGAAGTAAAGCGTAAGATAAAGAAGGCAAAGAACAGAGTAGATGTGAAATAGGGTAGGAGTATGACAGAAAAATTTGAAAGTAATAAAGAATATTTTGAAAATAATTTAAAAGAGGAAGAGGAGACGAATCAAGTAGAGAAGAAAAGGTAAAAGGTGCAGATGGAGATATCATAATGGAAGAGAAGGCACTGAGAGGAAGGTGGGAAGTGTAATTTAGGGAGTTGCTAAATGTGAAGGAGGATACGGAGAGAAAGGTAGTTGCAGTGGAAAGCACTAAGAATATGATCGTGATGAGTGAGGAAAATGGAGGAGAAATAAGGAAAGATGAAGTGAAAGCAGTTATTAAGAGGATAAGAGCAGGTAAGGCACCTGGGTTGGTAAACTGGCTGGTGAGGTTAGTTAACGCTTGTTTAAGAGAGGGTAGAGTGCTGGAGGACTGGAGGAGTGCCTGTAT
>NC_134812.1:47676895-47681895 GCF_046742065.1 Oratosquilla oratoria
ACGTTATACGTAACGTATCTTCACATACCAGCCGCCCGTAACAAAGTGGCGACCTTGCCAGGATATTGGATCAGGTATTTAACACATTCTTATAGAGATGGATGATATAATTCAAGAATTCGTTCAAAATCCCAAGGTAAGTTTCTTAAAGAAACAAACTAAAGACACTTTGATAGAGATAGGCAAGCACTTTGGAGTAGACATTGATACAAGTTTACGAAAGAAAAAAATACTTCAGGAACTTGTTGAAAATCTGATCGAAGATGAGATCTTATCTCCAGAAGAGATTACAGCTATACAAATTCCTTCAAATAGGTTAGAAATAGAGGCACGACTAACCGAACTTAAGATTAAGGAGATTGAATTAAAGGTCAGGAGAGTAGATTTTGAGGAGGAAGCTAAATTGAAACAAATGCAAATTGAGGCAGAATTTAAAGCTAAAGAGGAGGAAACTAAACTGAAACAAATGCAAATTGAGGCAGAATTTAAAGCTAAAGAGGAGGAAACTAAACTGAAACAAATGCAAATTGAGGCAGAATTTAAAGCTAAAGAGGAGGAAACTAAACTGAAACAAATGCAAATTGAGGCAGAATTTAAAGCTAGAGAAGAGGAAACTAAAATCAAATTGGCAGAATTTAAAGCTAGAGAAGAGGAAGCTAAAGTGAAACAAGTAGAGTTAGAATTAAAGAAGACAGAAGTAGAAGCTAGGATTGTTGATAGACAACCCGTAGTTCAGGAAGGTCATATAGATATTTCCAAGTATGTAAAACTTTTACCCAAATTTTCAGAGGGAGAGCCAGAAATTTTCTTTCTTCAGTGGGAAAAATTGGCGCAACAGTTACAAATCCCTAAAGAAAATTGGCCATTAATCATTCAAACACAATTTAAGGGTAAGGCTCAGCAAATTTATACTTCTCTTTCAGAAGCAGAAAGCGAGTATGATAATATGAAAGCTTGTATTTTAAAAGCTTATGAACTAATACCAGAGGCCTATAGACAGAAATTCCGTAATTATAGGAAGACACCTCAGTTAACATACGTAGAATATGCGGCTCAACAAGAGAGGTTATTCAATAGGTGGTGTTTGGCTAGTGAAACGGACACCTTAGATAGCCTTAAACAGTTGATTTTATTGGAGCAGTTTAAGAATACCTTAGAGACAGATCTTAGGATTTTTATAGATGATCATGTTCCCGAAACTTTAACTAAAGCTGCTGTATTGGCTGATGAGTTCACACTAAATCATAAACCTAAGTCAAGACAAATGGAATCCCAAAAGTCAAAGTCATATATTCCAGATTCAACAAAATACTCTGATCCTTGGTCCCCAAAGAAACACTTTGAAAATCAGTCTAGCCCATCACATTTCAGTTACAGGTCTGATTTCAATCAATATCCTCCAAACCAACCTTGGCAAAGAATGGAAAGGTTTAAGACTAATCCCCCTGTAACTTGTTCATATTGTAAACAGGTTGGCCATCACATTTCTAATTGCAGAAAGAGACTGACACCCTCATTCTCCAATAAGACACCAACTCTTGTAAGTAATATAAAATCAGATGATTCAAAATCCTCTATTCAGGATACACTACCAAAGAAGCCGGTATTGTCAAGTAATGTAGAACCCCCCTCATCAGATCATGATCCTTGTTTCAAACCATTTGTATCTTCAGGAACTATATCTCATAGTAGTAGTTCACAACAATATCCTATTTCCATACTCCGAGACACAGGAGCAAAGCAAAGTCTGATTTTAAATTCTGTCTTGCAGAATCTGGGTGAGTCATATACAGGTTATGATATATTGATAGAAGGAGTTGGAGGAATCGTAAAATGTCCATTACATAATGTTTTCTTGCGGTCTGATTTAACAACCGGAATGGTTAAAGTAGCAGTAGTAGACTCTCTTCCCATAGTAGGAATATCCTTATTGTTGGCCAATGACATCGCTGGAAGCAAAGTCATTTCTCCCTTAATAACAAATAACCCTAAGACCTCAGTAGAACCTTCAGATAACTTACAGTTGTTTCCCGCTTGCGCTGTAACCAGATCTCAGTACAAGAAATCTGAAGAGGAGACTTATAATTTAGAATCCCTATTCTCCCAAACTGACCCATCTTCTTCTTCACCAGTTTCTCTATCTAGAGCAGAATTAATCAAAGAACAGAAGTCAGATCCTTCTCTTAAAAATTTGTACGAGATTGTTTCTTCTCCAGAAGAAGTTGAAAATATGTCACGAGGTTTCTATATAGAAAACGGAGTCCTAATGCGAAAATGGAGAGCATCCACCGCAACCGCTGACCAGCCATGGCAAGTAAGGAATCAAATAGTCCTCCCTCTTGGTTTCAGGAATAATGTTCTAAGATTGGCTCATGATACTCCCTTAGCAGGTCACTTAGGGGTAAGAAAGACCTTGTTCAACATAACCCAACATTTCCATTGGCCCACGGTTGTCAAAGATGTTGCCCAATATTGTAAAACATGTCATACATGTCAACTTGTAGGTAAGCCCAACCAGAAAATTGTAGAAGCTCCACTCCATCCCATTCCTGTAATGGAAGAGCCATTTAAAAAAGTTCTTATTGACTGTGTAGGACCTTTACCTCCTTCAAGTAAAGGAAATCAGTACATTCTCACAATCATGTGTATGAGCACTCGTTTTCCAGAAGCCATTCCTTTGAAAAATATTAAAGCTCAAAACATAATCAGAGAAATGTTGAAATATTTCACTATGGTAGGATTTCCTAAGAACATTCAAAGTGATCAAGGAAGTAATTTTCTTTCCAACAAGTTTAGAGAAACTCTTGTAACACTAGGTATAAATCATGTAACTTCCTCCGCCTATCATCCTCAATCACAAGGTGCTCTAGAGCGCTTTCACCAAACGCTCAAGACAATGTTAAGAATCTTCTGTGCTGAGAACACTCGAAATTGGGAAGACGGACTCCCCTTTTTGTTGTTCGCTACCCGAACAACAATTCAAGAAAGCCTTGGATTCAGCCCGTCAGAATTAGTCTTCGGTCATGAAGTCCGTGGTCCCCTAAAGATACTTCATGAACAATGGATGAAAGAAGAACCACCTGTTCCTTCTTTGAAATACGTGTCCCAGGTCACCGAGAAGTTGTTAGAAGCTTGGAAGTTGGCAAGAGAGAACTTGACGAATGCTCAACGAGTAATGAAAGGTCGGTATGATAAAAATTCTAAACTTAGAACTTTCTCTCCAGGAGATCAAGTGTTACTTTATCTTCCCATACCAGGAGATCCATTGCAGGCTAAATACAAAGGACCCTATGAAGTCTTGTCCAGAGCCAGTGATCTCAACTACATAATCAAAACTCCAGACAGAAGAAAGAGTTCCCGTCTCTGTCACATAAATACCTTAAAACCTTATCATTCCCGAAATCCAATTCCAGCTTGCAGCTCTACCACAATAGAATCGGAAGAGCCTCCTGATAACCTGCCTAATCCTCCTGAGATTCCCTTGGAAAACTCTCAGATACTACAAAATCTTCAGATAAAAGTAGGACACTTATCTGAGAAACAAGGTAAAGACATTCTTTCTCTCTTAAGAAGTTTTCCAAAATTATTTCTAGATTCCCCAAGATTCACTTCTTTGATAGAACATTAAATAATTCTAGACTCGCCAAGGGCTATCAAACAAGCCCCTTATAGAGTCAATCCAAAAAAGAAGGAGTTCATAAAAGCAGAAATAAACACTCTGCTTCAACAGGGAATAATTGAACCCTCCAGTAGTCCTTGGGCATCTCCTTGCATTCTTGTCCCTAAATCTGACAATTCTTATCGCCTGTGCATTGACTACAGGAAAATCAATGCCCATACTAAGGCCGATGCTTTTCCTATCCCTAGGATAGATGATATCATAGACAGTCTAGGAACTGCCAAGTATGTATCCAAGTTGGATATGTTAAGGGGATACTATCAAATCCCTGTACACCCTCGCTCAAGGGAAGTTACCGCTTTCATTACGGAAGAGGGATTGTTCCAATTCAGAGCAATGCCATTTGGGCTTAAAAATGCCCCTGCCACTTACCAAAGAATGATAAGTAATCTTGTTGCAGGATTGCCAGGAGTAAAAACTTATCTAGATGATGTGATAATATTTAGTCAGTCTTGGACAGAACACATTGAACACCTAAATAATTTCTTTTATAGAGCAGACCAAGCAAACCTTACCATCAATTTGTCCAAATGTGATTTCGGACATACACAGGTCCCCTATTTGGGATTTAAAGTTGGAAATTCCCAAGTGTTTCCAATAGACGCCAAGATAAAAGCCATCAATGATGTACCAACACCCACTAATCGTAGAGAGGTACGTCGATTCCTCGGAATGAGTGGCTATTATCGCCGTTTTTGTCCAAATTTTTCAGATGTAGCAGAACCATTGACTGACCTGTTGAGAAAAGACCACGACTTCGTGTGGACACCTACCTGTGAGACGGCCTTCAAAAACCTGAAGTCCCTTCTCACTAACGCACCAGTTCTAAGGGCACCCGATTTCCAACGACTCTTTCTTCTGCAAGTCGACGCCAGCGACACCGGTATCGGTGCCGCCCTCTTGCAAGAACACAATGAAGTTCTTCACGCTATCGCCTACTACAGCAAGAAGCTGTCCCCTGCGCAGAAGAACTACTCAACAATTGAGAAGGAGACGCTCGCTTTGGTCCAGGCCCTTATCCACTTCGAAGTCTACCTGGGTTCCTCAACTACCATTCAAGTATATTCGGATCACAACCCCTTAAAGTTCCTACAGACTATGAAAAACAAGAATCCGAGACTTACACGTTGGAGTTTATTTCTCCAACCCTTTAATCTAACAATTCATCATATAAAAGGCGTCTTTAATGCTTTAGCCGACGTCCTTTCTAGAACATAGCTTTTCAACAGAAAGTGAAAAGCTTTCCCAAACGGTGGAAGTGTAACGTAATATTAGATATTACGTCATATGTGTAATTATGTTATAGAATTGTGTTCCTTTG
>NC_134812.1:47689395-47694395 GCF_046742065.1 Oratosquilla oratoria
TTGTACTATTTAGAGCGTAGGTTCAAGACATTGAAAAGAAAGTACCCCAATCGTGGTCAAGGTTGGACGTTGGACACAATGCCTCTGCCGGTAGCAGCTCGGTTGAAAAGACGTAATATGCATTATTGGAAGTGGGTTGCGGATGAAAAGAAAATCAGTAAGATGGAGATCAATATGTCAGCGTCTTTAAAAGGTTTGTTACGGAAAGAGCACCGTGAAAAAATTCCTTCTTTTTACGATGAAAAGGTCAAAGAACCCCGTGATAGTGAAGCCGCCATGAAAAGGCGACAGCGACATTTCTGGGCTTGGGTGACAAAACAAAAAAAGATTGACAAATCCACTATTGACAAAGTTCTCAGAGCACAGTTAACAGAAGAGCATAAGAAATGCCACCCCGAATATTACGAAAAGTGTAAAAACCGGCCATCTACGACATGCGTCGCGGAGCAATCTATACAACAATTCCAACGTATAATCCTTAGTTTCAACGAGATGTTACGCAATTCACCAATATACGAGTACAGTGATAGTACAATAGATGACCTGGAACCGTATAGCGGGGATATTTCTTCCGAGGTTGTAGAAATTTTCAAGAAGCACTATTACGCAGGCTACAAAAAATTTTGTGGTAATGGTGGAAGAGGACACAGGCAATACCAGTTGTACTATTTAGAGCGTAGGTTCAAGACATTTGAAAGAAACGCCCGAAAAAACGTGTTCGCTATGAAGAATGTGAGGCACCAGCAAGAAAAGAAGAGGAAGCAAAGGAAAGTAGAGTTGAGAAGAGACCTGAAAAAGATCCAAAAAGAGAAAAAACTGTTACAAGCGGAAAAGAATGAAGTGGATAATAAGCTGCGGAAAACAATGTTAGAAAAAATGAAAAATAATGAATCGGAATAGATCTTCCAACAAAAGAAGCGGATGGGTGGGTCGGAGTGTTCACCAAAGGAATTGAAGGACTACACAGAGCAGGAAAACCGTGTTCTCACTGAAATGAGGAACCAGCGTACAGCAATCGCCCAAAAAAGAAGACAGCTGAGGAAAGTAATCCGCGTGGGCGTGCGCATGAGAATGTGAAGGGATCGTTACGCGAAGCAGACAAAGAAGTGAAACTAAATGATATAGGGGTTTTGGGGGGCAGAAAGTGTAAAATACGCAATGCGCTGCTGTGGAAAAATGAGCCCCAGGGGCAGACGCCACTCACTGTACCAACCGAGATAAAGGATAAGGTACTCAAAGATCTGTACAAGGGAAAGTCGCCGCTCTCTAAATGTTTTTTCAATAATTTAGTGGGGTTGAATAATATGTTCTCATTTACGTCTTTCTCGACTTCCAAAAAGTTGGAAAATGCAACAGAGTCAGTGATGTCTTACAAGATTCAGGGTAGGATATATCATAGGTTGTCCACGTTGGATGCTCAGAAAATAATTCAATCTTCACCGTTTCCAGTGGCGCCGGAACGGAGAAATGATAATTCGTATTTGGACCTATACTTTTATTATGACAGAGAACAACAATTGAAGATTAGAACTGTCCGTGTAACACCAAAGCCGGATGAGAAAGTCTCCAAACAAACAGTAAACCGTAGAAAAAGAGAACAAAAGGAAATAACAGAAAACCAGTGCATAGTCACACTCTTCTACGATTATATGGCTGAACACAACAGTTGCCTATCCGGTATGCTCCAAGAGCTTGAGACTGCAAATGGGTTGATTGAGGCTCACATGAAGAAGTATGATAGTGCGCCAAACGTGTCAATCACGTTAAAGTCAGCTGAGGGTGTACAAACCCGGGAACATAAGGGAGTCTATCACCTCCCGACAGCTTCTGTTGAAGTGGGGGCGATAGTCAAGTTAGACCCTGCAAAAGATCCAATGCGTATAATCATCAGTTCAATAAAAGAGGGTTCAAAGTATAGAACGCGTTTGGTCCATCACACGAATTTCTTTTATGATAGTTTCCAGTATCCACTATTGTTCCCTAACGGGGATCTTGGCTATAGTCATCAATTCAAGAAAAATAAGAAGTTAAAAATAGGGAAATGTGACAATAAAGAGAGTGATGAACCACCTTCGTTCGAACAGCAATTAGAAGCCACCTCAGCGAAAACGTACGACACCCTTAGCCCTTGCATGTACTACTCATCTCTTTACATGGAACGTGAAGGTAGCTTTAACTACTTGACAAAGATGCGAAGGTTATTCCAGCAATTCGTGGTCGACAACTATGTGAAGGTTGAGTCGTTGCGGTTATCGTTCATAGAGTTTAACCAGAGTACAATGCGAAAAGAACGTGCCGATATTTTGGCTGCAGACTCGGGGAAGAACGTGGGTCAAAGGGTGATAATACCTCCCACTTTCGTGGGAGGACCAAGGTACATGAAGCAGCGTCAGCAAGAGCACTAACGTACGTTACAACGTACGGTTCTCCGGATTTCTTCATGACGTTCACGATGAACCCTCACTGGGAAGAGTTAAAATATGCTGTTAGCCCTACCAGCGTAGGCGACGATGCCATATACAATCAGATTCAAGACAGGCCAGATTTAGTGAGTAGGGTGTTCAAAATGAAAATAGATGCCCTCATAGATGAGTTGGTGAAGAAAAGAGTTTTCGGTGGTGTTAAGGTTCACTTATACAGTATCGAGTGGCAGAAACGAGGGCTTCCTCATGCACACATTTTGTTGTGGATGGAAAAACGTGTAACTGCATCGTTGGTTGATGAAATCATATCAGCAGAGATACCGGACCCTGAAAAGGTGCCCAGGTTACACGATATTGTAACACGTAATATGATTCACGGTCCTTGCAAGGGTTTCAATGAGCAACAACCCTGTTGTCAGGACAAAAACAGTAAAGGTGACACCTGTGGTAAGGGTTTCCCAAAAGTTTGCAGGGAAGAACTCCTATTTGGTAATAACGGATACCCTCTGTATAAAAGGAGATCAATAGGTCAAGGAGGAAACTCTATTGTTAAGAAAGTCAAGGGGAAGGACGTCACTATCGAAAATTCGTGGGTTGTGCCCTACAATGCTTATCTTTGCCTATTCTTTGATGCTCACATTAACGTGGAGTGTGCCAACACCATAAAGTGTATCGCTTATGTTACAAAGTACCTAAACAAGGGTTGTGATCGTATCCTTTACACTAAAGAGGGTGAGGAAACGGTGAACGAGGTAAAGAATTACCAGGAGGCCCGTTTCGTTAATGCGAATGAGGTTACTTGGAAGATATTTAGGTTCCCGATACATAAAAATAGCCCAGCAGTGCTGTCACTAGATCTTCATTTGGAGGGAGAAAACGAGGTCTTTTACAAGGATTCGGATAGTACCGAATCCCTAAACAAAAAATCGAACATAGATACACAACTCACTGCGTTTTTTCAACTTTGTACGCAAAATAAGTTCGCAGCTGAGCTTTATTACCACCAGGTACCTAACCATTTCCTTTTGGGATAAAGAAAAATTAACATTTGGCGAGAGCGGAAGACATGTCGGACAACATTGGGTCGAATAAGGGCGGTTAACACCAAGACTGTAGAATTATTCTATATGAGGTTACTGCTGACGCATATAAAGGGCCCTACTTCATTTGAAGCTCTCAGAACTCACGAGGGTCGTAGGTACGACACGTACCGAGAGACGGTTAAAGCTATGGGTCTCATAAATGACGAAGAGACTTGGCGGCAAACTATATTGGAAATCATCAATCACACAAATGATCGAAAAAAGCTTCGAGAAACATACGCGAGTATGTTGGTGTTTTCAGATGTGGAGGATCAGTCTACGATTTAGAGTGAGACTAAGGACCTTTTTTCAAGTGATTTCCTTCATCAGTCCGGTTTGAAAGACTATAACGATGAGATTTATCTCGATGCTCTTGACGATATACAGGAACACGTTTGGAACTGTGGAGGAAAAGATATCACAGAGTATGGGCTGCCCAAGAGTAGAAACCGGGAAAAGTCGAGCAACGTCATTCGCCGGGAACGGTCGTACAACAAAGAAAAACTCTTGAAGGAAGTTAACGATAAGTTGACTATCATGAACATTAAACAGAGGCATTGTTACGATGTCATAATGATAAGGAAAAAGAACGCTAATAAGAGCATGAATAATGGGGTGTTTTTGAATGCTCCAGGTGGCACCGGTAAGTCATTTGTGCTTAACACTTTATTGGACTCTGTCCGTTCCATGAGGAAGATAGCTTTGGCTGTAGCTTCTTCTGGGATTGCTGCTACTGTTTTGCACGGTGGTAGAACAGCTCATAACATGTTCAAGATACCCCTAATGGAATACAATGAAGTGAGAACATGTGGCATCAAGAAGAATACCGATTTAGCACAGCTTATGAATATGACATCATTGATAGTCTGGGATGAAGTTGTTATGGCAAACAAGAACACTTTGGAGTCATTGGATATCACTTTGAGAGACATAACCTGTAACGATGCTTTCATGGGAGGAATAGTGTTTGTGTGTGCTGGGGACTTCAGGCAAATCTTACCTGTCATTCGAGGTGATGGAAAGGATGACGAACTTGGGTAATGCATCAAGTCAAGTGGCCAGGGACATAGTGGCCCTACTAAACTACCAAAAAATTCGGAATAATGACTCGGAGTCGGGAAGAAGTAATTGGTCAAGTTTATGGGGGTCTCTCCGATAATGTTCTTAACGAACGTTTTTTGGAGAGTAGGGTGATAGTAAGCCCTACAAATAACGACGTAGACGCAACCAACGACTTTGTGTATGACATGTTTGAAGGAAGGGAGAAAACATTCCTACGTATTGATACTCCGATTGAAATAGGTTCGGATATACAGACCTCTGTTTTAAATGCCATAGACACCCCTTCTATCCCTTTGCATAAATTGCGGGTTAAGGTTGGTTGCGTGGTAATGGTTATGAGAAACATTACTCCTCCCAAGTTGTGTAATGGTACGCGATTGATGGTCACCAACTTTGAAAAGAACACTATCGTTGGCAAGATTCTAGGGGGAAC
>NC_134812.1:47699395-47701895 GCF_046742065.1 Oratosquilla oratoria
ATAGTAGTCCTTGATATATATATATATATATATATATATATGTATATATATATATATATTTTATATATATATATATATATACATATATATACATATATATATTTATATATTATATATATATACATATATATATACATATATATATATATTTATATATGTTATATATATGTATGTATATATATATATATATATATGTACAACACTGAATGAGTCCCAGTGAATAGAGATACATTTCTATCAACCATAATGCACTTTAATCCTAAGCCATCAACATCGGGAGATCCGTGGAGGCCAACATGGAGAAATTGAAACGTGGTACGGCCAAGGATTCGAACCCGACTAGCACGTAACAAGTGCTGTGCTGGAGCAATCGGTTAAGTCACTACAGCACTTGTCACGTGCTGTAGTATATATTTATATATATCTTATATATACATACATACATATATATAATATATATATATGTATATATATACATATATATACATATATATATATATATATGTGTGTATTCACTTGGTCTTTGGATCACGTGTTGGACTCGTGATCGACAGCTATTTCCCTCCTGGAAGAGAGCTCAGAGCTCGTAGGTCCGATCTATGGGTAATGCTATGACCTTGCACACACACCCCCCCAACTCCCCGCCCACGAGAGTTGGAGTAACACCCCTCAGCGCTGCGATACTGATATTATTTCAGCCCCGGGCGAGAGTCGAACCCGGACCTCCGTAGTGGCAGGCCAGAGCTCTAACCACAGCGCCATGAGAGGTGTGTGTGTGTGTGTGTGTGTGTGTGCGTGTGTGTGTTTGTGTGTGTGTGTGTGTGTGTGTGTGTGTGTGTGTGTGTGTGTGTGTGTGTGTGTGTGTGTGTGTGTGTGTGTGTGTGTGTGTGTGTGTGTGTGTGTGTGTGTGTGTGTGTGTGTGTGTGTGTGTGTGTGTGTGTGTGTATGTGTGTGTGTGTGTGTGTGTGTGTGTGTGTGTGTGTGTGTGTGTGTGTGTGTGTGTGTGTGTGTGTGTGTGTGTGTGTGTGTGTGTGTGTGTGTGTGTGTGTGTGTGTGTGTGTGTGTGTGTGTGTGTGTGTGTGTGTGTGTGTGTGTAAATACCGCGCCGACCTCTGCCACGTCACTCCTGCAAACTTCTCAATATCGTCTCTCCACCTTCTGTCTGGTCTCCCTCTTCCACGTTTCTTATCTCGAGGCGTCCACTTAGTGACACACTTGCTCCATCGTTCATCAGTCGTTCGCACTAACTTCCTCTCTTTCACCGCCGCCACAACATCTTTCTCTCTAGTCTGCTCTCTCACCCAACTTGCTTTCTCTCTGTCTCTCGGTGTTATTCCCATCACTGACCTGTCCATTCTCCTCTGTGCCATCTTTAGTTTTGTTTCCATCGCCTTCGTCACTTTCCAAGTTTCACACTCGTAGATTTTTGCTGGCAGAATGCATTGATTGTAAACTTTACATTTCAAACATAAAGGTAGAGAGCCTCTCAGGATTTTATTATACTTACCAAACACTTTCCAACAAATTTTAATGAGTCTTTTTATTCCATTATCGTTATCTTTTACTCGCTTCCCTCAATCTACATTCTACATCCACCTCCACTCCTCCCTTTCTGTAACATTCGCAACCAAGTATCTAAAACTATCCACTTCCTCCAGTCTCTCTCCCTTAATGCTCACTTAGAGTCCGCTGCCACTTTCACCCCTTGTACATCTCATCACCTTACTTTTACCCACATTTATCTTCAACATTCTTCTTTCACACGCTCTTCCAAACTCTGTCAACAGCTTCCTCAATCCCTCCTCTGATCCTGCTACAAGCGCAGAGTAGTCCGCAAACAACAGCTGGCTCACCTCCCACTTTTCTCCATTTTCTTTAACCATCTCCAATCCCTGACCCTCCACCCTTGCAATTACCTCTCGCACCACCCCATCCATGTATAAGTTGAACACCCAGGGCGATATATATATATGTATATATATATATATGTATATATATATATATATATATATGTATATTTACATATGTGCATATATATATATACATATATACTGTATATATATATATGTATATGTATATACATATATATATATATATATGTATATTTGTATATTTATATATGTATATATATATATATATATATATATGTGTGTGTGTATATATATATAATATATATGTATACATATATATATATATATACATATATTCATATATACCTATATATATTTAGGCATATTATATATATATATATATATATATATATAAATATAATATATATAATAAATCTATTTGAATATATATATATATATATGTATATGTATATATATATATATATATATATATATATATATATATATATATATATATATTCTCGTATGTATGAGTAAGTAACAAATAGGAAAAGTAAAAAAACGAAGCAGAGCGTTTTCGTATATTTACATCTTCAGTCCTTATATCAGCACTGAAGATGTATATATATGATAGCGCTCTGCTTCTTTAA
>NC_134812.1:47709395-47711895 GCF_046742065.1 Oratosquilla oratoria
CCTCCCCCAACCCTCTTCTTCACGTATTATGAGATACCACCCCCGCCCCCTCTCCCGCCCTCCACCACCACCCAAGCCGGCTAGGTGCGTATATATGTCACCGAGCGAAGGGTTTTCTTCGTCATTTCATCGGACCTTTTAACTATTGTAAGTAACGGTCCCCATCAGCCCATGTATAGTGTTAATTTGTGTGAATTTGCGCATTTATTGATATTTGCTTCTATATTTGTATAATTGGTTAAATTTACATGTTGTTTTCTATATTTCTGTACGTCATTATTATCTATGTTACAGAATTTCCTGAAGATGTCTCTTTGTTAGACGAAACGTTGAAATAAATGAATCATTTTGGCAACTTGGTCTATGCCCACCCTCTAAATGGCAGAATATTGGTTAGAAAACTGGAGAATACTCACAAGAAGATCAACAACCTCACTAACGCTGTCGATTTTAACAATGCATGCATATATATATATATATATATATATATATATATATATATATATATATATATATATATATATATATATATATGATTTATTTAAATATATCCCCTGGGGTGGGGGGAAAGAATACTGCCACCAATTCTTTCTATTTGAATCGTAAGAGGCATGAAGTACGGGACGGGGACTAGAACTAGGCATTCTTCTCCCTGTAGCCCCAGAGGGGACATTCCTAAAAATGTAAAGGCATAAGAGGGTCTAGGAGTTTTCCAACCAGTACCCTAAGGTGTGTGAATGTAGTACAGATGAGAGTAAAAGGGAAGAGATAGGCAGTATGATTGTGATAAGTAAGATGGATGCGTTGGTCTTAAGTGAAACTAAGTTGAAATGGAGGGGCGAGTGTGAGTTTGGGAGTGTAGCTGGGAGGTTCTCAGGATTGAAGAGAGGACGAGGAAGAGAAGGGGTGGCTATACTAGTAAGTGAAGAGATAGGTAAACGTGTAGTGGAATGGAAGGAGGTTTCTTCAAGGTTAAGGTGGATGAAGATGAAACTGGGAAAGGAGATGTGGGCCTAGTAGTGAGAAGAGTGTAGAAGAAAGGGAGGCTTTTTAAATAGATATAAAAACGAGTGCATAGAGAGATTAGGGTGAAACGTAGTATTGGGAGACCTTAATGTTAGGGTAGGAAATGAACCAATAAACGGAGTGGTTGGGAAGTGTGGTGTTCCAGGAAAGAATTGTAGTGGAGAGTTGATGGTGGAGATATTCTAGTAAGAGAGTTGATGATAGCAAACACAGTGTTCATGAAGAAAGTCAAGCATAAGTACACATGGGAGAGGGTGGTGGATGGAAGGGTGATAGATAGAGTGTTAATTAATTAAGATGATGAGAACAGGTAAGGCACCTTTTCTGGATGGATGTCATGCAGAATGTCTGAAAAAAGATTGTAAAGTGCCGGAGGACTAGAGGAGTGCCTGTATAGTTCCACTTTACAAGGGAAAAAGGGACAAGTGTAAGTGTAGTAGTTTCAGAAGGATTAGCTTGTTAAGTGCAGTTGGGAAGGCTTATGGGAGGGTCTTGATTGAGAGTATTAAGAGAGGAACAGAGGGAATAATTGGTGATGAACAGTGTGAGTTTAGAACAGGTAGGGGTTGCGTAGATCAGATATTTGTGGTAAGACAGATATGTGAGAGAGGTATAGGAAACAATAAGTATTTTTTGTTTTTTATGGATTTGGAAAAGGCTTATGACAGGGTAGACACGAAGGCACTGTGGGAGGTATTGCAGATATAAGGGATAGGAGGAAAGCTTTTAGGAGCTGTCAAGAGTTTTTACGAGAGTATTAGAGCGTGTGTCAGGATTAGAAATCGAGAGAGTGAATGGTTTGAGGTAAAGGTGAAACTTCGTCAGGGATGTGTTATGTCATCCTGGCTGTTCAATTTACATATGGATGGGGTGGTGCGAGAGGTAAATGCAAGGGTGGTGGGTCAGGGATTGAAGATGGTTAAAGAAAATGGAGAAAAGTGGAAGATAAACCAGCTGTTGTTTGCAGACGACACTGCAATTGTAGCAGGATCGGAAGGCGGGATTGAGAAAGTTGTGTAAAATTTTTGTGAAAGGTGTGTGAAAGAAGGAAGTTGAAGATGAATATGGGTAAAAGTAAGGTGATGAGATGCACAAGGGGAGAAAGTGGCAGTAGACTGGAAGTGAGTATTAAGGGAGAGAGACTGGAGAAAATGGATAGTTTTAGATACTTGGGTGCGAATATGGCAGGAAAGGGAGGAGTGGAGGTGGAGGTAGAATGTAGATTGAGAGAGGTGAGTAAATTCCCTGGTGAATTAAAAAATGTAATGAGAAACAGACATTTGAGAATGGATGCTAAGAGGAGGTTTTAAGAAGGAGTGATTGTGCCAACAGCACTGTACAGGGCAGGAACATGGAACATATGAGAGGAAGAGAGAAGGAGTTTGAATGTGTTTGAGATGAGGTGTCTTAGAAGTATGATAGGGGTTACTAGGCTAGACAGAGTGAGAAATGGGGAGGTGAGGAGGAGAATGGG
>NC_134812.1:47716895-47719395 GCF_046742065.1 Oratosquilla oratoria
GACTCGTCGTGGGAGTCGTTCAACTATGATTGCAACCCCATATAAAGGTAGGACGTGAGGTGGCTGGCCATTTTAACAAGACATTTATATTGACTTCCTCAAATATGTATATTTTCACCTGCAAAATGTGGCTTGAGTTGATGTTATACATTTTTTTTTTCAATACGTGAAATTTGATGTGTTACTTATCTATCATTCATTATTTAGATGACTACTGGACACCAGATGTGCCTCTTAATGCGATAAAGGTTCTCCACTTTATGTATAAGGGTGAATTGTGGGGTTCCTGTGCAAAGAGACACACATTGCTGAAAAAAGTTGGGGAAAACTGTTCTAAATCTTACACAATATACCTCTTAGCAACACCCTAGCCTTAACGCTATCATATTCCCTTTCGTGGATAGATTTATCTCAATTTATTAAGACTTGCCTGTGAATGTAGACAAATCTGATAATGTCTAGTTTTGGGATTGACAACCGAGTTGCGATTTTTCCACAGTGCAATAAAAACTCCTCTGGTTCCGTCTTAAAGAGATAAAAATTAAAGTTGAAGTATTTCGCAGCTATGTCTTGTTCGTTAGGTACGTTAGACACGCTTTCTTTTTCCATTTCTAATTGATTTAACTAATTCCAATAAGTTTTCTTTCGTTTCCTCTTCTGACTGTTTCAACTTTAATTCCGTTTTTTCTTCTTTTTCTCTTCGCTTAATCTCAGCTAACCTTACTTCCAGTGGTAATTGCCTAACAGTTATTAGTATTTTGTCCCGTAACTCCCGTGGTAAAATTTGCTTTAAGGCTTGTTACCAACTCACATTTTTTTTCTACTATTCGAAATTACTGCTACGCCATATTCGACAAGAATTTACGTCATTTATTCTCTGTAAACATTTTTAGAAATATTTACATCAGAGGACTCTGTAGAAGTTATAAACCCTTCTTGACTTTGCCTGTGTTCCCTAAAATTACCTATAAAGGTACGGTTCAATACATTCAAGTAGAGTAACGAATTTTAGTAGTTATCGAATTCTTTCATGTATCTTCCTAGGTTTGCTGATTGCGCTAACATGACCATTGCCTACATTGTCACAAACATTTCTGTGTGTGAGATCGAAAGATGTACGTAATTCACTAGGAATTTGTTGACGGCAGTAACGTGATATAACTTGTTTTAATATCTCTTAAGTGATCATATTCCAAGCGGGGAAAACAAAACAAAACAAATTGACATCTACCCAATGCTAATGAACGTTTTTCAAATTTCATAATAAACGAAAATAATCTAATGGAATCTAAATTAGTGAAAAATATGTATATTTCTCTCTCTCTCTCTCTCTCTATATATATATATATATATATATATATATATATATATATATATATATATATATATATTATATGTATATGTATATGTATATATATATATATATATATGTATATATATATATATATATACATATACATATACATATACATATACATATACATATACATATACATATACATATACATATACATATACATATACATATAAGTAGACGCAAAGTACCTTAACAAAATACCTAAAATGGTGTGTACAGAAGACCTAATTTGAGCAGTCACAATGACACATAAAAATATCGAAAGGAGTGTAGTAGTTTTAGAAGGATCAGCTTGTTGAGTGTAGTTGGGAAGACTTATGGTAGGGTCTTGATTGAGAGGATTAGGAGAGGAACAGAGGGAATAATTGGTGAGGAACATTGTGGTTTTAGGACAGGCAGGGGTTGTGTAGATCAGATTTTTGAGGTAAGACAGATATGTGAGAAAGCTATAGGAAAAGGTAAGGATTTTTTTTTTTTTTTTTTTTGGCTCTTATGGATCTGGAAAAGGCTTACGACAGGGTAGACAGGAAGGCACTGTGGGAGGTAGTGCAAATATATGGGATAGGAGGAAAGCTGTTAAGAGCAGTCAAGAGTTTTTACGAGAGTAGTAGAGCTTGTGTTAGGATTAGAAATGGAGAGAGTGAATGGTTTGAGGTAAAGGTGGGACTTCGTCAGGGATGTGTTATGTCGCCCTGCCTGTTCAATCTTTACATGGATGGGGTGGTGCGAGCGGTGAATACAAGGGTAGTAGGTCAGGGATTGGAGATGGTTAAAGAAAATGGAGAAAAGTGGGAAATAAGCCAGTTGTTGTTTGCTGACGACGCTGCGCTTGTATCAGGATCAGTGGAGGGATTGAGGAAGTTATTGACAGTTTGAGAAGGTGTGTGAAAGAAGGAAGCTGAAGATAAATGTGGGCAAAAGTAAGGTGAGAGAGAGACAGCAGGCGGGAAGTGAGCATTAAGGGTGAGAGACTGGAGGAAATGGATAGTTTTAGATACTTGGGTGCGAATGTGGCAGGAAAGGGAGGAGTGGGGGTGGAGGTAGAATGTAGATTGAGAGAAGCGAGTAAATGCCTTGTTGGATTAAAAAGTGTAATGAGAAATAGACACCTGGGAATGGATGCTAAGAGGAGATTTTATGAAG
>NC_134812.1:47724395-47731895 GCF_046742065.1 Oratosquilla oratoria
GTAATTATGTTATAGAATTGTGTTCCTTTGTATTACATAACTATGTTCATATTTCTTGTCTATGTATGTATTGTAACAATGTTAAGCAGTAACGCCCGTCCACTATATGTAATCTTGCCTACGTGCGGAGAAAGGTGCGCACTCTTGTAGAACAAACAGACAAGCGAAATCCTGAATAGTTCGGAGCGCACAGATTTGACAGTTACTAAATAAGTAGATTGTTCAAGCGAGTCGAGGGTCTTAAAACTACCCATGTTGACGTGTGTTAACTTACCCTCCTCCCCCCCTTTCGCTCACCCGCACCCTTAACCGGAAGTATCCCGCTTCCGGTCCAATGGTATATAAGCGGTGGAAATCGCTCACACCTTGTCATTTTCTCGCATATTGATCTCTTGATAAAAACTGGAAGTTTAGACTCATGAGACGATTGGTGTGAAGTGATCACCCTTTTTGCCTACATTACGTGTCTGATATACATTGCATTACTTTATACTTATATTTGTACTTATTACTTATTTTGATGCATGTTCCTGATCTCTTTGTACTTAGATAGTACCATATTGTATACGTATCTTGTGTTTCTTATTTGAACGATAATTTCCATATTCTTATAATCATGTAACGGTCCCATTGACCCTACTGCCCATTCTCTTTTGTGTTGATTGCCTGTAAATATTTTCCATATTAATAATTTCGTTTACTAGTTTTATCGCTAGTTTAATATTCCTTTCCTGGAATCTTCTTTGTTACCTTTACTTCTAGTCTTACGAATTATCTAGGCCCTGACCAGATAGTTCAGTCCTACAGTGGCTTCTAGAAGTGAGCTGGTTCTTAAGCACTTATCCGTTATACGTAACGTCTCTTCACTAACCAGCCCGTCCCGTAACAAAGTGGCGACCCTTGCCAAGGATATTTTATCAGGTAATAACACATTCTTTTAGAGATGGATGATATAATTCAAGAATTCGTTCAAAATCCCAAGGTAAGTTTCTTAAAGAAACAAACTAAAGACACTTTGATAGAAATAGGCAAGCACTTTGGAGTAGACATTGATACAAGTTTGCGAAAGAAAAAATTACTTCAGGAACTCGTTGAAAATCTGATCGAAGATGAGGTCTTATCTCCAGAAGAGATTACAGCTATACAAATTCCTTCAAATAGGTTAGAAATAGAGGCACGACTAACCGAACTTAAGATTAAGGAGATTGAATTAAAGGTCAGGAGAGTAGAAATTGAGGAGGAAGCTAAATTGAAACAAATGCAAATTGAGGCAGAATTTAAAGCTAAAGAGGAGGAAAACTAAACTGAAACAAATGCAAATTGAGGCAGAATTTAAAGCTAGAGAAGAGGAAGCTAAAGTGAAACAAGTAGCTAAAGAGGAGGAAACTAAACTGAAACAAATGCAAATTGAGGCAGAATTTAGAGCTAGAGAAGAGGAAGCTAAAGTGAAACAAATAGAAAGAGAGGACGAAACTAAAATCAAATTGGCAGAATTTAAAGCTAGAGAAGAGGAAGATAAAGTGAAACAAGTAGAGTTAGAATTAAAGAAGACAGAAGTAGAAGCTAGGATTGTTGATAGACAACCCGTAGTTCAGGAAGGTCATATAGATATTTCCAAGTATGTAAAACTTCTACCCAAATTTTCAGAAGGAGAGCCAGAAATTTTCTTTCTTCAGTGGGAAAAATTGGCGCAACAGTTACAAATCCCTAAAGAAAATTGGCCATTAATCATTCAAACATAATTTAAGGGTAAGGCTCAGCAAATTTATACTTCTCTTTCAGAAGCAGAAAGCGAGTATGATAATATGAAAGCTTGTATTTTAAAAGCTTATGAACTAATACCAGAGGCCTATAGACAGAAATTCCGTAATTATAGGAAGACACCTCAGTTAACATACGTAGAATATGCGGCTCAACAAGAGAGGTTATTCAATAGGTGGTGTTTGGCTAGTGAAACGGACACCTTAGATAGACTTAAACAGTTGATTTTATTGGAGCAGTTTAAGAATACCTTAGAGACAGATCTTAGGATTTTTATAGATGATCATGTTCCCGAAACTTTAACTAAAGCTGCTGTATTGGCTGATGAGTTCACACTAAATCATAAACCTAAGTCAAGACAAATGGAATCCCAAAATTCAAAGTCATATATTCCAGATTCAACAAAATACTCTGATCCTTGGTCCCCAAAGAAACGCTTTGAAAATCAGTCTAGCCCATCACATTTCAGTTACAGGTCTGATTTCAATCAATATCCTCCAAACCAACCTTGGCAAAGAATGGAAAGGTTTAAGACTAATCCCCCTGTAACTTGTTCATATTGTAAACAGGCTGGCCATCACATTTCAAATTGCAGAAAGAGACTGGCACCCTCATTCTCCAATAAGACACCAACTCTTGTAAGTAATATAAAATCAGATGATTCAAAATCCTCTATTCAGGATAAACTACCAAAGAAGCCGGTATTGTCAAGTAATGTAGAACCCCCCTCATCAGATCATGATCCTTGTTTCAAACCATTTGTATCTTCAGGAACTATATCTAATAGTAGTAGTTCACAACAATATCCTATTTCCATACTCCGAGACACAGGAGCAAAGCAAAGTCTGATTTTAAATTCTGTCTTGCAGAATCTGGGTGAGTCATATACAGGTTATGATATATTGATAGAAGGAGTTGGAGGAATTGTAAAATGTCCATTACATAATGTTTTCTTGCGGTCTGATTTAACAACCGGAATGGTTAAAGTAGCAGTAGTAGACTCTCTTCCCATAGTAGGAATATCCTTATTGTTGGCCAATGACATCGCTGGAAGCAAAGTCATTTCTCCCTTAATAACAAATAACCCTAAGACCTCAGTAGAACCTTCAGATAACTTACAGTTGTTTCCCGCTTGTGCTGTAACCAGATCTCAGTACAAGAAATCTGAAGAGGAGACTTATAATTTAGAATCCCTATTCTCCCAAACTGACCCATCTTCTTCTTCACCAGTTTCTCTATCTAGAGCAGAATTAATCAAAGAACAGAAGTCAGATCATTCTCTTAAAAATTTGTACGAGATTGTTTCATCTCCAGAAGAAGTTGAAAATATGTCACGAGGTTTCTATATAGAAAACGGAGTCCTAATGCGAAAATGGAGAGCATCCACCGCAACCGCTGACCAGCCATGGCAAGTAAGGAATCAAATAGTCCTCCCTCTTGGTTTCAGGAATAATGTTCTAAGATTGGCTCATGATACTCCCTTAGCAGGTCACTTAGGGGTAAGAAAGACCTTGTTCAACATAACCCAACATTTCCATTGGCCCACGGTTGTCAAAGATGTTGCCCAATATTGTAAAACATGTCATACATGTCAACTTGTAGGTAAGCCCAACCAGAAAATTGTAGAAGCTCCACTCCATCCCATTCCTGTAATGGAAGAGCCATTTAAAAAAATTCTTATTGACTGTGTAGGACCTTTACCTCCTTCAAGTAAAGGAAATCAGTACATTCTCACAATCATGTGTATGAGCACTCGTTTTCCAGAAGCAATTCCTTTGAAAAATATTAAAGCTCAAAACATAATCAGAGAAATGTTGAAATATTTCACTATAGTAGGATTTCCCAAGAACATTCAAAGTGATCAAGGAAGTAATTTTCTTTCCAACAAGTTTAGAGAAACTCTTGTAACACTAGGTATAAATCATGTAACTTCCTCCGCCTATCATCCTCAATCACAAGGTGCTCTAGAGCGCTTTCACCAAACGCTCAAGACAATGTTAAGAATCTTCTGTGCTGAGAACACTCGAAATTGGGAAGACGGACTCCCCTTTTTGTTGTTCGCTACCCGAACAACAATTCAAGAAAGCCTTGGATTCAGCCCGTCAGAATTAGTCTTCGGTCATGAAGTCCGTGGTCCCCTAAAGATACTTCATGAACAATGGATGAAAGAAGAACCACCAGTTCCTTCTTTGAAATACGTGTCCCAGGTCACCGAGAAGTTGTTAGAAGCTTGGAAGTTGGCAAGAGAGAACTTGACGAATGCTCAACGAGTAATGAAAGGTCGGTATAATAAAAATTCTAAACTTAGAACTTTCTCTCCAGGAGATTAAGTGTTACTTTATCTTCCCATACCAGGAGATCCATTGCAGGCTATATACAAAGGACCCTATGAAGTCTTGTCCAGAGCCAGTGATCTCAACTACATAATCAAAACTCCAGACAGAAGAAAGAGTTCCCGTCTCTGTCACATAAATACCTTAAAACCTTATCATTCCAGAGATCCAATTCCAATTTGCAGCTCTACCACAATAGAATCGGAAGAGCCTCCTGATAACCTGCCTAATCCTCCTGAGATTCCCTTGGAAAACTCTCAGATACTACAAAATCTTCAGATAAAAGTAGGACACTTATCTGAGAAACAAGGTAACGACATTCTTTCTCTCTTAAGAAGTTTTCCAAAATTATTTCTAGATTCCCCAAGATTCACTTCTTTGATAGAACATGAAATAATTCTAGACTCGCCAAGAGCTATCAAACAAGCCCCTTATAGAGTCAATCCAAAAAAGAAGGAGTTCATAAAAGCAGAAATAAACACTCTGCTTCAACAGGGAATAATTGAACCCTCCAGTAGTCCTTGGGCATCTCCTTGCATTCTTGTCCCTAAATCTGACAATTCTTATCGCCTGTGCATTGACTACAGGAAAATCAATGCCCATACTAAGGCCGATGCTTTTCCTATCCCTAGGATAGATGATATCATAGACAGTCTAGGAACTGCCAAGTATGTATCCAAGTTGGATATGTTAAGGGGATACTATCAAATCCCTGTACACCCTCGCTCAAGAGAAGTTACCGCTTTCATTACGGAAGAGGGATTGTTCCAATTCAGAGCAATGCCATTTGGGCTTAAAAATGCCCCTGCCACTTACCAAAGAATGATAAGTAATCTTGTTGCAGGATTGCCAGGAGTAAAAACTTATCTAGATGATGTGATAATATTTAGTCAGTCTTGGACAGAACACATTGAACACCTAAATAATTTCTTTTATAGAGCAGACCAAGCAAACCTTACCATCAATTTGTCCAAATGTGATTTCGGACATACACAGGTCCCCTATTTGGGATTTCAAGTTGAAAATTCCCAAGTGTTTCCAATAGACGCCAAGATAAAAGCCATCAATGATGTACCAACACCCACTAATCGTAGAGAGGTACGTCGATTCCTTGGAATGAGTGGCTATTATCGCCGTTTTTGTCCAAATTTTTCAGATGTAGCAGAACCATTGACTGACCTGTTGAGAAAAGACCACGACTTCGTGTGGACACCTACCTGTGAGACGGCCTTCAAAAACCTGAAGTCCCTTCTCACTAACGCACCAGTTCTAAGGGCACCCGATTTCCAACGACCCTTTCTTCTGCAAGTCGACGCCAGCGACACCGGTATCGGTGCCGCCCTCTTGCAAGAACACAATGAAGTTCTTCACGCTATCGCCTACTACAGCAAGAAGCTGTCCCCTGCGCAGAAGAACTACTCAGCAATTGAGAAGGAGACGCTTGCTTTGGTCCAGGCCCTTATCCACTTCGAAGTCTACCTGGGTTCCTCAACTACCATTCAAGTATATTCGGATCACAACCCCTTAAAGTTCCTACAGACTATGAAAAACAAGAATCCGAGACTTACACGTTGGAGTTTATTTCTCCAACCCTTTAATCTAACAATTCATCCCATTAAAGGCGTCTTTAATGTTTTAGCCGACGTCCTTTCTAGAACATAGCTTTTCAACAGAAAGTGAAAAGCTTTCCCAAACGGTGGAGGTGTAACGTAATATTAGATATTACGTCATATGTGTAATTATGTTATAGAATTGTGTTCCTTTGTATTACATAACTATGTTCATATTTCTTGTCTATGTATGTATTGTAACAATGTTAAGCAGTAACGCCCGTCCACTATATGTAATCTTGCCTACGTGCGGAGAAAGGTGCGCACTCTTGTAGAACAAACAGACAAGCGAAATCCTGAATAGTTCGGAGCGCACAGATTTGACAGTTACTAAATAAGTAGATTGTTCAAGCGAGTCGAGGGTCTTAAAACTACCCATGTTGACGTGTGTTAACTTACCCTCCTCCCCCCCTTTCGCTCACCCGCACCCTTAACCGGAAGTATCCCGCTTCCGGTCCAATGGTATATAAGCGGTGGAAATCGCTCACACCTTGTCATTTTCTCGCATATTGATCTCTTGATAAAAACTGGAAGTTTAGACTCATGAGACGATTGGTGTGAAGTGATCACCCTTTTTGCCTACATTACGTGTCTGATATACATTGCATTACTTTATACTTATATTTGTACTTATTACTTATTTTGATGCATGTTCCTGATCTCTTTGTACTTAGATAGTACCATATTGTATACGTATCTTGTGTTTCTTATTTGAACGATAATTTCCATATTCTTATAATCATGTAACGGTCCCATTGACCCTACTGCCCATTCTCTTTTGTGTTGATTGCCTGTAAATATTTTCCATATTAATAATTTCGTTTACTAGTTTTATCGCTAGTTTAATATTCCTTTCCTGGAATCTTCTTTGTTACCTTTACTTCTAGTCTTACGAATTATCTAGGCCCTGACCAGATAGTTCAGTCCTACAGTGGCTTCTAGAAGTGAGCTGGTTCTTAAGCACTTATCCGTTATACGTAACGTCTCTTCACTAACCAGCCCGTCCCGTAACAATATATATACATACATATATACATATATATATATATATATATATATATATATATATATATCAGTGGCGACTCCGGCCGTCAGGCTACTCGGGCTTAGCCCGAGTATTAGATTTTCTAAAATGAACATGTAATTACAGCCAGTTAGCTCGGGCTCCATTTATTTCGCCTGACCACAGTTCATATATTTTCGTTCAGCGTCTGGGATTCGTCTACTCTAGGTGGGCTGTCAGAATATAAATATTGCTCCTATATAACGCGCCTGACTCGTCACCCAATGATAGTCGAGCTGCTTCTCGGCTCGGCCAATCAGAGCTTTTCCGGATCCTGCCTCCGCCGCTCGGGCTCAAAGCTTACAACCTTGTTGTTATCTATAATTGTAAGAATCTAAAAGTAATTCAAATTCAATGTTTCCTTGAAACATTAGATTTCTACAGAGCTTAGGATTTAAATTCCAATGTATGAAAGATCTCAATTCTACAATATTCTTAAAGGAACGGGAAACTGTCCAGTAACTCGGGCTAATACAAATTAGCTTGGTAAGCTGGGTAAAAGACTAACTGGCATCTCTTGAGTTGATGATGCGCTCGGGCTCAGAGCTTACCGGACCAAGTTGTTATCTATAATTGTAAGAATTCAAAGTAATTCAAATTCAATGTTTCCTTGAAACAATAGATTTCTACAGAGCTTAGGATTTAAATTCTAATGTAAGGAAGATTTAAATTATACAATATTCCTAAAGGAACGGAAAACTGTCCAGTAACTCGGGCTAATACGTATTAGCTT
>NC_134812.1:47736895-47739395 GCF_046742065.1 Oratosquilla oratoria
CGGATTTTGCCTTAACGGTGCAAGCGAGTGTCCTGAGCGGTATCGACGCAGCGTCATCAACGCCTTCGTCAAAAGAGCCCTCACCCACTGCTCAACATGGACCGCCACCAACGCAGAGCTCAAGAGAATAACCCAGCTTCTCAGCAACAACAATTACCCCATCCAAGAAATAGATAGTGTTATCCGGCATCGACTGAACACCTTTATGCACCAACAAGAACAACAGACAGTTACACAAAACATAAAACTCTTTTACAGTGCTACTATGTCTTCAGCCTACAAGGATGACGAGAAAGCCATCAAAAATATAATTTATAAGAATGTCACACCCACCGACCCTTCTTCAAAAATCGACCTCGTCATCTACTACAAAACAAGAAGGACATCCAAGTTAGTTGTCAAGAATAGCTGCCTCCCTAAGACAAGTGAAATACAGGAGGTGAACGTCGTGTACCAACATACTTGCTCGAGTGGTGACTGCAGTCGCCTAAATTCTCGGTACATTGGCGTCACCACTACAACACTGTCTAAGAGAATTTCAGCACATCTGCAGGACGGCGCCATAAGAAGACACTACTTGTACGAGCATGGACTAACACTTAAGAGACACCATATGGAAGGCACCACCGCCATCATTGAAAGAAATAATGACACCAGAAGACTAAAGATGACAGAAGCGGTGCTAATTTACAATCAAAAACCGGCTATTAATATACAACAGCAACCTGAAACGTCGTTACCAACGAGAAGACAGAGGATGCACCCCGCGCGCTGATTGGCGGGCGGACGTTTGGGCACTCCGCTCTCCGCCGATATATACCGCCACACGATCAAACCGACAACACCGACAACACCGATCAAACCAGACAACACCTCCTGAAGATGGCTAATTAGAGCCGAAAGACGTCTAGAGGAAAACACCATGGACTTCAGTATCCTACTCGGAAATCTGCATCCAGACGACCGCACATTAGTGCGTAACATAGAAAAGATATTCTATAAACAGAATAATGCTATCTCAGCTGTTGACTTTAACAACGCATGCATTATTAACGGCCTACTTCCAAAATATACTTTTCGTCGCTCGGCCAACAGCAGAAGAGTAACCCCTGAGGAAAGATTAGCGTTCCTCAAGGAAGAGCTCAAGGAAAAGCAATTCCTCCTCGCCACGCTGAGGAGTGAGTTAGCTCTACTGCATCAACAATGGAATGATAAGAATGTTCCTGACGACCTACGGACATCTATCAACACTGTCCTCCAAGATCTCTCTGCAACGCATCTTGCTAAAGTCAAGCGGCGCACCGGCCGCAAACTTTCTGCCCTATATGGTGGGCCACTCGAACTTCCGACAAGATTCGACCACTTCCTCAACCTGAGCAGCTTCACTCTTACTGAAAAACAGAAGGAGTTTCTAAACCTCGGTCTCAATTGTCACTACATGAGCAGAGAGAAACCACTAAACAAGCGCATCGAACTGGAGATTCTGCTAGACGACATGAGAAGAAAATGAGAAGAAAGTCACTACATCACCAGACTTGCAAGCAGAAATCATCCGCGAGGCAAACATCACAAGAGGACATAATCGCAGTTCCCTCCTTACACCCGAATTGAGGGCTGCTGCCCTAGAACTTAAGAATAACGACCAGATCGTGATCCGCAGAGCAGACAAATCCTCAACTTTCGTTATTCTCAACAAAGAGGACTACCTTTCCAAAATGGCTTCCATCCTGAACGACACCACCAAATTCAAAAGAATTTCCAGAAACCCCACCAATGACATCAAGACAAAACTCAACCGCTTAATTCGGGAAAATAACAACTCTAGCACAACAAAGCTCCCCTTGATAGAAGGTGACCATAAGCTTGGTTATGCTTACGGAAATGTGAAGACCCACAAGAATGGACATCCCCTTCGCCCAATCATCAGCCAGACGCCATCAGTCACCTACAAGCTCGCTAAGCGCCTCAACGCACTATTATCTCCGTTTGTCCCTGCCTCCTTCAGCCTAAAGTCTTCAGAAGAATTTCTCGATATCCTGAAGACAGCCCGACCTTCCAACATAATGGCATCGATGGATGTTGAAAGTCTTTTTACGAACATTTCTACTGACGAAACTATAGACTTTCATATGCCAACGCTTGTACCACCCGGAACAGAAAATCGCAATTCCAGAGAACACACTTCGCCTGCTATTACAGGCATGCACCAAAGAAGTTCCCTTCTACGGGCCCGATGGCAACATGTACGTGCAATGTGACGGCGTTGCCATGGGATCACCTCTGGGAGTGCTCTTCGCCAACTTTTATATGGGTCATATTGAAGAAGAGATATTCTGGCAGCAGCACCATCCAAAACCAGAAATCTACGCAAGATACGTGGACGATATCTTCATCAGTGGCAACACAGAAGAAGAAGTCGTGAACTTAATTTCCAAGTTCAAAACAAATTCCTGTCTCAACTTCACCCACGAGATAGAACAACACAGCAAGCTCCCTTTCC
>NC_134812.1:47746895-47764395 GCF_046742065.1 Oratosquilla oratoria
CTTGTTATCAAACGAATATAAAGTATTCTCCAAGATCCTTACAAATAGACTAAGTCAAGTTTTAGATGGAAACCAACCAAGAGAACAGGCAGGCTTTAGGAGCGGATATTCGACTCTAGACTATTTGCAGGCGTTAACCAACTAATCGAGAAAACGACAGAATACAATATACCTCTGTGCTTAGCTTTTGTGGATTACGAGAAGGCCTTTGACTCGGTAGAACAAATAGCAATACTAAACTCGCTACGTAGACAGGGTACAAACGAACAGATCGTAAAAGTTTTAGAAAAGGTTTTGCGAAAGGTACCGCTATAATGAAACTACATAAAGATACAGAAAAGATCAAGATCGAGAAAGGAGTACGACAAGGCGATACAATTTTACCCAAATAATTTACATCTTGTTTGGAAGATATTTTCAGGGGGTTGAGTTGGAAAAAAAAAGGTTTGAATATTAATAGCGAATATTTGAACCACCTAAGGTTTGCGGATGACATTATTCTTAATTCAGAAAGAGCAGAAGACTTGCAAGATATGATGAGCGATCTAGACAAAGAAAGTCTCAAAGTAGGTTTAAAAATGAATAAGAGTAAAACAAAAGTAATGTTCAACACGAAAGTTCAAAGTAAAGAGATTGTAATTGATGGTGAGAGTCTTGAGGAAGTTGAAGAGTATAATTATTTAGGCCAGATGGTGAAGGTGACAAAAGATCATGATAATGAAATAAAAAGACGCATTATAATTGGTTGGAAAGTGTTTGGTAAGTATAATAAGATCCTGAGAGGCTCTCTACCTTTATGTTTGAAATGTAAAGTTTACAATCAATGCATTCTACCAGCAATAATCTACGGGTGTGAGACTTGGAAGCTGACGAGGGCGATGGAAACAAAGCTAAGGACTTTACAGAGGAGAATGGAGAGACAAAGGATTACAAAGGCGGAGCATACCGACAGGAGACCTTTTGATCCATATCTAGGTAGGATGCGACTAATGATGGGAATAACACTGAGAGACCGAAAGAGATTAAGTTGGATGAGAGAGCAGACTAGAGTGAAAGGTATTGTGGAGGCAGTAAAAGAAAGTGGAATTGGGCAGGTAAGTTGGTGCGAACGACTGATGAGCGATGGAGCAAGTGTGTAACTGAGTGGGCGCCGCGAGATAGGAAGTGTGGAAGAGGGAGACCAAACAGAAGGTGGAGAGACGAGATAGAAAAGTTTGCAGGGGTGACGTGGCAGAGGATGGCACGGTCGTATGTTTCATGGAATGCTATGAAGGAGGCCTTTGTTCAGCAGTGGACTCAGAATGGCTGATATATATATATATATATATATATATATATATATATATATATAAATATATATATATAAATATATATATACATATATACATATATATATACATATATATATAAATATATATATATATATATATACATATATATATATATATATATATTGTGTATGTTAAAGACAGATTGAACTTTTTTAGAGGCTCTGCCATGGGATTCGATCCCTGACCCGTGCGTCCATAATCACGAGGTCAAGACGCTAGCAACCATGCTACATGTACAGTCCTTTTGAATCATGACATGTAGCACGGTTGCTAGCGTCTTGACCTCGTGATTATGGACGCACGGGTCAGGGTTCGAATTATATAACAGAGCTTCTAAAAATCATATATATATATATATATATATATATATATATATGTATATATATATATATATATATATATGTGTGTATATGCATATCTTGTATTGTATATTGTAACGTAATATTAGATATTACGTCATATGTGTAATTATGTTATAGAATTGTGTTCCTTTGTATTACATAACTATGTTCATATTTCTTGTCTATGTATGTATTGTAACAATGTTAAGCAGTAACGCCCGTCCACTATAAGTAATCTTGCCTACGTGCGGAGAGAGGTGCGCACTCTTGTAGAACAAACAGACAAGCGAAATCCTGAATAGTTCGGAGCGCACAGATTTGACAGTTACTAAATAAATAGATTGTTCAAGCGAGTCGAGGGTCCTAAAACTACCCATGTTGACGTGTGTTAACTTACCCTCCTCCCCCCCTTTCACTCACTCGCACCCTCACCGGAAGTATCCCGCTTCCGGTCCAATGGTATATAAGCGGTGGAAATCGCTCACTCGTCGTCATTTCTCGCATATCTTATCTCTTGATAAAAACTGGAAGTTTAGACTCATGAGACGATTGGTGTGAAGTGATCACCCTTTTTGCCTACATTACGTGTCTGATATACATTGCATTACTTATACTTATATTTGTACTTATTACTTATTCTGATGCATGTTCCTGATCTCTTTGTACTTAGATAGTACCATATTGTATACGTATCTTGTGTTTCTTATTTGAACGATAATTTCCATATTCTCATAATCATGTAACGGTCCCATTGACCCTACTGCCCATTCTCTTTTGTGTTGATTGCCTGTAAATATTTTCCATATTAATAATTTCGTTTACTAGTTTTATCGCTAGTTTAATATTCCTTTCCTGGAATCTTCTTTGTTACCTTTACTTCTAGTCTTACGAATTATCTAGGCCCTGACCAGATAGTTCAGTCCTACAGTGGCTTCTAGAAGTGAGCTGGTTCTTAAGCACTTATCCGTTATACGTAACGTATCTTCACTAACCAGCCGGCCCGTAACAAAGTGGCGACCTTGCCAGGATATTGGATCAGGTATTTAACACATTCTTATAGAGATGGATGATATAGTTCAAGAATTCGTTCAAAATCCCAAGGTAAGTTTCTTAAAGAAACAAACTAAAGACACTTTGATAGAAATAGGCAAGCACTTTGGAGTAGACATTGATACAAGTTTGCGAAAGAAAAAAATACTTCAGGAACTCGTTGAAAATCTGATCGAAGATGAGATCTTATCTCCAGAAGAGATTACAGCTATACAAATTCCTTCAAATAGGTTAGAAATAGAGGCACGACTAACCGAACTTAAGATTAAGGAAATTGAATTAAAGGTCAGGAGAGTAGAATTTGAGGAGGAAGCTAAATTGAAACAAATGCAAATGGAGGCAGAATTTAAAACTAAAGAGGAGGAAACTAAACTGAAACAAATGCAAATTGAGGCAAAATTTAAAGCTAAAGAGGAGGAAACTAAACTTAAACAAATGCAAATTGAGGCAGAATTTAAAGCTAGAGAAGAGGAAACTAAAATCAAATTGGCAGAATTTAAAGCTAGAGAAGAGGAAGCTAAAGTGAAACAAGTAGAGTTAGAATTAAAGAAGACAGAAGTAGAAGCTAGGATTGTTGATAGACAACCCGTAGTTCAGGAAGGTCATATAGATATTTCCAAGTATGTAAAACTTTTACCCAAATTTTCAGAAGGAGAGCCAGAAATTTTCTTTCTTCAGTGGGAAAAATTGGCGCGACAGTTACAAATCCCTAAAGAAAATTGGCCATTAATCATTCAAACACAATTTAAGGGTAAGGCTCAGCAAATTTATACTTCTCTTTCAGAAGCAGAAAGCGAGTATGATAATATGAAAGCTTGTATTTTAAAAGCTTATGAACTAATACCAGAGGCCTATAGACAGAAATTCCGTAATTATAGGAAGACACCTCAGTTAACATACGTAGAATATGCGGCTCAACAAGAGAGGTTATTCAATAGGTGGTGTTTGGCTAGTGAAACGGACACCTTAGATAGACTTAAACAGTTGATTTTATTGGAGCAGTTTAAGAATACCTTAGAGACAGATCTTAGGATTTTTATAGATGATCATGTTCCCGAAACTTTATCTAAAGCTGCTGTATTGGCTGATGAGTTCACACTAAATCATAAACCTAAGTCAAGACAAATGGAATCCCAAAAGTCAAAGTCATATATTCCAGATTCAACAAAATACTCTGATCCTTGGTCCCCAAAGAAACGCTTTGAAAATCAGTCTAGCCCATCACATTTCAGTTACAGGTCTGATTTCAATCAATATCCTCCAAACCAACCTTGGCAAAGAATGGAAAGGTTTAAGACTAATCCCCCTGTAACTTGTTCATATTGTAAACAGGTTGGCCATCACATTTCTAATTGCAGAAAGAGACTGACACCCTCATTCTCCAATAAGACACCAACTCTTGTAAGTAATATAAAATCAGATGATTCAAAATCCTCTATTCAGGATAAACTACCAAAGAAGCCGGTATTGTCAAGTAATGTAGAACCCCCCTCATCAAATCATGATCCTTGTTTCAAACCATTTGTATCTTCAGGAACTATATCTCATAGTAGTAGTTCACAACAATATCCTATTTCCATACTCCGAGACACAGGAGCAAAGCAAAGTCTGATTTTAAATTCTGTCTTGCAGAATCTGGGTGAGTCATATACAGGTTATGATATATTGATAGAAGGAGTTGGAGGAATCGTAAAATGTCCATTACATAATGTTTTCTTGCGGTCTGATTTAACAACCGGAATGGTTAAAGTAGCAGTAGTAGACTCTCTTCCCATAGTAGGAATATCCTTATTGTTGGCCAATGACATCGCTGGAAGCAAAGTCATTTCTCCCTTAATAACAAATAACCCTAAGACCTCAGTAGAACCTTCAGATAACTTACAGTTGTTTCCCGCTTGCGCTGTAACCAGATCTCAGTACAAGAAATCTGAAGAGGAGACTTATAATTTAGAATCCCTATTCTCCCAAACTGACCCATCTTCTTCTTCACCAGTTTCTCTATCTAGAGCAGAATTAATCAAAGAACAGAAGTCAGATCATTCTCTTAAAAATTTGTACGAGATTGTTTCTTCTCCAGAAGAAGTTGAAAATATGTCACGAGGTTTCTATATAGAAAACGGAGTCCTAATGCGAAAATGGAGAGCATCCACCGCAACCGCTGACCAGCCATGGCAAGTAAGGAATCAAATAGTCCTCCCTCTTGGTTTCAGGAATAATGTTCTAAGATTGGCTCATGATACTCCCTTAGCAGGTCACTTAGGGGTAAGAAAGACCTTGTTCAACATAACCCAACATTTCCATTGGCCCACGGTTGTCAAAGATGTTGCCCAATATTGTAAAACATGTCATACATGTCAACTTGTAGGTAAGCCCAACCAGAAAATTGTAGAAGCTCCACTCCATCCCATTCCTGTAATGGAAGAGCCATTTAAAAAAGTTCTTATTGACTGTGTAGGACCTTTACCTCCTTCAAGTAAAGGAAATCAGTACATTCTCACAATCATGTGTATGAGCACTCGTTTTCCAGAAGCAATTCCTTTGAAAAATATTAAAGCTCAAAACATAATCAGAGAAATGTTGAAATATTTCACTATGGTAGGATTTCCCAAGAACATTCAAAGTGATCAAGGAAGTAATTTTCTTTCCAACAAGTTTAGAGAAACTCTTGTAACACTAGGTATAAATCATGTAACTTCCTCCGCCTATCATCCTCAGTCACAAGGTGCTCTAGAGCGCTTTCACCAAACGCTCAAGACAATGTTAAGAATCTTCTGTGCTGAGAACACTCGAAATTGGGAAGACGGACTCCCCTTTTTGTTGTTCGCCACCCGAACAACAATTCAAGAAAGCTTTGGATTCAGCCCGTCAGAATTAGTCTTCGGTCATGAAGTCCGTGGTCCCCTAAAGATACTTCATGAACAATGGATGAAAGAAGAACCACCAGTTCCTTCTTTGAAATACGTGTCCCAGGTCACCGAGAAGTTGTTAGAAGCTTGGAAGTTGGCAAGAGAGAACTTGGCGAATGCTCAACGAGAAATGAAAGGTCGGTATGATAAAAATTCTAAACTTAGAACTTTCTCTCCAGGAGATCAAGTGTTACTTTATCTTCCCATACCAGGAGATCCATTGCAGGCTAAATACAAAGGACCCTATGAAGTCTTGTCCAGAGCCAGTGATCTCAACTACATAATCAAAACTCCAGACAGAAGAAAGAGTTCCCGTCTCTGTCACATAAATACCTTAAAACCTTATCATTCCAGAGATCCAATTCCAATTTGCAGCTCTACCACAATAGAATCGGAAGAGCCTCCTGATACCATGCCTAATCCTCCTGAGATTCCCTTGGAAAACTCTCAGATACTACAAAATCTTCAGATAAAAGTAGGACACTTATCTGAGAAACAAGATGTAGCAGAACCATTGACTGACCTGTTGAGAAAAGACCACGACTTCGTGTGGACGCCTACCTGTGAGACGGCCTTCAAAAACCTGAAGTCCCTTCTCACTAACGCACCAGTTCTAAGGGCACCCGACTTCCAACGACCCTTTCTTCTGCAAGTCGACGCCAACGACACCTGTATCGGTGCCGCCCTCTTGCAAGAACACAATGAAGTTCTTCACGCTATCACCTACTACAGCAAGAAGCTGTCCCCTGCGCAGAAGAACTACTCCATACTTTCTAGAACGTAGCTTTTCAACAGAAAGTGAAAAGCTTTCCCAAACGATGGAGGTGTAACGTAATATTAGATATTACGTCATATGTGTAATTATGTTATAGAATTGTGTTCCTTTGTATTACATAACTATGTTCATATTTCTTGTCTATGTATGTATTGTAACAATGTTAAGCAGTAACGCCCGTCCACTATATGTAATCTTGCCTACGTGCGGAGAGAGGTGCGCACTCTTGTAGAACAAACAGACAAGCGAAATCCTGAATAGTTCGGAGCGCACAGATTTGACAGTTACTAAATAAATAGATTGTTCAAGCGAGTCGAGGGTCCTAAAACTACCCATGTTGACGTGTGTTAGCTTACCCTCCTCCCCCCCTTTCACTCACTCGCACCCTCACCGGAAGTATCCCGCTTCCGGTCCAATGGTATATAAGCGGTGGAAATCGCTCACTCGTCGTCATTTCTCGCATATCTTATCTCTTGATAAAAACTGGAAGTTTAGACTCATGAGACGATTGGTGTGAAGTGATCACCCTTTTTGCCTACATTACGTGTCTGATATACATTGCATTACTTATACTTATATTTGTACTTATTACTTATTCTGATGCATGTTCCTGATCTCTTTGTACTTAGATAGTACCATATTGTATACGTATCTTGTGTTTCTTATTTGAACGATAATTTCCATATTCTCATAATCATGTAACGGTCCCATTGACCCTACTGCCCATTCTCTTTTGTGTTGATTGCCTGTAAATATTTTCCATATTAATAATTTCGTTTACTAGTTTTATCGCTAGTTTAATATTCCTTTCCTGGAATCTTCTTTGTTACCTTTACTTCTAGTCTTACGAATTATCTAGGCCCTGACCAGATAGTTCAGTCCTACAGTGGCTTCTAGAAGTGAGCTGGTTCTTAAGCACTTATCCGTTATACGTAACGTATCTTCACTAACCAGCCGGCCCGTAACAATATATATATATATATATGTATATACGCATAAATATATATATATACAGTATATATATACATATATATACATATATATATGTATATAACTATAAAGTAATGTCGTAACACATTCGTAAAGATTCAACAAAAACCCACTGTGTTCATTTCTTCTTATCCAACACAGTGGGTTTTTGTTGAATATGTATATAAAGATAGATAGATAGATAGATATACACACATACGCACACACACACTCGGTGGCGCAGTTGGTAAAGCGCTGGACTGGGAAGTACGATAGTGCTCGCAGTACCCAGTTCGAATCCTGCCCAGGGCCGAACTTATTTCGGTATCGCTGTGCTTCGGGTCGTTACTCTGACTCTCGTGGGCGGGGAGTTGGGTGTGTGTGTGTGTGTGTGAAAGGTCATAGCATTACCCATAGATCGGTCATACGAGCTCTGAGCTCTCTTCCGGGAGGGAAATAGCTATCGATCACGAGTTCAACACGTGATCCAAAAGACCAAGGTGAATACACACACACACACACACAAACGCACATATATATATATATATATATATATATATGTATATATATATATATATATATATATATATATATGTATATATATATATATATATATTGTATATATGTATATATATATATATACATGCATACATTGTATATATATATATATACACACCAAATACCCACTGTTGATTGGATATACGAAAAGAAAGGAAATAACGATTTTCGTATCTTTTCGATCACTTGCTGGGATCCTCTTCAAGAGTGGGTTTTAGTGTATTTATTAATGTGTTACGACAGTGATATATATATATATATATATATATATATATATATATATATATAAATATATTTGTATATATATATATATATATATATATATATATATATATATATATATATATATGTGTGTGTGTGTGTGTGTGTGTGTGTGTGTGTGTGTGTGTGTGTGTGTGTGTGTGTGTGTGTGTGTGTGTGTGTGTGTGTGTGTGTGTGTGTGTGTGTGTGTGTGTGTGTATACATATACATATATACTATCTAGCGTTAGTTAGACCCATCCTTGACTATATGGTACAGTTTTGATCTCCGTCCATTAGAATGGACATCAGTTCACTAGAATCAGTACAGAGAAGAATGACCAAAATGATATATGGGCTCAGAAATTTACCTTACGAAGAGAGAATTATGCACCTAAATTTACAATCTCCGGAAAGACGCAGAGTGCGGGTTGATCTAATGGAGGTATTGAAGTGAATCAATGACTTTAACAAGGGTGATGCAACCAAGGTCATCATATTAAGACAACAGGCAGAACTCGCAGAAATGGACTTAAACAGAACAAATTTAATTTTAAGAAGGAAATAGGTGAGAATTGGTTTACTAATAGGGCTAATAGGGTGGTCAAAGAATGGAATATACTTAGTAATCATGTATTGAGCGCTGAAACTATCAGTTGTTGTAAGAAACAGTTAGACAACTTTATGGATAAGGATGAGAGGTGGTAATGGACATGGAACTGCCTATTGTAGGTCTTATGGCCTCTTACAGTCTTCTTCATTCATATGTTCTTATGTTCATATATATATATATATATATATATATATATATATATATATATATATATATATATATATATATATATATATTAACAACCACAATGCACTTTAATTCTAAGCCATCAAAGGCCGACATGCAGAAATTGAAATGCGATACTGCCAAGGACTCGAACCCAGCATCCTCATGACAAGTGCGGTAGTGACATACCAACTAGGCTATCAAGAGAGTTGAGTGCAATTTTTCTTATTTATTTGTATGCTTGAGTTACATACACATACATGAAATTTTGCGTTCAACCCATCTCCACTAAGATAGTACAATTGGAAGTATATAAATCCTGTATTTTCCCAGTCAGGAAGGTGGCCAAAATTGTCTATGTGAACCACTAGAGACTTTGATGTCCGGTGGGCTTTTACGTCATTCTTGTGTTCATATCGTCGTTTTTTTATTCCTCTGCTAGTTTCCCCAAAATAACTGATGGGACAGCTTTTACAAGGAATTCTATAAATCAGACTGAGAACAGCCTGATTGATAGAATTCCTTGTAAAAGCTGTCCCGTCAGTACTCCGCAAAGGGCTAAGAAAGCAAGAAAGAAAAATAAACGAAGCAGCGTACATTGCTCCAAAACCTTGCAATAATCATAGAGAAGGATTTATTAAATCATCAAAGTTGACTAGCGACTTTGCTCGAGGTGAAGCGGAACGAAGGAAGGACGGAGATAGGGGAGGAACGGGGTAAGGAAAGTGAAGTATATAAGATATAAATATTTTCTTAGTGTATACCCTGTGGAAGTCCTTTAAGGACGAAACGTTAGTAATAAAACTCCTACGGTTTTTTGGCGTTTACCTCACCACCCTTTCTACTCAACAAGCGTCTCACAGTTGCCTATCATTATCCTAACACGGTTCACAAACAAATTGTTAATGTTCATTAAAGGTTGAAAGGAAATGAGTCCCCAGGAGTGTATAGCCTTCCTTGTAAAGATTGTGATTTAATGTACCTTGGTCAGACCGGATGGGATCTTAACACCAGGTTGATGGAGCACAAAAGATCTATTAGGTATGCCCAAGAAAATTCCGCGGTGTTCCAAGACGTCAGTACCAAAAATCACAGTCTTGACTGGGACAAGGCCAAAATTTTGTTCAAGTCCAACTGTAGTTTTAGAAGAAAAATTGTTGAATCAGCCTTACTCGATGAATGTCCGAACTTTAATATCTCCAAAGATCAATGGTCCCCGGACATTATATCACGGCTAGCTGTGAGCCGCTTGGTTAAGAACTATCACCCTCGTGACCCTTCTTCCCGCCCTTTTTACTCGTGACCTCACACCTCCACCCACACATCCCCTCACCTCTGACTCCGCCCTACGTGACGGGTCGTCCTGTTTTAACTCTGCGTGTTCCCCTTCTACTCATATCTCATTGTACTTATGTCTCTGCAAATTCTTGTAATCTGTACTTTCCTAAAGAGGGCTATAGCTACTAGCCGGAATATAGAAGCTACACATTCTTCTAAAATTTCCTTTTTATTCCGACTGTGGGTTCTTCGTGATTATGTATGATATATGATGTAATATTTCTAATGGAACATACAAAATATACATATGAATTATACATCATTGATCTTGTAGCATGACAGTCAATAAGAGGCGATCCCCTCACCTCTGACTCCGCCCTACGTGACGGGTCGTCCTGTTTTAACTCTGCGTGTTCCCCTTCTACTCATATCTCATTGTACTTATGTCTCTGCAAATTCTTGTAATCTGTACTTTCCTAAAGAGGGCTATAGCTACTAGCCGGAATATAGAAGCTACACATTCTTCTAAAATTTCCTTTTTATTCCGACTGTGGGTTCTTCGTGATTATGTATGATATATGATGTAATATTTCTAATGGAACATACAAAATATACATATGAATTATACATCATTGATCTTGTAGCATGACACAGTCAATAAGAGGCGATGCATGTGGATCAAGGGCTACTCAAGCCATGAAGAAAAGTGGCAAGACATTCTGATGGCGTTACAACTACTTCTAAAGTGTCTAACAAGTGTTTGACAATAATACACCTTGTAATTAAATTCAACCGTCAAAATAGAATTAATTGTTTATCTGTGTGAAATCTCCGTTACAAATAGTTTGTATCACTGATTATATAATCAGTGACACAAACAAAAGGGAGAATATAAGGTTGCATTTGTTTTTTTTCTTTTAGATTTTGCTAAGAAGTTACACACAGCTAGTCCTTTTATTTTGACGGATATGAATTTGGTGTATTTAATGATATAGTGTGCATTCATCATGTTTGTATGCTAGATGAAAGAGTTGTTGTTGCTGCTGTTTTCCATGAACGAACATAAAGAATCATAGCGACAATCCAACAAACATCACTTTCATTCCTGAGGAATTGATTGGCCAAAACGAGATGTCTTTGTTCGGGTCATCCTAATCTCTTTATTCCCTATGAGCCCTTGATTGAACTATTGTTTCTTCTCTCAGTATCAGGTTCACGTTCTGCGGTTGTCCTGCGTCACTAACCCCCGGGCACGCTAGCTGTAGTCTGACGTTGCCAGGTTTGCAAATATTCCGACGCTGTCGTCACGTGTTTTGATATTGTCGAAGGATTCCACGACAGTGACGCGACATTCCTGACGACTATATTTGCTGTTTAATCTTTTCGCTATCGTAGAAAGGACGAAGAGATGAATGAAATAGCCTGAAACCAGCCAGAATAAAATGGTTACCTTATACCAAAATTAACAGAATAGTTTGTATATCAGCAAGGGAGATGAGAAAGCAAAGAAGACGACCTTTTATATACCTTTCCTTTGCATTTCCATTTGCCACTAGAAGTGTCCTATAGCTACGTTAGATGGCTTACTGTCAAAGAAGGCGTTCAAGGACACTTGGAATCAGTGTCGGACTGAGTTCCTAAGTTTATACTCAGCACTTAGCTCCCCAGTCCTAAGTTTTAAGTCCTCTTAACACTAAGTTAAAAACAACGTTCCTCGGTAAGGCTGCCATTGTATACAATTTTTGCCTTTTTTTTTTTTTTTTTTTCTTTAACTAAGTGTGGGAAATCTGAAAAGGAAAGGGTGAGTTGACAGTTCACGTGAGCGTGAACTTTAAGCTCACAAACTTAACAGAAAGTATATCCAAACAAGTTAAACACAATTGTGCACTGTTCATAAAACAGTTACATAATATACAAAACATACATCAAGGATTTTTCTGCTTCAATACATAGAATTTTTACCATTAAATTACACGTTTGCCTAAGTATCAGAAATCTTCCAAGGTAATGTACCTTCTTCGTACTTCAGCAGATAAGAGACATATTAATCATATCATGAATCATGTATCTCTAATATTAATGAAAAAATTAATTGTTGTGTATATTTTCTTTATCGCTGTAACAAAAGTTGATTAATCATTATAGTTTTGCATTTGTCTTTATTGTCTGATTACATTAAAGAATGGATGAATGTGATGGTTATATTGCATTCGAATCAAGTAGAAAGCTGTTTAATTGTATAGGTAATCATTATAACAAAACTTTCGAAGTCACTGATTTATACCGAATGAAATGTGTTTCTTTTTTATTAACTATTCTTTCTTCTGACTTATTATACTGTATTTAACTGTTAAATAATTGCGCACACTTTATTAAATGAACTTTTTCCAAAGAACATTTCAACAATGTATCTAACATTCATATAGATTTAACTTCTCTTAGTTCGTTATTCAGTTTCTCAATATATGACGCAAAGGAGATTTGGAGATTAGAAAAACCAAAGATTAAACCGAAATCGTTTCTACTCGAACTCATAACAGTTGATGAGAATCGGTCCAGTGTGAAACGACCGAATAAACCCGACAAGTAATCTAATCTGTAGCTTTGCCGGTGACTGAAGCAAACTCGACGTTACCGATTACCGATGTGACAGGAAGAGAGCGGACTGGGGTCGTAGCAATGTGCTTCATAGCTAATCCTTAACTTAATTGTGCATTTGGAGGCATAGATTAGTGCAATGATTGTAAGTGCTTGTCTTAGTTTTGTATAGTATCTAAGCAGTATACGATAAGAGTTGCGAATAACATTTAGATGTAGACATTGTCATTATTACGAATGTACTTGTATATCACATTCAGTATTATTGGAATTTCTAATTCCAATTCATGATAAATAGCACGCTAACTGTAAAGTTTGTTCGCCCTGGATATTGTAATTTGTCTGTTTCCTGGTTCATCGTGGAGGAGAACAACGTGTGCAGCAATAAAGCCACTCTCACACGTAGCCTCGTGTTTGTCCTTCCCACTCCATACACAACAGTGAGCAATCAACCTTCCAGTATCCGGCCCAAGCATGGAGGATATAGCAAACGTCGTGATCAGCAAAAGTGTTGTTACTAGACACTTGAATTCTCTATCACGTTATACACAAGAAGAAAACATGAAGGCAATCTTGCTCTTAAAGGAGTTGATGAAGGCATTCGACGAATTAAGGAGACTGCATTACAAATACCATGATTGCTTAAAGGACACACAAGAACCTACTCAAGCATGGTTTGAGGACACTCCGTCTACTTACATAAGTTCAATCTACTCGTTCATATGTGAAAGATCGGAAAGTATCGTTATAGAACCATTCGTTGTTGTTAATGTTACTGCTGTTGTTGTTGTTGTTTTGCACCATAGGCCAAGGGAGTCTATAGGTTCTAGTATCCCATGGACTGTGAGTGTAGATGAGTAGGTCCGATGTTCGTTGTCGAGTTTGATCTGTATATGGGCCCTGGTATAAGTTCTAGAGCGATAGTCAGCCTGCGTTCCAACTAGTGTGGTATGGTAGTTTTGGACTGCAAGCTCAGAGACCAAATCCTTTTAGTTGACCAGGCGAGTCTACTATCGAAGATTTAGCCCAGAAACTGGGTTTGTTCTACCACTATGGGATGGTGTTCCCTAAGCGTACTGATGGAGCATCTTTGCGTCAACGTCGTCTACTGAAGTGCATGGAGACTTTTCTTGAGATGGAGAAACAGAACATTTTGTGCTCTGTCCAGTGGTACACTCTGGTTACTTTTTGAAGAAGGAGACTGGTATGAGCAGTGATGTTCGATGTAGAGAAGGGCCAGGTCATCGACATATAGGCTGGCGGTTACATTAGGGGTGGTAGTGGTGGTGCTCATCAATAACTAAGATGAAACGAAACATCCTTCTTGTTGTGTATCTGGCAAAGGTCATGGTGTCCTTACGCGTAGCCTTAGTCAGAATGCTCTACGGGTTATGGATTGGGATATGAAGCTGGACGTAGCTTCTCGAAATTCTATGAAGCTTCTGTGTCCACCATTTCCAGGCTGTCATAGTTTTTTCCAAATCAAAGAATACAACATTGACATGTTGTCTGCTGCAAATGTTGTGAAAATGACCACCTGCGTTCTCACGAGAATGTCCTTAGTACACCAGTCAGTTTGGAATCCTGTTTGAATAATTAACATAAAAGAAATAAATAACTATGAGAGTCAGAATGAGATAATCTTCTGGCTGTTTACAAAGTTAGTTTGTACGTGCCATTGGTCGGTAGCTGTTTGGGGGAAGGAGATGATCGCTTCCGTCCAAACGGTTGGGGGAAGGTGCCTTCCGTCCATATTCTCTTGAAGAGGTTTAATGTAAAGGATGTTGCAGCTGGTTGTAAATGTCATATCATGTCATAGTATATGTTATCTAGGCTTGGAGAAGACTTCTTTCCGTTGACGAGAGAGAGAGAGAGAGAGAGAGAGAGAGAGAGAGAGAGAGAGAGAGAGAGAGAGAGAGAGAGAGAGCCTGGGACGGTTATGATTCTAAGGTAATCTTTGGACATAAATCTGAGTCCATGATTTGTGTGACTAGATATTGGGGATAATGTTTTTGTTGTAGTGTCGTTTTTTCAGGATGTTCTACTGTAAATCTTATTTCTTTTTTCTTATTTTTGAAGATATGAGTTTGAGTGGTGACTGTTGAAATATTCTTCCATTACTTTTCGAGAATATGGAGTTTTAAAAGCCTGGATGTTTTTGGCACATGTTCAGTAGGCTCTGGGTTCCACCAGGGTTTGTGCTGTGATGTAGGTGGTGAGGTGTTTGGGATAGATAACAATGCTACAGTATCTACAGTATGTGATTTGTTAGATAAGCTAATGTTATGTCGATTGCTAGGTAGTTCTCTACTGCTCTGGTTGTGTATGTCTCAACAGTTTCTAGGTTTCCTCGAAAATGACCATCGAGGTTGTGAAGGTTGTGGTAGTGAGGAGAATTTGTGGGGTTTAAAGAGAAGTGGGAAATGGACACTATGGTGTTGTACTAATACTACCAACCCTTCATATTCTAGAAGATCTTGCGTGCACAGAGAAAGGTCAGATGATGTGTAGGAGAAAGTTTGTTGTGTTGGTTGATTTACGTTGTCTACCTATACGGAGTGATTTGTTATAATAAATTATATGAGTTTAACTCATGGGGCTGTCTGTGGTGGCGTCTTTCTAAAGAAAGTGCCTTGTAGTGAAATCTCCTCGTACAAGATTGGGAGGTTATTTGGGTAAATACGTTGGGAAAAGATTTTAAAACAATGGCCTCTGATGGGTGGAGGTATGATAAGCAAATAGTTACTGAGCAATGTAGGGAAATTTTGACTACAATGGATTGGAGAGGAGTATGGAGCGTGAGAGGGAGTGATGAGATAGGTGAGCAGACGAGGATCGCCGCACTTCTTGTTTGGCTTGCGCAAGGAGGGGGTAGGGGGGGTGATAGGTTTGTGGTATACCTGTTAGGTTGGAAGTATGTGCATAGTTGTGTTTGTTAGTAACCAGATGCAGTCAGGTTTATAATACTGGAGAAAAATACTTTTTTCAGTTGATAGTCATATCTGGATATATATATATATATATATATATATATATATATATATATATATATATATATATATATATATATATATATATACAGTATATATAAAGACACCTTCCCACATCCACAGCTATCAATGAGTCTAACGAGACTAAGCGTTTGGTATATATATTCTTAACCAAACAGCCACAACGGTCGTGGCTAAGTGGACGCTTCCAACTCATTGGCAATACGGAAAGATAACATAAGAACATAAAAGCATAAGAATGGAGGAAACCGCAAGAGACCATATGGCTTACACCAGTACACCAGGCATTTCTATGTTCATTACCACCTGGTATCCCCATCCATAAAGTTGTCTAACCGTTTCTTAAAACAATCGAAAGTTTCAGCGCTCACAAAATGGTTACTAAGTCTATTCCATTCGTTGACCACCCTATTATTAAAATAGTTCTTGCCTATTTCCTTCTTAAATCTAGATTTATCCAACTTAGTTCTATTGCTGCGAGTCCTGCCCTGTTGCCTTAATATGACGAACTTGTTTGCGTCGCCCTTGTTAAAGCCTTTAATCCACTTGAACACCTCTATTAGATCACTCCGCACTCTGCGTCTTTCCTGAGAGTGTAAGTTAAGTTTCTCGTAAGGTAAATTTCTGAGACCATGTATCATTTTGGTCACTCTCCTCTGTACTGATTCTAGTGAATTGATATCCATTCTATAGGAAGGAGACCAAAACTGTACCACATAGTCAAGGATGGGTCTAACTAACGCCAGATAGAATTAGATAATTGCCTCTGCACTTCTATTCGCAACCGTCCTAGCAATGAAGACTTGTGCTCTGTCAGCTCTATTTCTGGTGCTAATGCACTGTTTCCTGGGTTTAAGGTCAGAACTCACTAGAATTCCCAAGTCTCTCTCGTACTCTGTTTTCTCTAGAAATGTATTGTCTAAGTTGTATCTGCTTTCGGGGTTATGTAACCCTATGTTTAACACGTTGCGCTTTGAGATATTGAAGTCCATTTGCCATTCCATCGACCATGTGTACAATTTGTTAAGATCTTCCTGCGGAATCTCGGCGTCTTCTCATAACCTAATTAGGCGTCCTATTTTAGTGTCGTCTGCAAACTTACTAACATCACTGTTAATCTCATTATCCAAGTCGATTATGTACATAATGAACAATAAGGGACCCAAAACCGAGCCCTGGGGAACTCCACTAGAAACACTCCCCCATTTGGATTTTACGCCATTTACGGTGACCCGCTGTTTTCTGTCACTTTTCTTCATATGCCATGGGCTATGATTTTATTTAGTTGCCTCTGGTGGGGCACTTTGTCGAACGCTTTGCTAAAGTCAAGGTAAATAACATCGCAACTACCATTGTTATTTGACGCCTTGTATACTTTAGTGTAAAAGAATAGAAGATTAGTCACACATGACTTACCCTTGGAGAAACCATGCTGTGAGTCACGAATCAAATTATGTCTCTCGATGAGATCTCTGATTATATTAGCTGTTATTGATTCAATCACTTTACCTGTAATTGATATCAAACTGATTGGCCTATAGTTGCATATAGACGATTTATTTCCCTTTTTGAAAACAGGAACAATGTTTGCCTGCCCCCAAGCAACTGACACTAAGGATAACCGCTGACTGAGCAAGGTCGGCCCAAGCGGTAGCCCCTTGGCTCA
>NC_134812.1:47769395-47784395 GCF_046742065.1 Oratosquilla oratoria
AAGAGACCTTTCTCCGTGACGCGGCTGAACAAAAGGGCGTGCCGTCCCTGAAGGCGGTGGGATCCGGGGCCCAAACTCCGAGGTCCGGGGGGGGCAGCAGGGCCAGGCAAAAACAAATCACACGCCGTTAGGAGTGCGTCAGAGGTTCGTCTGCGCGCGCACAGGTCACGTTAGGTTAAGGCCCACAAATTGAGTTGAAGATGCGCCTCCTCGTTTGCAGTGAGGTCCTGTGAATAGTAAACATTGTTGGCCGGGGGTTGGGAGTGGGGGTCGGTGAAAGCTTCTTGACCGCTGCCAGGTAAAGAACAAGGACCCTGCTGTCGCCGCACCCACTCTCTTACTATACTAACCGACGACGCAAATTCCCGACTGGGGGAAGGGGGCACCCGTCGGAGAAGCACCCAGGCTGTCATCACCCAAGGGTGAAGCGGGAAGTTCTAGGACAAATCTACTGTTCTTTTTCTAGTACCTTGTAGCATATTTTGTTTTGTGGAATAAGGACATACTTCAAATTTTGGTTTCTTGCAACCTCTATATGGTTATGTTGACTTTTTTCCTATACTTGATTTAGAAATATGTTGAGACTAAATGATATCAAATTATTTTCTATGAAATTATTTTATTAATCTTTATTCATCTGTATACATGGGGAGAATCTAAAGAACATAAAAGAAACTTTTTAGGATTTTGTGTCAACACATAAACACATATGCACTCGCGCACACACACACACACATACACACACACACACACTCACATAAATACACGCGAGCGCGCACACACATACAGATGCACACATACGTACACTCACACACATACACACATACAGTACATACATAAATATATACATACATAAACATAGACATATACATACATGTATACATACATACATACACATACTCAGTGTACTGTGTGTACTTTTGCTGGAGAAAACCTTTGAAAAGGTACTACACCTACGATTACTGTGGAAATATTGGAAGATTTAGAAGAAGTCTCCTTGAATTGATGAGCGATTTCCAGAATAACCGATACTTGAGAACAGTAGCAAAAAATATAATGTTAGGATGATGATGATCATCATCATCGTCAACAAGGAGCGTATGCCGAGGGACAAGTCGTTTCACCACCCACACTCCGACCTCATTCCCGATGTTTCCAAGCCCTGCTGCAGCCACTCTTCCCTTTCCAAACAGCTCTCGACAGAATCAGTAGACTTGCTACAGCCGTGGTTTCTGTAGGCGTCCTTTTCGTCTCCTTCAGTGAAGTTTGCCTCATGTGGAGACCACTCTGAGTGAGATCAACTTCACTATATAACCCACTACATATAGCCGGAGATGACGTTCACAAGTTAAGCTGGTAACAGGAATTGACTGAGACTCATAGAACATTTGCTGGCTTGATACAAAATTACACAATCAGTACCTATAATTCTCCGAAGGCACTTGTTACGAAAAATGTAGAGATACCTCCTCAAGCCAGCACTCACTCTCCATATCTCACAGTAAGACGAAGATCACAAGTAACTTGAAAATTCGATCGAGGAATGAAGGGAGAGGTAAGCAGCGGAGTCCCACAAAGACCAATACTGTCACCCGTCATGTTCTTCATTTAATGAAATTATTTGATAGAAGGAAATACACGCTGCATCAATCTGTTTGCAAACAACACAATGTCATGAAGAGAACAGAAGATTAGGCTGCAAATTGTCACAACAAACACCAACCTGTAGATTGAAATACAGCTTCCTCGAAAATGAAGATATAGTAAAGTAATTGTTCCAGATTATTAAGATGAAGCTAAATACACATATAACTGTCGATACAAATGTAATATTGCCCTGGGCAAGCATGCAGTTATCAACGCAAAAGTCCGCGATGGAAACTCTTGCATTCTACAAAAGAAAATATTAGAACTTCTGTTATGACAACTCTGATGACACCTTGATTAAAGACAGCCGTGAAATAATAGAACGATGGACTGAACATTTTCACACTCTCTTTAACTTATGAAATTCTACTCAGTCTCAGATTTCAGCTGCTCTTAAAAATTACCCTATCTTCGATGTACTCGATGCTTCTTTGAGCCAACAAAGCGTTGTCGCCTTGCCAGATAGAGTTCTTGCTTTGGAAGGTGACCTATGCTGACATGCGAACCTCATCATCGAGATAATTCCAGTGGCACCTTTCAAAGCAAGAATATGATTTGTCCGACCCGTTCTAGTGAGGAGGCCCTGCTCATTGGTAATCCTCCAAAAGTAATTGAATAAAGCGGATGCATAACGAAACGTCTTTTTCACCGCCTCATCAGCCAGATCTGGGAGGAGGCGGGATGGAAGTTCCCCAGACCTGGAAAACAATAGGGGTGGGTACGACATACAAGGAATGGGAGACCACTCTGAACCGAGTGATCTCACTTCTTTGTATCTCCGGGAAATTTTTCCTCTGAATTAAATCTTATTCCACCAGCTTGTTCGCATTCGCTGCGTCCTTGCTTTTTCTTGACATACAGCGGACTATAACTTTATATTATCATTCCCCATGCATGAGGGGAAACGTCATCGTTTCAATGAACTACTATATGTATATATATATGTGTATGTATATGTATATGTGTATGTATATATATATGTATATGTATATGTATATGTATATGTATATGTTTATGTATATGTATATGTATATGTATACGTATATGTATACGTATATGTATATGTATATGTACTCTATATGTATATGTATATGTATGTGCATATGTATATGTATATGTATATATATATGTATATGTATATGTATATGTATATGTACTGTATATGTATATGTATATGTATATGTATATGTATATGTATATGTATATGTATATGCATATTTATATGTATATGCATATGTATATGTATATGTATATGTATATGTATATGTATATGTATATGTATATGTATAATGTATATGTATATCACTTAGACAAAATGTTGTAGCACATTTGTAAATAATAATCACGAAGAACCCACAGTCGGAATAAAAGGAAACTTAGAAGAAAGTATAACTTCTATATTTCGGCTAATAGCTATAGCCCTCTTCAGGAAAGTACAGATTATAAGAATTTGCAGAGACTGAAGAGGCCTATAGCTATTAGCCGAAATATAGAAGTTATACTTTCTTCTAAGTTTCCTTTTATTCCGACTGTGGGTTCTTCGTGATTAGTATATGTATATGTATATGTATATGTATATGTATATGTATATGATTTAACAGTCATGAGTTACTCAACGAGGCCATCTGGGATGATCGTTTCTTGGCGCCTTCACCAGTCCCGGTTCGTGGCATCGCTTCCGAAGTGTGGGAGATCGTTTCTTCAACAAGGTCCAGGATGACGCAATGCCCAGCGGATGGATCTCGAAGAAGAAATATCTAAAGAGATTTTAGAGGATCCTCGAAGGCCAAAGTGCCCCAAGAACTTGCAGGAGCGGCTACTTTTTTTCTGGACGAGAAAACTCCGAAGTGTCATAGGGAGTCTGCACATTGAAGTCCGACGATGCCTCTCACGGAGGTCCACAACTCTGTCGAGGGATTCAGTCGAGGATTTCATTCCGCTGAGGGGAGCTCCGAGAACAAACCAATCAATCATATGCAACCTCGAGGGTTTAGAGATAAAATAGAAATTGATCAATTCATTCTTTGGGCTCCCACTCAGAGAAATAAAATATTTTGCCGACCGCCAAAAGAAATGATGTTTTGGCTTCGACCGAATTAATCTAGTTGACCCCGTAATGATCAACCACCTCCCGTCCATTTGTCACTCCACCGGCCTGGGCCCCTCTCCGACCTCTTCCTGAGGTCCAGCGAGGTACTAAAAATCTTAAGAACAAAAAGACGGCAGGACCTGACATGATCCCGGGCGAGATCCTCCAGCACGGCCGGTACCTGCTTCTCCAGTCTCAACTTTTGAAAGACTGAGCGTCTCCCACAGCAGTGGAAGGACGCCAGTATTATCACCATTTATAAAAGCAAAGACGGCAAGTCCATCTGCAGGAACTACAGTGGAAACTGTCTCCTCTCCGTTGGCGGGAAGGTCCTGGCTCGGATCGTGCTCTCCTCCCGAGTCCTTTCCTCCACTGTCTCTAGTGCCGTGCTGCCGGAGACACAGTGTGGTTTCCGCAAGGACGAGAATACCATGGACTTGGTCTTCGCGGGCCGTCCTCTGCGAGTAATGTCCGACACAATCAACCGGACCCTTCTGTGGGCCATCTTGGCTAAGTGTAGCCGCACCCTGAGGTTCATCTGGATCCTCCATGAGTTCCACACCGGTATGCTTGCTCGCGTGGTAGTGGCAGGTCTCGAGTTCGACCCTTACGAGGTCAGGGGAAGCAGGAGGGTATAAGAAGCGTTACAGGGACCACCTAAAAGCAACTCTGAGGCGGTGTGGAACAGCTCACCGGTGAGCGGGATATGTAGTGTTGAACGTGCCAACAGACGAAAACGACATTCTCGGAAAAAGGGGTGACCAAGAGACTTCGACAGAATCCTACAGTCGCCGAAGACTCCAACAGACTTAGATGGATTCTTAATGAATTTCTCGTGTTTCAACAGTAATTGCTATGAGATGTTTATTGAGAATTGCTTCAAGTGTTTTTGCCACATTTCTAGCACTGTTGACCGAAGAACTGGGTAGCAGTATACAGGTGGCGTTGGAGTGGAGGCATCAAAATGAGTGGGTACCGCCATTCGAGCTGCCTTGTTGGTTTTTTCATTGCCGGGGTTGTCTCCATGGGATGGCATTCAGGAGGACACAAATTTGGGTAAAGACTTGGATGAGCCATGAATAGATTTTGTGGACCAGTGAAAGGCGTACTAAAGAGTGGAGATTGTTTATAGAACGCTACATGAATCTGAGATTATTATATAGTCTGCAAGAAGGCGCTGTGACAATGTATGAGGCAGTGAGGATAAAGGTAGCGAGTTCAGCAGTGGAGATTGAAGCGATTCATATGTATATGTATATGTATATGTATATGTATAAGTATGTGCATATGTATATGTATATGTATATGTATATGTATATGTATATGTATATGTATATGTATATGTATATGTATATCTAATGACCCACTTTCGGAGAAGAATAAGCGAAAGTAAAAAGATCCGTATATTTCGATCACTAACTGTGATCCTCTTCAGCAGATGTGAATTACAGAGTGGAGAACAACATGTATTTATACAGAAATAGTATAAATACATGTTGTTCTCCACTCTGTAATTCACATCTGCTGAAGAGGATCACAGTTAGTGATCGAAATATACGGATCTTTTTACTTTCGCTTATTCTTCTCCGAAAGTGGGTCATTAGTATTAATTTACCAATGTGCTACGACATTACTTTGTTGTGATATGTATATGTATATGTATATGTATATGTATATGTATATGTATATGTATATGTATATGTATACGTATATGTATACGTATATGTATGTGAAGTATATGTAAATATGTGTGAATATCCTTATGCATTTGTACATGTATATGAACATGCATTTGTTCAACATGTTCATACTTGAAATTAATCAAACCACTGGAAGGCTGCAAAGAAATTAAATATGAGTATCGCGTAGATAATCTCTTTTTTATGAAACGTTTGCAAGCCCAATCATTGATCACTGAAGGAGATATAACCGAACTCCAATATACAAACGACCTGGTAATCCACTGAATACCAGCAACTTAGATGAGATTTTCTCACAGCTGCCTACAGAGCCTTCGGACTAAAAGTAAACACCACCAGGACAAATGTCATTGTACAAAGTAGAAACAATGGTTCCAAACTATCCATCTTCTTCGCTGAGGGTAAAGCCGATGGTTGTCAAGTTCGGTGCCAGGACAGCATACCATCTTCGACAAGCACTATCAACTTTAGTAATAGATTCATGCACCAATGATGCTGTTGCTGTTCTCGGGCGTGGGCACGTACCTATGCGCACAAAACACAAACAGATTGCTGACGTAGCCGACGAGCGCAGTACCACTACATTAGCATGAGTGAGTGAGTGTGTGTGTGTGTGTGTGTGTGTGTGTGTGTGTGTGTGTGTGTGTGTGTGTGTGTGTGTGTGTGTGTGTGTGTGTGTGTGTGTGTGTATGTGTGTGTGTGTGTGTGTGTGTGTGTGTGTGTGTGTGTGTGTGAGTGTGTGTGTGTGTGTGTGTGTGTGTGTGTGTGTGTGTGTGTGTGTGTGTGTGTGTGTGTGTGTGTGTGTGTGTGTGTGTGTGTGTGTGTGTGTGTGTGTGTGTGTGTGTGTGTGTGTGTGTGTGTGTGTGTGTGTGTGTGTGTGTGTGTGTGTGTGTGTGTGTGTGTGTGTGTGTGTGTGTGTGATATGACGCCATTCGAGTGCGACGCTGGTCATATCACCACTCGGCTGGCCTGATGTTTTACATGGTACTGACGAGAATATCGTTATCTTAACAAAGTAAACAAAATGGAAATAAAACAAACCTTACATTGAACAGCCCCAAGTAATAAGAGCAGATTTAAAAAAAAATACAATTCTAAAGAGAATGTGATAAAAATTAAACGCAAGGGAGGACTTCATCAGCATGTCATTACACACTGAGGATATAGTTTATAATTTTGACTAACATAAAATACCTTTATAATCCCATTTCTCTTCGAGTGATACATGGTTCCGTTCCCCGAGAAAGAATTCATTACAGCTTGCTGTGTTGAGTTTGCTACGAAAAATTAACCTGAACTGCACACTAGAATAAAAAGTTAAACTTGAAAGAAACTATTTGCTTGTCGATTTTTCAGTCATCTTAGATTTTCGCCACTAAATATAAATCCATCTTTCCTTAAACTTACCTCATTTTTCGCTGTTACAAATATCACAAAATTTATCACCAACACGGAGTAAAGATACATTTTACATGAAAACGTAGTACCATTTCAACAAACACTTACATTCGACTGCCCGGGCCCATTCCTTCCGAGCAAAGCGTTATCAAATCACACCTCAAACCGTTGCTCGACAAAGTTCAAACCATTATATAAGAACGATCCAGAAAACTAACTCTCCCTCATCAGTGCATCCGTCCCCCTTCAGATAATGCTTTATACGATTATGCTTTATGCAGTTTTCCTTTCATCAATTGTTGAGGATAAGTAATATTACTTGTCACAACTGGGCGATCGAGAATCCGTAAGGAAGACTTTACGTTATATGTTTGTTGCCACTTGTAGTTGACTTTCCAGCCACTCACTTAAACACTTAGTACATACAGTCCGATAACATCATGTGATCAGGGTCGGTTGCTGCAACAGTGCATGCTGAAAGTCAAGTAGGCACAAGTGTTCCAGAATGAAAATAGATAACTACACGAACAAATAAATAAGTAAAATAGATAAATAAATAAAGTTCACAGAAGAAGACCGAGTGAGAGGTGAGGTGGTCCCCAGACTGTATCTCTTCGCTCATACAGTACACATCTGTCTAGGCCCCTTCCTTTCCGGACGGCACTTTCCCTTACATTGGTGCTGTCGCCAGGCTATTTCATTCCTCCCCACGGCACCCCACCCTCTCTTCCACCTCCATTAAACCTACCTTAGGTACAGTATGAAATGATTTGACCAGTAGTCTGGCGAGCATGGGTGAATCTTTTTCTTTGGAGTTTTATATAAAACGAGTAATGGAAGAAGTGGGTTTTGTGAACCAGGTGGTATGAGCCTAAAGGCTGCACCCACGATATGTCCTAAAAAAAGAAAATAATAAATGATGTCTCTATTAATGCTGAGACTGAACATACGAAAAAAATTATTATGAAAAAGTGGGTCGAACGCTTCCTTCCTTAGTCGAACGCTTCCTTCCTTAAGCCATTTCCATCACTGGATGGACAAATCACTTTAAAGCCGGGCCCACACTTATTGTATTTCCACGTATCGTATCATCATTGCGTACCACCTAGTGATACGATACGATGCAACAGGGTATTATACCCACTTGTTGCGTATCCGTATACAGCAGGCAGATACGCAACAAGTAGGTACAATACCCTGTTGCACCGTATCGTATCACTTGGTGGTACGCAAAGATGATACGATACTTGGAAATGCAACAAGTGTGGACCCGGCTTAACACTACAACATTCGTAATCATTACACGACTGGCAAAAATTGTATTTTGAAGGGACACTGCAGACCTTTTAAAAGCAGTCAGGACACCAGTTTTCACATACATAAGAAAAAAAAAATCACAAATCTTTAGACTAAACACCCGCACTGGCACAAACCAATTCAGAACTAAATTGGAACCCGTCCGATTTTGATTACGTTATGAAGGAAAGCTCTGTGATTGGCTGAACCCAGTCATGGGATTAAAAAAAGCAATAAGGTCATTGGATGAAATGATATATTAAATGACGCCTCCGCAAACTTGTGCGCCTGCGTACAAATATGTAAACTAGAGACAGTTATGGATGCATAACGAAACTCGAGTTTGTTTTCTTCCATTACAAGACAAAAACTGACTGACGAATTTCGCCTTTTTTCTTGTTTTCCAAGAGAGTTGGATGTCCCCTAAATTCATTTCTTCAGCTAAGATATTTAAGATCTTTGACAGAGGGCAAAAAATAAAAATGTGTGTGTGTGTGTGTGTGTGTGTGTGTGTGTGTGTGTGTGTGTGTGTGTGTGTGTGTGTGTGTGTGTGTGTGTGTGTGTGTGTGTGTGTGTGTGTGTGTGTGTGTGTGTGTGTGAGTGCGTGCGTGCGCGCGTGCACGTATGTATGTGTTGTTACGAATCTCTTTTTAAGCTAGGGATAAGGTATGTATATAACTCACACAAGCAAAAATAATTCGCGACACAAAATCAAGAAGCGAGGTCGCCAGCTCTAAACACTGGAGCGTTAAAACCTCCACGGGGGAAATATGAAGCAAACATGTCGTGTAAACTCTTAAGTTTAATCGATATTAAAAATAAAGGAATAAAAACATAGGCAAAAAATATAATGGTTCACATGTTATACATCAATCCAAGAATGACTTTAACAGTGTTCAAGCTCAAGTAGATGAGTAGGCTAACACTTGTCTAAATAATAATCAAATATATACCTCTAATCTTACTCATGCGTCTTAACCGGCTTCAAAAATAATTCGCGACACAAAATCAAGAAGCGAGGTCGCCAGCTCTAAACACTGGAGCGTTAAAACCTCCACGGGGGAAATATGAAGCAAACATGTCGTGTAAACTCTTAAGTTTAATTGATATTAAAAATAGAGGAATAAAAACATAGGCAAAAAAATATAATGGTTCACATGTTATACATCAATCCAAGAATGACTTTAACAGTGTTCAAGCTCAAGTAGATGAGTAGGCTAACACTTGTCTAAATAATAATCAAATATATATCTCTAATCTTACTCATGCGTCTTAACCGGCTTCAACAATATGAGTAAAGGTGGGCAGGAGGAGACACTCATGGACCTGGCTGTGGTCTGTCTGTTTGTGACCCTTATCGGACCGGCCTGGGTAGGTCAGCAAAAGCTGCGCGGCCCTCCCGTAGAGGTAAGCAGGTAGCAGCGCTACCTTGGAGGGGCCCGTTAGCCACCACAGTAGGGTGATCAGATTTAGCATAATTATACTAAATTTAATAAGATTTTCCATAGAATAATATGTTAAAAGATCGTAACTGAAGTCATTTCCACTTAAGCGAAGCAGCAAAAGAAAGTAGCATACTAGCGAGAAATATCTATGTGCCACCATCGTAACTCTGTTTACACTTAATTAACAATCGGCGCCTATCCGAGAGTTGACACCTTGACGTGGTGGATAGGCTTGAGAATCTTAATGACTACAAAAGCTAAGTCGATAGAGAAACAATCTCTGCAGGGTCACCCATATCGAACAGGTTTTATAAGAAAGATAAGACAAAGAGCAGCTCACACGCACAGTCGCAGGACCCACTGCTAACTGGCACGTCCCTGATGGTGAACAGGGTAATTCCTCATAGATATATGGGGTACCGTCATAATGACGGCGTGGACCATTGGGCACCCTATAGATAAAGGGCTTCGCCGAATATAATAAGGTGACACCAGAAATATCTTACCAGAAACCAGTTGGCACGGAGGTGAGATTACTGCCAAAAACACCCTTCATAGCAACCATGAACAGCACAAAAAAAAAAAAAAAAAAAAAAAAAAAAAATCGGGTAATGAATCAAGAAAAAAGTAAGTACATGTTGGTAATAGGAGACTTTAATGCTAAAGTAGGAAAGAAGATGGGAGATGAGACGTGCATTGGGAAGTTTGGAGTAAGTGGAAGAAATGACAGAGGCGAGATGTTAGTCAATTTTGCAGAGAACTACAACATGAGGATAATGAACACTTTCTTTCAAAAGCGTGTAGGTCGTAAATGGACGTGAAAAAGTCCAAATGGAACAACAAAGAGCGAAATAGACTTCATATTAGGAGATGAAAGCCAAAGTGTTAGCAATGTTACCGTGACAAATAAAGTCAACATAGGTAGTGACCATAGAATGGTAGGTTGCACAACTAAATTCAATTTCAGAGCCGAGAGAAATAAACTAATTTTAAGAAAGATAATAAGCCTTGCAAAGGTTAAGGGTAATAAAAAAAAATCAGTTAGAAATTGAAAATAGATTCGAAGCTCTAAGAACTAACGAGGACAGCGTGGAAGATATTAATTTGAATTTAGTGAATATCATTAGGGAATCAGCAGAGAAAGTACATACATATACCAAGGCTTTTTCCCCCTTACAAGGGAGGTAGCCAAAAAGGGAAAGGCATAAAAACACTCCCACCCATTTCATCCCTAAATACACTCCACACCCCTCCCACCCTCCCTCTCATCTGAGCACCTCCTGGATGACGGGTCATCCCTGCACCCTGCCCACCGCCCTGGGTCAGAAGCAGTGTCGCAAGACACAGCACATCCACAGCAAGGCCGCTTCATTTAATCGGCGACCCCCCCTCTCCGTCCCCCCTTGAATATAAGGAGAGGACGGGGAGAAAATCCCTTCGGGCTGCGTCAAAATTTACTCACACATACTACCCCACCCCCCACCCCCCTGCCCATTCCTCCTCATGCAATCACAACATCATCCATATACAACCATTCTCCACTCACCTCTGTCTTCCGTCCTCTCCCTTCCTTCCTCAACAGACATTCCCCTCTTCCCCAAAGCCCCCTTCACCCCATCCATCCACCTCATCCTAGGACGTCCCCTCATGTTCACTCCCTCCACATCTGCCTTCCATACCTCTTTTACTAGTCTTTCTTCACTCATTCTTTCCATGTGTCCAAACCATCCTAATATTCTTTCATCAACCCTATCTCCCAAATCCTTTTTCACCCCTGTTCTCCTCCTCACCTCCTCATTTCTCACTCTATCCAGCCTAGTAACCCCCACCATACTTCTCAGACACCTCATCTCAAACACATTCAAACTCCTTCTCTCTTCTTCTCTTATGTTCCACGTTTCTGCCCCATACAGTGCTGTTGGCACAATCACTCCTTCATACAGTCTCCTCTTCGCATCCATTCCCAAATGTCTATTCCTCATTACACTCTTTAATCCACCAAGGCATTTACTCGCTTCTCTCAATCTACATTCTACCTCCACCTTCACTCCACCTTTTCCTGCTACACTTGCACCCAAGTATCTAAAACTATCCACTTCCTCCAGTCGCTCTCCCTTAATGTTCACTTCCAGTCTACTGCCACCTTCACCCCTTGTACATCTCATCACCTTACTTTTACCTACATTTATCTTTAGCTTTCTTCTATCACATACTCTCCCAAACTCTGCCACCAACTTCCTCAATCCCTCCTCTGACCCTGCCACAAGCGCAGTGTCGTCCGCAAACAACAGCTGGCTCACCTCCCACTTTTCTCCATTTTCTTTAACCATCTCCAATCCCTGACCCACTACCCTAGCATTCGCCTCTCGCACCACCCCATCCATGTATAAGTTGAACAGCCAGGGCGACATAACGCATCCTTGACGAAGTCCCACCTTTACCTCAAACCACTCACTCTCTCCATTTCTAATCCTGACACAAGCTCTACTACTCTCATAAAAACTCTTGACAGCTCCTAGAAGCTTTCCTTCTATCCCATAAATCTGCATAACCTCCCACAGTGCTTTTCTGTCTACCCTATCATAAGCCTTTTCCAGATCCATAAAAGCCCAAAAAACATCCTTCCCCTTTCCTATAGCTTTCTCACATATCTGTCTTACCACAAAGATCTGATCTACACAACCTCTACCTGTCCTAAATCCACACTGTTCCTCACCAATTACTCCTTCTGTTCCTCTCCTAATCCTCTCAATTAAGATCCTCCCATAAGCCTTCCCTACTACACTTAACAGGCTAATCCCTCTGAAACTACTACATTCACACTTGTCCCCTTTTCCCTTGTAAAGAGGAACTATACAGGCACTTCTCCAGTCCTCCGGTACTCTACCCTCTCTCCAGCAAACATTAAATAACCTCACCAACCAGTCCACCATCACTGAACCTCCCTTTTTCAGACATTCTGCATGGCATCCATCCAGACCAGGTGCCTTACCTGCTTTCATCATCTTTACAACTGCCTTCACCTCATCCTTCCTTATTTCTCCTCCATTCTCCTCACTCATCACTCTCATTTTCTTCGCATTTCTCACTGCAGCTATCTTTCCTTCCCTATCCTCCTTCACATTTAGCAACTCCCTAAAATATTCTGCCCATCTTCCCCTTACTGCCATCTCTTCCATTATCATCTCTCCATCTGTACCTTTTACCTTTTCTTCTCTACTTGATTCGCCTCCTCTTCCTCTCTTTATTTCTTTCCAAAACATCTTTTTATTACTTTCAAAATTTTCTGTCATACTCCTACCCCATTTCACATCTGCTCTCCTCTTTGCCTCCTTTACCTTTTGCTTTACTTCTCTTTTCTTTTCTTTGTACGTCTCATATGACTCCCCCGTCCTCTTTTGTAACCAATCTGTGAATGCTCGCTTCTTCTCTTCTACAACCTTCTTTGTTTCCTCATCCCACCATTCACTACCCTTTCTTCTATTTCCCCCTGTCCTTCTTGTTCCACACACCATCCTTGCACACTTTAAGACTCCCTCCTTGAACCATCCCCATTCCTCCTCCACACCCATCTCTGCTCCATCCTTTACTCCCTCCCACTCCTCCTTCAGCTTCTTTTCGTACTCCTTCTCCTTTTCCTTTTCATTCAAGGAGTTCACTCTAACAACCTCCCTACCTTTTGTCCCTTTCCTCTTTCTCCATCTATCCTCCACTCTCAGCTTACCTTCCACCAAAAAATGATCTGATATTCCCCCACCCTCTCCCCTTAGCACATGTACATCCTTAACTCTTCCTATCATAATCCTATTTACCACTACATAATCCATTAGCGCTCTATCTACCACCCTTCCCTCCACCACCCTCTCCCATGTGTACTTATGCTTAACTTTCTTCCGAAACACTGTATTTGCTATCATCAACTCTCTTTCTAGACACATTTCCACCATCAACTCTCCACTACGATTCTTTCCTGGAACTCCACACTTCCCAACCACTCCATCGATTGGACCATTTCCTACCCTAGCATTAAGGTCTCCCAGTACTATTACATTGACATTTCTTCCTAAACCCTCTATGCACTCATTTAAATCTATCCAAAAGGCCTCCCTTTCTTCCACGCTCTTCTCACTGCCAGGCCCATATGCACTTAAAAAGACCCACATCTCCTTTCCCAGTTTCACCTTCATCCACATTATCCTTGAGGAAACCTCCTTCCACTCCACTACACGTTTACCTATCTCCTCACTTACTAGAATAGCCACCCCTTCCCTCCCTCGCCCTCTCTTCACTCCTGATAACCTCCCACTTACACTCCCAAACTTACACTCACCCTTCCCTTTCAACTTAGTTTCACTCAAAGCCAACACATCCATCTTTCTTCTCACAAACATACTACCTATCTCTTCCCTTTTACTCTCATCTGTACCACATCCACGCACATTAAAAGACCCAAACCTTAGGGTGCTGGCCCGAGGCCCTCCAGCACCCCTTATGCCTTCACTTTTGTCTTTAGGATGTGTGCCCCGTGGGGCTACAGGGAGAAGGATGCCTAGTCCCTCTCCCCGTCCCTTTTTTCTCGCCTCTTACGATCCAAGTGGGAAACTTGGTGGCAGTATTCTTTTCCCCCACCACAGCAGAGAAAGTAGGAAGTACAAAAGACATTAAAGAAAACAAACACTTCAAAGCTACAAATGACCTAATTAAAAGAAAAAGGAACATGCAGGTTAAAAGTAGGAAAGACGAAATAGAAAGAATACAACTAAACAAGCTTATCAACAAAAGGCAGAGATTAGAGAAAAGAAAGAGAAACATGGATGAAATAGAGGAAACTATTCGGAAAGGTAAAAGTATTAAAGTGACCGAGCGTAGACATGCTTTAGGAAGACAACAAATGATATTTTTGAAAGATAGAAATGGAGAAATCATTAAATGCAGGGACAGAATGGTAAAAAGAGTAGAAGATTTTTACCAAGAGCTTTACTCGTCGAAGACCGTATTTGAGTCAGTAAATTCATGTGTAGACGTTATTAGTGTACAAGAGATTACAAAAGAAAAAATAGAATTTGCTCTAAAAACTATGAAATGAGGAAAAGCACCTGGAGAAGATGGTATATAAATAGATCTGTTGAAAGACGCAGGGAAAAAAGTTCATATTACATTGGCTCAGTTGTACACCCAGTGCTTACGTCAAGAAAGCGTTCCTGATGCGTGGTACAATGCTATAGTAATTTTGCTTCATAAAAAAGGAGACCAGGAGGACCTTAGTAACTATCGACCGATTAGCTTGCTATCAAATGTATATAAAGTATTCTCCAAGATCCTTACAATTAGACTAAGTCAAATTTTAGATGGAAACCAACCGAGAGAACGGGCAGGCTTTAGGAGTGGATATTCGACTCTAGACCATCCAACTAATCGAGAAAAC
>NC_134812.1:47789395-47794395 GCF_046742065.1 Oratosquilla oratoria
ATATACATATACATATGCATATACATATACATATACATATACATATACATATACATATACATTATGGGAGTTCAATGAAACGATGACAACGTCTTCCTCAATATATGATGAATGATGATATGAAGTCATAGTCCAGAGTATGGTTGATGGACTCTTGTGGCTTCCTTACGGTGGCTCCTTTAGTGGCGGTGTAGTCCAAACTCCGAGGCACACCGTCTGCCTCAGACGGGACATGACATACTGTCACCCGGTTCAGTCGCTCGTGTCGGCGACGGCATCGCTCCATTCGGTCTTGTGCCCGCGGCACCTCAAAGGTTGCCACCGCCTGTTGTCACGTCCAGCACCACATCTCCCGGTCACCGGTGAGCTGTTGTAGACTGGAGGGAAGGATCCCACACCGCCTGAGGGTCGTTTTCAGATAGACCTTGCTGCGCTCCTTTTACCTACAGTGTAGCAGAATATGGGGCCCCAGTGTGGGCTCAGAGTGCACACACAAATAAAATTGACAATAAACTCCACGCAACCATGCGGATAATATCAGGGGCCATTAAACCAACACCACTCATTTGGCTGCCAACGATGAGTGGCATAGCACCACCAAATATACGACGTGAGGATGCCATACAAAAACAACACCAACGCATAGACAACCTTCCAGCAGATATACCCCTCAAACAAATAATGGAGGAGGCCCCACTAACAACGAGGCTAAAATCAAGAAAACCTTTCTTTAAAACAAAAAACGAAAATTTCAACCTAAAAGAAGCCTGGCAAGAAGAATGGACAAGGAAACTACCCACTGGGGGAAACTTAGTAACAGACCCTACCGAAATACTACCTGGATTTTCCAACCTAACCAGAAGAGAATGGACACAAGCCAACAGGCTCATATCACAACAAGGCAAAACAGCCGTTAACCTGCATCGCTGGGGCTACAAAGACTCCCCAATGTGCCCATCTTGTCATAATTCGCCCCAAGATACAGACCATCTCGTACTGCACTGCCCAATCACAGCAGTGCCAGGGGGTTACCAGACTATCTATGAAGCAAATCAAACATTCATAGACTGGCTAGCAAATACAAAGTTGGAGGTGTAAGAAAGCCATACGATACTACTACTACCTACCGACGATGCAGTGAGTGACCGTAAGTTCACCGTGGAAAAGAGTGCGGAAGAGTCGGCTCTCGTCCTTTCGATAGACGTGACCATCCCACCAAATCTGAAGCTGTATAATGAAGACCTTGAGATACAGACCGCCCAGGTGAACCCGAGGATCTGCTGGAGGCACCAGATATGGAAAGTCTCGATATTCTTGGTGTGAACCCGATACACGGTCCGAGCCTCGCAGCCACACAAAAGGGTGGTGATGCAGACGAGCCTGTGGTCGGCGACCTTGGTAGAGGTGATATCACGCTTTAGGGACACTCGACGTGACAGTCGTCCAAGGACGCTGATGGCTATGCGGATTCTGTTCTGGACCTCGCCGTCGTTGTTGCAAGGTGACGACGGGATGTTGATAGGGTAAACGAAGCTGTGGATCTGATTGATGTCCTCCTCTTACACCTTCAATGCGACGGGAGGAGGTTGATCGCCGAGGGCCGAACTCTGGTGAGGGACCTCCGGCCTCCCGGCGTTGACGAGCCCGGTACTTGTGTACTTTTCAGCCACGGTGGATAGGGTCTGTGGAATCCCTCTGCAGTGTGTCTGATAAAGGCAACGTCGTTGGCATACTGGAAGTCAAAAATTGTCCTGGTCCTGGTCTTGGTGATGGCTTGAAGTCGCCGCAGTTTGAATATGCTGCCGTAGAACCGGTGCCAGAAGGCGTCGCCGTCGTCCAAATAGAGCTGGTGCCATGTAGACGTTAAGAGGACCCGATCGAAGACAGAGACATCCTTCACACGGACCCTAACCTCGAAAGGATCGGACTCAAGACCTCCCACCACCACCCGAGCAAGCATACCGATTTGGAACTAATGGAGGATCCCGTTGAACCTCAGGGAAGGAGGTACCGGCCGTGCTCCTGGAGGATCTCGCCCGGGATCTTTTTGTTCTTCAGATCTTAGTACCTTGCTGCACCTCAGGAAAAGGTCGGAGAGGAACCCAGCTCGGTGGAGTGACAAGGGGACGGGAGGCGATTGATCATTACGGGGTCAACTAGATTAATTCGATCGAAGTCAAAACATTATTTCTTTTGGCGGACCGGCAAATTATTTTATTCCTCTGAGTAGGAGCCCAAAAAACGAATTGATCAATTCCTATTCTAACTCGAAACCTTCGAGATTGCATGTGATTGATTGGTTCGTTCTCAGGTCTCTCCTTATTTTAATAACATCCTCGATGATCGGCTGACCTGCTCAATATATGTGTAGACTCCTTGAGAGGTATCATCGGATTTCGGTGCGCAGACTCTCTCTGGGACCCTAATAGGAATATTCTATTCCAGAGGAAGCGTAATCTACTCCTGCAAATTCTTGGAGCACTTTGGCCTTCGAGTACCCTCCAAAATCTCTCTAATTTTTCTTCTTCATAATCCTTCCACGGAGCGTTGCATTATCATAGACCTTCATGAAAAAATTTAATCTCTCACACTTTCCATGCGGTGGAAAAAATGGGGACTGGTGTCGACGCCAAGAAAATGTCGTCCCATATGGACTCCCTCAGTAATGTACAACTATAAACACACACACATGTACATGTACGGTTCCCTTCCTGACCTTATACTCTGTGTATTCATTCTTGTGTCCTTTTTCATTTCTATGTACCCTGATGATGTCTGAATAGACGAAAGCGCTTTGTCAACAGTTTATCTTTTTCCTTAGTGGTTTTCCGCACATGTACATATACACACATACGTCAATACACATGTACATACTCATATCTATATGTGAATACATATAACTACATATATACATACACACACACACACACACACACACATATATATATATATATATATATATATATATGAATATATATATATATATATATACATACATACATATACAGCGACATCAATCATACAATCTCCATGACCGTCGCGCAGAGGATTCGAACCACTGCCTATAGACCCAAGAGAGATTGTATGATTGATGTCGCTGTCCACTAGCGAATTATTCACATAGTTACGATGACGAGAAGCGTGAGGGGGATTCGTTCTAGTCCTTACCATTCCCATTGGTGCGATTAGGTGTATGGTAAAAAGGGGTTTATATGGGGGGCAGTTAGCACCCTCCCCAATCTCGGTAATCAGATAGAGTACGAGTTCGTACACATTTAGATCGTCTGTGGTCGAGTGGTCAAAGGCGGGTGCTGTGGACTCTCTTGGGTCTATAGGCAGTGGTTCGAATCCTCTGCGCGACGGTCATGGAGATTGTATGATTGATGTCGCTGTCCACTAGCAAATTATTCACATAGTTACGATGACGAGAAGCGTGAGGGGGATTCGTTCTAGTCCTTACGATTCCCACTGGTGCGATTAGGTGTATGGTAAAAAGGGGTTTATATGGGGGGCAGTTAGCACCCTCCCCAATCTCGGTAATCAGATAGATTACGAGTTCGTACACATTTAGATCGTCTGTGGTCGAGTGGTCAAAGGCGGGTGCTGTGGACTCTCTTGGGTCTATAGGCAGTGGTTCGAATCCTCTGAGCGACGGTCATGGAGATTGTAATACATATATATATATATATATATATATATATATATATATATATATATATATGTGTGTGTGTGTGTGCGTGTGTGTGTGTGTGTGTGTGTGTGTAGATATATACATATACTTATATGCATAAATGTATACATATATATGTGAATATATATACATATATATATATGTATATATATATATGTATATGTATGTATATATATGTATTACAGTAGTAGGGTAGCAGGTCCTCTTTCAGGCAGATATGATTAAATTTTGCAGCAGCTTCTGCATTCACGAGTTTCTTGCTGACGTGTTCAACTTTTCTAATACTTGAACGTTGAATATCGTTGAGCTGTCTTATTATATGTCCAAACTTCATTTGGAATGGATGTAAAGATAATACTAACTTCTTAATTTTACTAGTAGAGCTTTCGCCTAACTTTAGGCATCTTCAGTACAAATTGGATACAAATAGTAAAGGTGACAATATATACAAAGAACATATGGATCATTAGGAGAGGTGGGAATTCGGACAGTTACTCAGGAGACAGGATCAGATGTTCCGTCCACTGGGTCAACGGTGAACCTATGCCTGTGATCTAAATACTTAGAAGTGGGAATGATAAATTGGTCGGGATTTTGTTTGTTCATGGTGGGGTTTTGTCTTTTAATGTGAAGTGCTTCTAAGATGAGAAGGCGCCTGTAGTTTGATTCCTTTTGTAAAATGATGGTTCCTTCTTCCAGATCCTTCCTTGTGACTGGGGATTGATGTGTGTCAATGTGATGTTGTTTTATGGCTCCATTAGAAAGGTGAAGGGTGAGGCGTCTTGATAGTTTTGTTGTAGTCGACCCTATGTACTTTTCATTAAGGGTTTCACAGTTCCCTTTTTTACATGTGTATTCGTACACAAGGTGGCTACATTGGAATACCGGGGTTCGCTGGCTAGGGCTATTCTTAAGGAGGAGGTGGGACGTTTTTCTATTCTGGTACCAAATGTTTATGTGGATTTTGTCGTCACTGTTGGGGGGTCTGACGTTTTTTCCGATGATCTTCCTGATGGCATCCTCGTCTGCTTTATATTGGGAGGACATAATGTTCTTGTAAAATATGATGATCTTTTGTCCTGTTTGAATGTTGTCGGTAGGGGGTCTGTACCATCTGTCCAGGTGTGTGTTGATGACATTTTGTATCTCTTTGTTTGAGAAACCGTTGTTGACCAGGACTTGTGTGATCCTGTCTAGCTCGGCATGGGTACGGTTCCAATCACTGCAGTGCGACAGGGCTCTTCTGACGTAAGCATCTATGGTGGACTTACGGTATCAGTGGTCGAGTGGTCTAAGGCGGTAGTCATGG
>NC_134812.1:47796895-47811895 GCF_046742065.1 Oratosquilla oratoria
ACACAACTCTGTATCTCTGTCATTTAGTCTGAAGATGTAATATACGAAAGTAATTACTGTCTACAAGTTTCCCTTCTCCTGTGGTTATTTTACATTTTTGTATCACGGTGATGTCATTGCTCGCTCTCTTTCGGTCTCTCAGCGTTATTTTAATCATTGATCTCTCCATTTTCCTCTGTGAAGTTTTTAGCTTTGTCTCCATCGCCTTCGTTAGTTTCAAAGCCTCACACCCGTAGATTGTTGCTGGCAGAATGCATTAACTGTAAAATTTACGTTTCAAACATAAAGGTAGAGAGCCTCTCTTACCAAACACTTTCCAACTAGTTGTAATACGTCTTTTTATTTTAATATCATGATCTTTAGTCACTTTCACCATCTGGTCTTCAACTTCTTCAGGACTCACTATCGATTATAATCACTTTATTTTTCAACTTTCGTTATAAATCTACTCTGAGTCTTTCCTTGTTCAGATCACTTAACATATCTTGCAAGTCTTCTGCTCTTTCTGAAATAAAAATGTCATCCGCAAATCTTAGGTGGTTCAAATATTCGCCACTAATCATCAAACCTTTCTCTTCCAACTCAACCTTCTGAAATTTTCTTCCAAATAAGTTGTAGATAATTTGAGTAAAATTGTAACGCCTTGCCGTACTACTCTCTCGATCTTGGTCTTCTCTGTATATTTATGTAGTCGAATTACAGTGTTACCTTTCACAAAAAATACTTTCTAGAACCCTTATGATCTGTTCATTTATACCCTGCTTGCGTAGCGAGCTTAGTATTGCTATTTGTCCTACCGAGTCAAAGGCCTTCTCGTAATCTACCAAAGTTATACAAAAAGGTATATTGTATTCTGTCATTTTCTCGATTAGTTGGTTCATCGCCTGCAAATGGTCTAGGGTCAAATATTCGCTTCTAAAGCCTGCCTGTTCTCTCGGTTGGTTTCCATCTAAAAATTTACTTAATCTATTTGTAAGGATCTTGGAGAATACTTTATGTACATTGATAGCAAGCTAATCGGTCGGTAGTTACTAAGGTCCTTCTGGTCTCCTTTATAAAGCAAAGCCACTATAGCATTGCACCAGGATTTAGGAACTCTTTTTTAACGTAATCACTGGGTGCACAACTGAGCTAACTGTGAACTTCTTTCCCTGTGTCTTTCCAAATATCTATTGATATACCATCTTCCCCAGGTTTTTTTTTTTTTTTTTTTTTTGTTTTTTTTTTTTTTTTTTTTTTTTTTTTTTTTTTTTTTTTTTTTTTTAAGAAGACAGTGAAAGGAAGGTGGGCACAGTATTTTAGGGAGTTGCTAAATGTGAAGGATGATTGGGAGGGAAACGTATTTGCAGTGGGAAGCGCTAAGAAAATGACAGTGATGAGGGAGGAAAACGTAGGTGTAATAAGGAAAGATGAAGTGAAAGCAGCTGTTAAGATGATGAGAGTAGGTAAGGCACCTGGATTGGATGGATGCCATGCAGAATGTCTGAAAAAAGGAGGTACAGTTATGCCGGACTAGCTGGTGAGGTTATTTAAAGTTTGCTGGAGAGAGGGTAGTGCCGTAGGGCTAGAGGAGTGCCAGTATAGTTCACGTTACATGGGAAAAGGGAACAAGTGTGAGTGTAGTAGTTTCAGTGGGAGGGTCTTGATTGAGCGGATTAGGAGAGGAACAGAGGGAGTATTTGGTGAGAAACAGTGTGGGTTTAGGACAGGTAGGTGTTGTGTAGATCAGATTTTTGTGCTAAGATAGATATGTGAGAAATCTATAGGAAAAGGAAAGTTTTTGGGGGGCTTTTATGGATTTGGAAAAGGCTTATGACAGGGTAGAAAAGAAGGCATTCCGAGAGGTTTTGTAGATATATGGGATAGGAGGAAAGATGTTAAGATCAGTCAAGAGTTTTTACGAGAGTAGTTTAGCTTGTGTTAGGAATAGAAATGGAGAGAGTGAGTATCTTGAGGTAAAGGTGGGACTTCGTCAGGGATGTGTTATTTCGCCCTGGCTATTCAATTTATACATGGATGGAATGGTGCGAGAGGTGAATGCAAGGGCAGTGGGTCGGGGATTGGAGATGGTTAAAGGAAATGGAGAAAAGTGGGAGATAAGCCAGCTGTTGTTTGCTGACGACACTGCGCTTGTAGCAGGATCAGAGGAGGGATTGAGCAAGCTAGTAACAGAGTTTGGGAAGGTGTGCGAAAGAAGGAAGTTGAAGATAAATGTGGGTAAATGTAAGGTGATGAGATGTACAAGGGGAGAGAGTGGCAGCAGGCTGGATGGAGGAAATGGACAGTTTTAGATACTTGGGTGCGAACGTGACAGGAAAGGGAGGAGTGGAGGTGGAGGTAGAATGTAGACTGAGAGAAGCGAGTAAATGCTTTGGTGGATTAAAAAGTGTTATGAGAAATAGACATTTGGGAATGGATGATAACAGGAGATTGTACGAAGCAGTGATTGTGCCGACAGCACTGTATGGGGCAGAAACATGAAACATAAGAGAGGAAGAGAGAAGGAGTTTGAATGTGTTTGAGATGAAGTGCCTGAGAAGTATGATAGGGGTTACTAGGCTAGACAGAGTGAAAAATGAGGAGGTGAGGAGGAGAACGGGGATGGTAAGGGAGTTGGGAGATATGGAAGGTAGAGGTGGAAGGAATGAACATGAGGGTTCGACCTAGGATGAGGTGGATGGATGGGGTAAAAGGGGCATTGGGAAAGAGGGGAATGTCTGTTGAGGAAGGACGGGAGAGGACATAAGATAGGGGTGAATGGAGTAGGGTTATATATAGATGATGCTGTGATGCATGAGGGGATGGAGAGGGGGGTCGCCGAATTAATGAAGCGGCCTTGCTGTGGATGTGCTGTGTCTTGCGACACTGCTTCTGACCCAGGGCGTTGGGCAAAATGTAGGAATGACCCGTCATGCAGGAGGTGCCAAGATAAGAGGGAGGGAAGAGGGTATAGGGGAGTAGAGTATGTAGGGGATGGAATGGGTGAGACTTTTGACTATGACTTTTTTTTTTTTTTTTTTTTTTTTGCTGCCTCCCGTGTAAGGGGGAAAAGAGCCTTTGGTATATGTATGTACATATTTGGTTCTTTTATAACCTCTGGTACACTACTAACGTCTACAGATGAATTTATGACCCAACTACGGTTTTCGAAAAGTAAAGCTCTTGGCAGTCTTCTATTCTTTTTAACCATTCTGTGTCTGCATTGAATTACCTATTCTTTTCTACGTTTCAAACATCATTTGCTGTCTTCCTAAAGCATGCGCTCTCAGTCCTTTTAATGCTTTTACCTTTCTGAATAGTTTCTTCTATTTCATCCATGTTTCTTTTTCTTTTCTCTAATCTCTGCCTTTTGTTGCTAAGCTTGTTTAGTTCTACTTTTTCTATTTCGTCTCTCCAGCTTTTAATCTGCATGGTCCACCTTCTTTTGATTAGGTCACTTGTAGCTATGGAGTATTTATCTTCTCTAATACTTTTTTGTACTTCCTACTTTCTCTGCTAATTCCCTAATGATATTCACTAAAATTGAATTCATATCTTCAACGGTGTCCCCGTTAGTTCTTAGAGCTCTGAATCTATTTTTAATTTCTAACTGAAATTTCTTGTTATTATCATTAACCTTTGCAAGGTTTATTTCTTTTAATTAGTTTATTTCTCTCGGCTCTGAAATTGAATTTAGCTGTGCAACCTACCATTTTATGGTCACTACCTTTGTTGATTTTATTTATGACCGTAACATTGCTAACGCTCTTGCTCTCATCTCCTAATATGAAGTCTACTTCGTTCTCTATGTTCCATTTGGACTTCTCCAGGTTCATTTACGACCTACACGCTTAAGGAAGAAAGCGTTTATCATCCTCATTTTGTGGTTTTCTGCAAAATTAACTAATATATCGCCTCTGTTATTTATTTCACCTACTCCAAACTTCTCAATATGCGACTCATCTCCCATCTTCTTCCCCAGATTAGCATTAAAGTTGCCTATTACTAAAGTTTATTTACTGTTTCCTTTATCCATTACCTGACTTAAATCATCATAGAAGGACTCAATTTCATCGTCTAAACTCTGTGAAGTTGGTGCATAAACCTGAAATGTTTTTAGAGTGTACATTTTACACAGCCTACTCACAATCCAAGATCCCTGTCTGACAAACTACAGAACTTGACTACGTTACCAGCAACCTCTCAGGTTATCAAGAATCCTACTCCACTAGATCTTTCTTTATCCTCATCTCTATAGCAGAACAAGTGATGTGTAAGACGCTGGTAGAAAAGAGGGTAGAAAGAGAGGTAGAAAACAGGTGTTACATTTTATGGGTTAGGTGTTTATGAAACAATACAGCTGAGCGAGTTGCCTAAGTCGGCCTTTCCGCCTTGTTTATAAATAATTAACAACATCAAAAGTGACAAAATTTTCACATTGAATGAGAATCAGACAAGAAACAATGGTCTCAAATTGTCCAGAAATAGATTCAATTTGGAAGTAGGTAGAAACAACTCTGCCAACCTTGTAGTTAATGAATGGAATAAACTTCCTGCACAGGTAGTGCAATGTAGTTCAGTTCGAAGCTTTAAGAATCATTTAGATAAACACCTAAGCAAGATGCTGTAATGATTATAATTTATTTCATATTATTTGTTTTTGTTATCATTTATCTGTTTGATTTTCATTTATTATTAATTATATGTCGATTTGTTGTTATTTACTATTTGTCTGTATGTTTATTGTTTAACTATACCTATGCATTTATTTATGTTTTTATTTGTTATTTACATTATTATAGTTTTTATTTATTAATCTATTATTATAAAAAAAAAAATTCGCATCCGACCTAGATATGGACCGAAAGGCCTCTTGTCGGCGTGCTCCGCCTTTGTAATCCTTTGAGTGTATTGCTGACATGACATTCCTTTGTAACCTAAGTGAAAATTATGCAGAGACTCGAGATTATTCTAAGTAATATTGCTATATAGACTTGTAACAAAGAATCTGATTGGTGAAAGGGTGGAGGAGGAGAAAATTCAATTGGTTCACGATTGTAAGATCCCGCCCTTTGGAGAGGATCTCAAATATATAGTTAAAGATCATTGGACTAAAAAAATCACAACGCCATGCAAAGCTCACGTAGGATCTTGCATACATGCTCTCGTGGAATTTCGTGAGAGAACCTCCGAGAAGTACACTGTACAATAATTAACGCAACAAAGAAAAGAAAATTCCACGTTTTCATTCCCCTGAACAGAAAATTATAACTAAAAGAAGTAAGTTGCCATATCCATAAGTGTGGAGCAAAGGGCGACTACAATATCGACAGGACTAACAGTGGCAAGAGAAGTAACAGTGGGCAACACAGACAGTGATAACAGGGGGCGACGAGAGTCGACAGTGGCTACGAGCTACTGAATGAGAGGGGTGACAAGTCAACGCACACAACTAAAGAAGACTACAACTAAAGAATTTATTGCAAAATACGTGTTTACACGTGTGAAGAGATTCAGTGCAGACAAGCATTCATCTGTAAGGAAAACGCAAGTAATACGAACTCCAAACAGAATACGTGGCCAAGAAGTGTACGCAAATCGCCACGTTGGTACGAGTACGAGCTAGTGAGAGGGACGACTACAATAGAAGAAATCAATTAAAATTTACATTATCAACAGAGAAAGTAGAAATTCACATGTATTATATTTGTAATTATATTTAGGATGATCACGAAGGTTCTCCATCACCTCGAAGTGAAATGTTCCAAAGTTTCTGGGGGAAAGAAAATACAATAGGACTAAATAGATTTATTAATATAACTTATATACTAATAGTGACAAAAAATATATTAGATGAAAAGAAAAAGATAGAAATATAAAAAAATATATATATCCTGAGAAGGGTAGGGTTAGGCTTACAATAAATTTCCAGCAAATGGAAAACATAAACAAATATGAGGATTATAAGAAATAATTCATTAAACAAAGTGTGATCAGGATCCTATCAGATCTTTGATTAGAATGACAAAGACAACGAAAACAAATTGAACAAAGAAAATTCAACAAAAATAAACAGATGGTCTAAGGACATAATTTCTGTGCTGAATATTGGATTGGATAGAAAGTAGATCTAGTGACAAGGTAAAAGTTTCTCAAGCTACTAAGTTTGTACTATTGGTATACAACAGTGACGAGATGACTTCAGAATATCTATACAGGGATCTTAAAGAAAGAATGAATATAGGGGAGATATATTATCTTTTACAAGGTTATCAAGAAAGTAAAGCAATTAGTCCATATGTCATGACATTAGGAATGCAACAATAGAAAGAAACTAGGAACACTAGGAGTGATTACAGAAACAGAGTATCTGAACATAGATTTAGAAGCACTTCAAGGAATGTTAGACTTGAGTGCCATAGCTGTTATAAATGGGGACATAAACCACGAGTGTTATTATGAGATTATTTGTAGAACTGCATATATGAGGGTCATGTTGAGTATCATTGTAGAAACCCACATTTATGTTAGTGTCACAATAGAGTAGGACAAAGAAAACAGGATTATAGAGTAATGCCAAATTTTCGTATTCACCCAGAAACAAGAGAAAAACCTCCAGACTGAAAATAAGAAAACACTACAGAGTTAACCCTAGAGCATCAAATATACTGTACATTATAGTGTACTAGACAGTGATGAAAAAGAAAACACCAACACAAGAGAATTTTTTTAATTTACTCTAACAATTAGAAGGTCTTCTGTAGTAAAGTATTCAATAGACCTATTCAAATATATATTGATATGAGATCTGTAGTAAATGTTATAACCAGCAAAGTTTAAAAAAAAATTGATATCAGGAATGAAAATCTTGGAACCAATCTATTACTCATTGCAAGGAGTAATAAGAAGTCAGTTGAAAACATTAGGTAAGAATGGGTTAGATATCTCGCCCGCCGCTCCGTTCCGTCTTTCACTTTCAATTATCACCACTGTCTTTGTTTCCCACTGTTTGTTATATGTTTCACCCCCATCACTTTCAGTTCCGTGTCTCTCCGTAATTACTGGTTTAATTCTGTTTACTGTTCCCTCATATTGCTTTGTATTTCTCCTTTCACTTCCAATTTCTTTCCATCACTTAAGTATGTCTTTTACCATATCTTGCTTTAGAAAGTAAGTAATGTTTATCAATGGGGGTGAATTAAAATGGGTAATTTTTTTCTTTGTTTCTTCCCGAATATTACACTTGGCTTGACAATTTACACTAAGGGACTCCTCCTGGGATCCTCAATCCACTCACTAAACCACCTCTGTTCCTACGTCATTACTTTATTCATCCAATGATCTTTAATGTTACAAATAAGTGCCTCCCCCAAGGGTGTGACTTTCCTCCCGTGTACCAATATATATTTTTTTCTCTTCCGCACTTCTCCAATCAGAAATAGTGTTACAACGTCTTATGCAATGCTGCTTACATAAGCAATCTCGACATCAAAGCGGAATGGCTTAGTTTAAATTTTGTCACATCAGCATTAAAATCTGTACCCTAGCGGTTGTTTATAAACTTTAGACGGTGAGCGAGATTATGCAACTCCTTTGCGGCTTATGTTTGGAAAACATCCTACACATAAAATAAAATTCTCGCCACCTACCCCTCTATCTACCTTACTTATCTACCTTTATCTGCCCGCCCCTTACAATATGTGATTATTCTTCAATCGAGGATAGATTAAATACAGATATTTTCCTTCTGTATCTTTCTTAATTTACTTCTTATAAAACGTACTACTCTGAGGTACACTCTATGAATCCCCCGAGAACACGCATTTTAGATCCTACGTAAGTTTTGCAGTGACGTTTGATTTCTTTAGTCCAATGATCTTTAACTTTATATTTAAGATCCTCCCAAGGGGCGTGATCTTACATTCGTGAACCAATTAATTTTCTCTTCCACCATTTTTCCAATCAGATCCGTTGTTACAAGTCGATATGCAATATTGTTTACTTAAGCAAATTCAAATATCTGCCTAACCCACTTAGGTTACAAATAGTAAGCAAAAACCAAAACATACATCAGCAATGAAACCGAGTCCCCGGCTACTGCTTATAAACATCAGGCTGAGAGCAAAGTTATGCAATTCCTCGCCTTCTTGTCTTCGGGTATTATGAAATACATAAACTATAAAAATATAACACTCGTCATCGACCCCTTTTTCTACCCATTTCTATATATGTACTTACTTTTTTGGAATCCAAACTGCAACCGTTTCAAGACTTTTTCCCCCTCCCTGTCAACAAAATTCTTGCTTTAGTTCGCCTGTGTGTTTCTTCAAATGTTTTCTCCTTTCAAGACCAATTCTTCCGTCAAAAATTCGGTTGCAGTATGGGTTCCAATTTGTCTCCTGTTTTGGCCAATTTGTACATGGAGTATTTTGAGTGTTCCCTTTTGCCCAGCATCAAACCGCCCGAAATGATTTGGGTCAGGTACGTAGACGATATCTTTTCGGCGTGGGATGACAGTTGGGGCCCATTTGAAGTGTTCCATGATAAATTGAACCAATTGACCCCGAATTTTAAATTTAAAGTTGAATGGGAAGAAGGACACCAAATCCCTTTCTTGGATATTTTGTTAAGAAGAACTGATGATAATTTATTCTTTACAGTGTACCGTAAGCCCACCCATTCAGGCAGTTATCTCCACTTTTTTAGCAATCACCATGACAATGTTAAGAAAAGTGTTGCCTCTGGCCTTTTCTTGAGGGCTTTCAGGATTTGCAGTCCTCAACTTCTGGACCATGAGATTGAGGTGATCAAATGTCAACTTGAGAAGTTGGCTTATCCACCTTGGTTTCTGGATCAAGCCCTCAGTAAGGCTAGGGCCAACCATTTTAAAACTTCCGTCCCCTCAAGTTTTCACCGCTTCTTTAAGGACATTTTAAAAATTCCATTTAATAATACCATCAGTTCTTCTACTAAATTGTTTCCTCATGAACGTCTCACTATTGCCTATCACTATCCTAACACCGTGCGTAAGCAAATTGTGAACGTTCAACAAAAACCGAAGGAAGTTGAGTCACCTGGTGTTTATTGTTTGCCCTGCAAAGATTGTGATTTGGTTTACTTGGGTCAAACCGGGAGAGACCTGAACACTAGATTGGCAGAACATAAAAGGTCAATTAGGTATGGGCAAGAAAATTCGGCTGTATTTCTTCATGTCAAAAATAAGAATCATTCTTTCGACTGGGGTAAGGCCAGATTAGTGTTCAAGTCCCACTGCGGTTTCAGGAGGAAAATAGTCGAATCAGCATTAATTGAGGAATGCCCTAATATTAATATTTCTAAAGGGCAGTGGACACCTGACATAATCTCACGCGCAGCAGTTGCCAAGTTGGTGCGGACACTACATCCTCCCCTCTCCTCACCTCCTCCCTCCCCCGCCACCCCAGTTTGCCCCGCGCCTGAGTGAGGTCAACTGTCCACATCTCTTCTTACTGTAGTTTATAAGTCCCCTCTGTTCTCTATCTTATGTACTTTCCTGAAGAGGGCTACAGTTGATAGCCGAAATATAGGATTTTTCTTTATTCGAAGTTTATTCTTTCTCCGACTGTGGGTTCCTGTGTGTAATTTACAAATGTGCTACTACATTTCTGTTTAGAATATATATATATATATATATATATATATATATCCTAGAGTTGCCACCTTGACGTGGTGGATAGGCTTGAGAATCTTAATGACTACAATACCTATGTCGATAGAGAGAAAATCTCTGCAGGGTCACCCATATCGAACAGATTTTGTAAGAAAGATCAGACAAAGAGCGGCTCACACACACATGCACACACATTCACAGTACCCACTGCTAACTGGCACGTCCCTGATGGCAAAAAGAGAGGAATTCCTCATAGATATATAGGGTACCGTTATAATGACGGCGTGATCCATTGGGCACCTTATAGACACAGGGATTCACCGAATATAATGAATAAGGTGACACCAGAAAAATATCTCACCAGAAACCAGTTGGCACGGAAGTGAGATTACTGCCCGAACCCCTTGATATCAAATATGAACTTGAATAGTACAAACAAAACAAAACCGAGTGTTCCTGTTGTATCATCGTCTCCAAAAGGTCCAAACGCATTGCCTCGTGTGCTTACGGGCAGTGTGCCACCGAATGTGAGTAAGCACTGTCCAAGCAGATCCAAGTCTTGGATATTAAACAACATGAAGAAAATTAAGATCAATATTTACAACGTAAGAACTCTCTCAGAAGATCACAGGCTGGAGAGTTTAATGGAAGAACTAGACAACATCAAGTGGGACATCGTAAGACTAAGCGAAGACTGAAGAACGGAAGAAAAGTTAATGCATTTACAAGATGGTCACCACCTGTTCTACTATAGAGGTAAGGACAAAGAAAGATCTAGTGGAGTAGGATTCTTGATCAACCGAGAGGTTGCTGGTAACGTAGTCAAGCTCAGTACTTTATCAGACAGGGTGGCTTGGATTGTGATTAGGCTGTGTAAAAGGTAAACTCTAAAAATTATTCAGGTTTATGCACCAACTTCACAGAGTTCAGACGATGAAATTGAGTCGTTCTTTGATGATTTAAGTCAGGTAATGGATCAAGAACAAAGTAAGCACACGTTAGTAATAGGCGACTTTAATGCTAAAGTGGGGAAGAAGATGGGAGATGAGTCGTGCATTGGGAAGTTTGGAGTAGGTGAAAGAAATGACAGAGGCGAGATGTTGGTCAATTTTGCAGAGAACTACACAATGAGGATAATGAACACTTTCTTCCAAAAGCGTGTAGGTCGTAAATGGACGTGGAGATGTCCAGATGGAACAACAAAGAACGAAGTAGACTTCATATTAGGAGACGGGAGCAAGAGTATTAGCAATGTTACGGTGATAAAAAGTCAACATAGGTAGTGACCATAGAATGGTAGGTTGCACAGCTAAATTAAATTTCAGAGCCGAGAGAAATAAACTAATTTTAAGAAAGAAAATAAGCCTTGCAAAGATTAAGGATAATGATAAGAAAATTCAGTTGGAAATAAAAAATTAATTCGAAGCTCTAAAAACTAACAAGGACACCGTTGATGATAAGAATTTGAATTCAGTGAATATCATTAGAGAATCAGCAGAGAAAATAGGAAGTACAAAAAGTATTAGAGAAAACAAATATTCCAAAGCTACAAATGACCTAATTAAAAGTAAAAGGACCATGCAGATTAAAAGCAGGAGAAACGAAATAGAAAGAGTATAACTAAACAAGCTTATCAACAAAAGGCAGAGATCAAGGAAAAGAAAGAAAAACATAGATGAAATAGAGGAAACTATTCAGAAAGGGAAAAGTACTAAAGGGACCGAACGCAGACATGCTTTAGGAAGACAGCATATGATATGTTTGAAAGATAGAAAAGGAGAAATCATTAAATTTAGAGAGAGAATGATAAAAAGCGTAGAAGATTTTTCCAAGAGCTTTACTCGTCGAAGACCGTAGTTGAATCAATAAATTCATCTGTAGGCGTTAGTAGTATACCAGAGATTACAAAAGAAAAAGTAGAATTTGCTCTAAAAATATGAAACGAGGAAAAGCACCTGGGGAAGATGGTATATCAATAGATTTGTTGAAAGACGCAGGGAAAAAAGTTCATATTACATTGGCTCAGTTGTACACCCAGTGCTTACGTCAAAAAAGCGTTCATGATGCGTGGTGTAATGCTATAGTGATTTTGCTTCATAAAAAAGTAGACCAGAAGGACCTTAGTAACTATCGACCGATAAGCTTGCTATCAAATGTATATAAAGTATTCTCTAAGATCCTTATAAACAGGCTAAGTCAAGTTTTAGATGGAAACCACCCGAGAGAACAGGCAGGCTTTAGGAACGGATATTCTACTTTAAACCATTTGCAGGCGATGAACCAACTAATCGAGAAAACGACAGAATACAATATACCTCTGTGTTTAGCTTTTGTAGATTACGAGAAGGCCTTTGACTCGGTAGAACAAATAGCAAGCAAGCAGGGTACAAATTAACAGATCGTAAGACTACATAAAGATACAGAAAAGATCAAGACCGAAAAAGGAGTACGATAGGGCGATACCATTTCACCCAAATTATTTACAACTTGTTTGGAAGAGATTTTCAGAAGGTTAAGTTGGGAAGAGAAAGGTTTAAAGATTAATGTCGAATATTTAAACCACCTAAAATTTGCGGATGACATTATTCTTATTTCAGAAAGAGCAGAAGATTTGCAAGGTATGCTGAGTGATCTGAACAAAGAAAGTCTCAAAATATGTTTAAAAATGAATAAGAGTAAAACAAAAGTAATGTTCAATACGAAAGTTCAAAGTAAAGAGATTGTAATTGATGGTGAGACTCTTGAAAAAGTTCAAGAGTATAATTATTTAGGCCAGATGGTAAAAGTGACGTATTGCAATTGGTTGGAAAAAGTTCGGTAAATATAATAAAATCCTGAGAGGCTCTCTACCTTGATGTTTGAAACGTAAAGTTTACAATCAATGCATTCCGCCAGCAATAATCTACGGATGTGAGACTTGGAAACTGACGAAGGCGATGGAAACAAAGCTAAGGACTGCACAGAGGAGAATGGAGGGATCAATGATGGCAATAACGCTGAGAGACCAAAAGATAGTAAGTTGGGTGAGAGAGCAGACTAGAATGAAAGATATTGTGGTGGTAAAAGAGAGGAAGTGGAATTGGGCAGACAAGTTAGTGCGAGCGACCGATGAGCGATGGAGTACGTGTGTTACTGAGTGGACGCCGCGAGATGGGAAGTGTGGAAGAGGGAGACCAGACAGAAGGTGGAGAGATGAGATTGATAAGTTTGCGGGAGTGACGTGGCAGAGGTTGGCGCGGTCGTGAGAATCATGGAATGCTATGAAGAAGGCCTTTGTTCAGCAGTGGACTCGGGATGACCGATTTGATTGATTGATTGAAATACACACACACACACACACACACACACACACACACACACACACACACACACACACACATATATATATATATATATATATATATATATATATATATATAGTATATATATATATATTTATATATATACATGTAAATATTTATATGTGTGTGTGTGTGTTTATATATATGTATATATATATATATATATATATATATATATATATATATATATATATATATATATATATATACATATACATATATAAATCAAATCAGCCATCCTGAGTCCACTGCTGAACAAAAGCCTCCTTCATAGCATTCCATGATTCACACGACCACACCAACCTCTGCCACGTCACTCCTGCAAACTTCTCAATCTCGTCTCTCCACCTTCTGTCTGGTTTCCCTCTTCCACGCTTCCCATCTCGCGGCGTCCACTCAGTAACACACTTGCTCCATCGCTCATCAGTCGTTCGCACTAACCTGTCCAATTCCACTTCCCCTCTTTTACTGCTTCCACAACATCTTTACTCTAGTCTGCTCTCTCCCCCTACTTGCTCTCTTTCGGTCACTCAGGGTTATTCCCATAATTGATTTCTCCATTCTCCTCTGTGCTGTCCTTAGTTTTGTTTCCATTGCCTTTGTTAGTTTTCAAGTCTCACACCCGTAGATTATTGCAGTTATAATGCATTGATTGTAAACTTTACGTCTCAAATATAAAGGGAGAGAGCCTCTCAGGATCTTATTATACTTACCAAATACTTTCCAACCAATTGTAATGCGTCTTTTTATTTCATGATCATGATCGTTCGTCACTTTCACCATTTCCCCTAAATAATTACACTCCTCAACTTCCTCAAGACTCTCATCATCAATTACAATCTCTTTACTTTGAACTTTCGTATTGAACATTACTTTGGTTTTACTCTTACTTATTTTTAAACCTACTTTGACACTTTCCTTGTTTAGATCACTCAGCATATCTTGCAAGTCTTCTACTCTTTCTGAAATAAGAATAATGTCATCCGCAAATCTTAGGTGGTTCAAATATTTTCCATTAATCTTTAAACCTTTCTCTTCCCAACTCAAAATTCTGAAAATATCTTCCAAGCAAGCTGTAAATCGTTTCGGTGAAATTATATCGCCTTGCCGTACTCCTTTCTTGATGTTGATCTTTTCTTTATCTTTATGTAGTCGAATTATAGCGTTACCTTTCGCATAAATCTTTTCTAAAACTTTTACGATCTGTTTGTTTGTACCCTGCTTGCGTAGCGAGTTTAGTATTGCTATTTGTTCTACCGAGTCATAGGCCTTCTCGTAATCTACAAAAGCTAAACACAGAGGTATATTGTATTCTGTCGTTTTCTCGATTAGTTGGTTTATAGCCTGCAAATGGTCTAGGGTCGAGTATCCGCTTCTAAAGTCTGCCCGTTCTCTCGGTTGGTTTCCATCTAAAACTTGACTTAGTCTATTTGTAAGGATCTTGGAGAATACTTTATATACACTTGATAGCAAGCTAATCGGTCGATAGTTACTAAGGTCCTTCTGGTCTCCTTTTTTATCATGAAGCATAATCACTATAGCATTGCACCACGCATCAGGAACGCTTTCTTGACGTAAGCACTGGGTGTGCAACTCAGCTAATTTAATATGAACTTTTTTCCCTGCGTCTTTCAACAGATCTATCGTTATACCATCTTCCCAAGGTGCTTTTCCTCGTTTCATAGTTTTTAGAGCAAATTCTACTTTTTCTTTTGTAATCTCTGGTACACTACTAACGTCTATACATGAATTTACTGATTCAACTACAGGCTTCGACGAGTAAAGCTCTTGGTAAAAATCTTCTACTCTTTTTACCATTTTGTCTCTACATTTAATGATTTCTCCTTTTCTATCTTTCAAACATATCATTTACTGCTTTCCTAAAGCATGTTTGCGCTCGGTCACTTTAATACTTTTACCTTTCCGAATAGTTTCCTCTATCTCATCCATGTTTCGCTTTCTTTTCTCTAATCTCTGCCTTTTGTTGATAAGCTTGTTTAGTTATACTCTTTCTATTTCGTCTCTCCTGTT
>NC_134812.1:47816895-47831895 GCF_046742065.1 Oratosquilla oratoria
TAGTCTTATTCTCCCACATTAATCTAGTTTTGAAGCCTCTATTGCTGCACAGCTGAGATATTATAATCATCATTAGTGTTTCATCAGCGCCATAACCGGAGCTTATACCCTTGGGGAAAATATTACATCAAAATGGAGTCACAAAAGTGGTAAAGAAATACTGAGAAGGGTAGTAGAAAGAAGGATCCTCGCTGGCCGAGCGGGTTCGAGCGTCGTTACTTGCGGCAGAGGTCGAGGTTACGACTGTTCGGCTGCGTGCGAGTTGGACCAAGGGCATTGGCTCATTAAATTCCACGTTACAAATTCCTATGTAAAGGGGAATCTTCTAGCCTCCTGATGGGGCTTCGCGACATTAAACCAAATCACTCAGAAGGAAGGAGTAGCAGAGTTTGAAAATTACCAGCACTCCTTTTTTGAGTGGAGATTACTCTCCAATCAAAAAAGAATGGTACGTGGCTCTGGTTCATAGAGATGTCACTAAAGTCCCTAAAATGTTGTCTTTATAAAATTTATGTGGTCAATAACCTGTCTGAGATGATATACCGTGATCATTTCTATCCATATTTACCTCTGAACTTATGACCCTTTAATCCGGACAATTCCAAAGAGATCCTATGATTTACTGAATAGTTCGCTAAGTAGAGATTACCATTCAGTTCATCCTTTGTTTAATTCTTTGCATTCCTTCACCTTCCACCCTACGCCTTCATCCGTTAATAATTAATTCATAAGATAGGGTGCGTACAATATGAATTTCCTCACAAAATTCCACCAGTCTTCATTATTCAAGTTTCGTGTTCACTCCTTTAGATTTGAGGTTATGTTAGACCTTATATTTGTCAAGATACACACCGGCGCAGACACATAATGGAAATGTTTAGATATCCGTTAATAAATTTTATCTTTCTATATTTTTCCCACGTCATTGCCTCGCAATTATCACATCTCATCTTCCTCCACTCTGCTTTAGACCATAGCCCGCCGCGTGCTTCCTGATGTAATTCTGAGTTGCCATAAATCGAAGAAAGGAAAGGATGGAGGAAGAGAGGGAGAGGAGGGAATGGGAAACTGGATGGTGATGATGAGGACAGGAAATGGTTAAGAGACTAGATAGGGTGTCTGACATAACTGGCCTTGGGATGGCAATTCCACTTCAAATGGCTTTCTCACTGGAAACATTAACTTTTTTTTATCCTTTCCATCGTATCATGATATCATTCTCTTCACCACATCCCCTAATCGTATTTTGTATATCCTGAACTTAGACTTGTCTCAAGACTACAACATCCTTATTCTTGAATTAAGCTTTCTTGTCCTCTCCCCGATGTTCTTTCTCCCTTACCCAGTGCCTCTCCCTTTCTATTTCTCTCCCCTTCATTTCATTCCTGCTTCACCCGTAGGCTTCTCCACTATTCTTTCATAGTTGTCTTTATCGCCTCCTCTTCCTCAACTTGTCTGCTCTCTTCCCACTCTTCTGGTCCCCACACCACCCACCCCAACCTTGTCCTACATCTTGTTCCAAAGGCGTTTCCGGTCGTAACCGTATTTTCGACAGCTCCTTGAGTCAGACAGCGCGTCCGAACAGATTCCTTGCTCGCCCGCCCACTACTCGGGGAAACAAGGGAATGTCTCAGGCGAGCACTGCTTTCTGGTTAAATGACTTTCTCGACAGACTATCCATGGAAGAGGTGACGTGTTTGAATAGTAGTCTCTAACCAGAAAAAGTAACCACATAATCATACCAATAAGGGATTCTCTCGCTCACACTGTCTCCCTCGGAGAAAGCCCTTTGGCTAGAAAATGAAGAACTGTCATGAAGCAGAACGAAACAATATGGGAAGTGGTTAGAATTCAAGTAAAGATGGTTTCCACTCCAGCCAGGCCGAGGCGCACACCTGACAAAATCTCATCCTTACCCAGCTAACGATCGCTGAGGTCAAAGTGATGCCATTCAAAGAGAAAACATTCGTTTCTGTTTTTCGAGAGAAGAGTTCTGATGAAGGAACTGCAGCAAGCGTAGACAGCGACTGCCATGTAACCAGCTAATGCGGCGGTGATAAGGCTCCTCCGAGTTATTCTTGTGAAGCTTGGGACGGGCTGGGCTTAATGAAGGCCACCCAGCCGCAAAATACGAGCAAAGCTAGCAAGAGGGACTGTAGTGAGCGGAGGTTGAGGGGCTGCGAGGAAAAAAAGAAAAAGAGAGCCATTCATCTTAGAAATCTTCAACAGGAGAGAGAAAAGTGAGGTTGTACGAGTGCTGCTTTAGTTTTCCGTTAATGGTGGAATAAGGTGAGCTGGCAAAGTAATCACTTTCTTATTTTCAAAAAGACCTCATGTTCGTGCTTTCGTTTCTGAACGAAAGTAAAAATTAAAATATATGTTTTTAGTATTTTTATGGCCACTTCCGCTAATAGATCCTCTTCGTACAGATTGAGAAGAAAAATATTTTTAGTGCATAGATTTTTTTTTTTTTTTTTTTTTTTAATGTTTCGCGAAATGTTATGAACAGGTCCCCTACTTAGTAAAGGATATATGTATTTAATGTAGCCATGGTCTACTATTCATTATATTCCTAAAACATTTCGACCTATAGGATAAATGATAATTGGTGTTTAACATAGTGGAGGAAGGGATGGGTCAGGGGAAAGGAAGCACGGGAAGGGGAGCAATGGCTGCTGTAAACACGGGTTGGGCCGTGAGCTCGAACAACAAAGGAAGTCGTTCCCGACTTAGCTAGTAGCGCCTTCTGTCTCGGCCTCTCAGCAGATCAATGCCCTGCCGGTGGAAAGGCCGTTGAGTTGATACGAAGAGCTGTGCAGGCGCTAACACCCGCACAGGTTGTGGAGCGCGGAACTGCACAGCTGCTACGGAGCTCCTTGATACAAGGACACATATTTCAGTTGTTGTTTTTTAATAGTTATCATACTTCCATGAGTAACAACAGTATAGGTGAAATTTAAGTTTTATTGAAGAGCAAAAGGTGTACTCATGAGGTAACCCAGAAGCAGGCAGCGAAAGAAGTATGTTTCTGGATCTTAGCAATGATGTCTGCGCATGACTTACCAGAAAAGCAAAATAATGCGAATACACTTTCGTCATCGTACTTCTTCAAATACTTATATCTAATAAATAAAAAAAATTGAATAATGTAAACAATTGATGTAAACACTGCTTGAGAATGAATTGATATGAACAATGGAGTGAGTATTACTTTATTTGCCTATAGAAAAAATTCCATTGGCAGCGTTCAGAGAGAAATCTTATAGTAATGAGAAAAGCAGGAATAAAAAAAAATGAGAAATATTTTACTGTTTTGCAGGTGAAGTGAAAAAGCTGCCTGTGTGCTGTGCTAAGTCTTAACGGAGGTTGAAACATGAGTCAACATAGAGCAGTAACGTTATGTTTTACAAAAAAAAATGTACGTTTAACGTTGTGTTTTGTAAAAAAAAATATTGAACATTTTACTACAGCTAAAGTGTGACGATTTTATTATCGTATGAAGACAACCTGAGACAGAAGAGTGTGATTGAGAAGTATTTCGTAGTTTATGATGACAGTATCAGATGAGGTTTTCATGAAGATTACGCTGATTATAAAAAAAAAAATTGTGTTGAAGATGACGCACATGGTGTTACATCTTAGAATCTGAAATCTTTCAGAGGTGGTTCTGATTATTACAGGATGTGATGAGTTGCTGTAGGGTTTGGCTGGCATACATGGAGCCATTATGATCTAATCGCACGATTAGAAATAGTATTGACATGCATATAAATGGTACTGATATATATAGAAATGGTGTACAAAGGAAGAGAGGGTACGCTAAGAATTTTGAAGCTTGGCCGCGATCTTCTGGAACGGCGTTAACGATGATTAATGACGAGGCAGGCACGGTGGCTCTTGTGGTGGTGGAGATGCAAGCGGTGGTGAGAATGGTGAATACAATCACGATTGTAGAATGGTGACCAAGGATGACTGCACATCTCGCACATCAGGTTGCTCATCAATGTGAACGTTCAGTGGAGATAATACAAATGTTTTCTGGGTGCCGACCCAAGATTCGAATCGCCGGGGTACGTAAAGATTTAGGTAGACTAAGGCTATTGCATGACATTAAAACGAACGTTGATTACAGTTGTCGTAAAATCAATGACGTACTTGATCACAATATATCATGTCTAATGTGGTATTAAAAAGACGATGCAAAATGATAGGATTTTCTGTTCAACACAGGTATCGATGAATAAGTCCAAACGACTGGGTGGTGGAGATACCGATTTGATGGTTACATGATAGGCGCTGAGTGTTCAAATGGTTACTTTGACATTTCTGGAAAGGTAAGTAATGGACATGAACGATTGATAGAAATGGAAACAATGTAGCTGAAGGTACCACTAGCAAGGGTGGGATTAGAGGAACCGGACAAAGGAGCAACTCTAGTTAAAGCAGAAAAATAACCTTCTAAAGCCTAGAGGTTTCTCAAAGACGATTTAAAATCACCTGGTCTTACCAAAAATTAAATTATCAAAGTTACCCAAGGGTTAATGTAAGATTTCTAATAGAATCTCTCTCTCTCTCTCTCTCTCTCTCTCTCTCTCTCTCTCTCTCTCTCTCTCTCTCTCTCTCTCTCTCTCTCTCTCTCTCTCTCTCTCTCTCTCTCTCTCTCTCTCTCTCTCTCTCTCTCTCTCTCTCTCTCTCTCTCTCTCTCTCTCTCTCTCTCTCTCTCTCTCTCTCTCTCTCTCTCTCTCTTCCGACACGAACTGTGGTAACGGACACGACTTCAGGAAGTTTGTTGGTTTCATTTTGGAGTGACAGGATGAATCGGCCTTAACTAGTGAAATGAAACTAAAGCATGCGTATCGAAAAGTATAACGTCTCAAACAGTCAGGTCAAGAATGCCAAACCCTGAGTTGTATTTCTAGGAACAACATTTTTCTGGTCCAACAGACTCGCGTGACCAGCGGGACAACCGAGAAAGTAGTCCAGGTAAGCTAGATATTGCACAAAAGTTGTGGTGTGTCAGGGCACATTCTAATCTAAAGGTGAATCTAGGAGGGTCTATAAGAGGCTAGTAGATGAGTTGGTAGAAACAGGGGTAAAAGGCGAGGGTTGCATTTTTATGGGGTATGTATTTAATAGAGCTGAAGGGAAGTTGTACAAGTTCGTTCTCCGCGTTAAATTGATAAACAATGGCCGGAGGCCTATATCCATTGCTGACGTAGAATTTTATAACCTAAGTGAGATATGTAGAGATTCGAGATTGTTTAAATAAACAAGATTCCATATAGATTTGTAACAACGAATCTGATTGGGGAAAGGGAGGAGAAAATTTAATTGATTCACGATTGTAAGATCACGCCCTTTGGGGAGGATCTTCATATATAAAGTTTATTGGACTAAAGAAATCACTACGTCACTGCAAAGCTCACTTAGGACCTAACATGCGAGTTTTTGTGAGGATTCACAAAATGTACCTCACAGAAGCACGATGTATAAAGAAAACGGATGAAAACTTTTTGTAACTTTCACTTCACCATTACGGAAATTTTGTAACTCAAGGAAAAGAACTTTAACAGTGGATGATTGGAAGCAACAGGGCCAACCGACCAAAATTGTGATGAACTAACAAAGCAGTGGAAACAAAGAGAGTAGGAGAAAGTGAAAAGGAGCAAGAAGGTTGAAAGTGGTGGCAGCGGTGGGATAAAACTCAACGCTACTAAAGAAGAATTCACAAAATGTACCTCACATTTGCACCCAAGTATCTGAAACTATCCACTTCCCCAGTTTCTCACCCTTAATGCTCACTTCCAGCCTACTGTCACTCTCTCCCCTTGTACATCTCATCGCCTCACTTTTGCCCACATTTATCTTCAGCTTTCTTCTTTCACACACCTTCTCAAAATCTGTCACTAACTTCCTCAATCCCTCCTCTGATCCTGCTACAAGCGCAGTGTCGTCAGCAAACAACAACTGGCTCGCCTCCCACTTTTCTCCATTTTCATTAATCATCTCCAACCCCTGACCCACTACCCTTGCATTCACCTCTCGCACCACCCCATCCATGTAAAGATTGAACAGCCAGGGCGGCATAACATACCCCTGACGAAGTCCCACCTTTACCTCAAACCACTCACTCTCTCCATTTCTAATCCTAACGCAAGCTCTTCTACTCTCATAAAAACTCTTGACTGCTCTTAACAGCTTTCCTCCTATCCCATATATCTGCAGTACCTTCCACAGTGCCTTCCTGTCTACCCTGTCGTAAGCCTTTTCCAGATCCATAAAAGCCCAAAAAACATCCTTACCTTTTCCTATAGCTTTCTCACATATCTGTCTACCACAAAAATCTGATCTACACAACCCCTACCTGTCCTAAAACCACAGTGTTCCTCACCAATTACTCCCTCTGTTCCTCTCCTAATCCTCTCAATCAAGACCCTCCCATAAGGCTTCCCAACTACAGTCAACAAGCTGATCCCTCTGTAACTACTACACTCACACTTGTCCCCCTTTCCTTTGTAAAGCGGAACTATACAGGCACTACTCCAGTCTTCTGGCACTCTACCCTCTCTTAAACAAACATTAAATAACCTCACCAGACAGTCCACCATGACTGTACCTCCTTTCTTCAGACATTCTGCATGGCATCCATCCAACCCAGGTGCCTTACCTGCTCTTATCATCTTAACAGCTGTTTTCACTTCATCCTTCCCTATTTCTCCTCCATTTTCCTCACTCATCGCTCTCATTTTCTTAGCGCTTCCCACTGCAACTACCTTTACCTCCCTATCCTCCTTCACATTTAGCAACTCCCTAAAATAATCTGCCCACCTTCCTCTCACTGCCTTCTCTTCCATTATCATCTCTCCATCTGCACCTTTTACTTTTTCTTCTCTACTTGATTCGCCTCCTCTTCCTCTTTTAACTTCCTTCCAAAACACCTTTCTATTACTTTCAAAATTTTCTGTCATATTCTTTCCCCATTTCACATCTGCTCTCCTCTTTGCTTCCTTTATCTTATGCTTAACTTTCTTTCTCTTTACTTTGTATCTCTCATACGATTCCCTCGTCCTAATTTGTAGCCAATCTATGAATGCCTGCTTCTCTTCGAAGGTAGAAGGAGTAAAGAACTATCCAGTTCCGAACAATGTAAAAAAATAATAATAATAATAGAAGTTTCTTAGGATTGATCGGGTATAATAGAAATTTTATCAAGGGTTATGTAGACATAGCTAGTCCTATAAGATCTTTGTTGAGGAGAGATTCAAAAATCATTTGGGGACTTGCACAACAATAATCTTTTGACAAGTTGAAACACAAACTTACTAGTTCTCCAGTTCTCATATTTCCTTATTATGATAAAGTTTATTCTTTGTACTGATGCATCTGACGTAGGGTTTAGGAGGCATACTTATGCAAGAGAGAGGTGGAAAATCAAGTCTGATATCTTTCACATCGAGGCTTTGTAATAGTGCAGAGAAAAACTACTCCATTACAGAAAGAGAAACATTAGGAGTGATATATTCACTAGAGAGTTTAAGAAATATGATATTGTGATATCCAGTCAGAGTGTGGACTGATCATATAGCTATCCAGAACATATTCATATATAAGAATGTTAGGGGCAGACTAGCCAGGTGGTTTATTACACTTCAGTGTTGTAATGTTAAGTTTGAATATATTCCAGGTAAGAAGAACGTTGCGGCAGATGCAGTATCTAGGAATATTAGCCAACCAGCGTCAGGGTTCATAAATTTCATATGTAGTATTAATTAACTAGTAACATTAAATAAGGAAATATAAGTGAACAAAGAAGAGATAAGACTTGGGAAAAAGTAACACAGAATTTGATGAACTTACGAAGTATTCCTCCAAAACTACCAAAAGAGTATAAGATACGGGAGTTTTATTTGAGCAATGGACTTTTGTATTGAAAAACAGTTGTAAGTGGAAAACATATTTCTAGGGGTCCAGTAAATCAGTTGGTAATTCCACAAACTCTTGTACAAGAGGTATTGAAATTACTTCATGAGGAATATTAGCCAACCAACGTCAGGGTTCATAAATTTCATCTGTAGTATTAATTAACTAGATAAGGAAATATAGGTGAACAAAGAAGAGATAAGACTTGGAAAAAAGTAACACAGAATTTGATGGACTCACGAAGTATTCCTCCAAAACTACCAAAAGAGTATAAGATAAGGGAGTTTTATTTGAGCAATGGACTTTTGTATACAAAAACGGTTGTAAGTGGAAAACATATTTCTAGGGGACCAGTAAATCAGTTGGTAATTCCACAAACTCTTGTACAAGAGGTATTGAAATTACTTCATGAAAATGATTGTAGTTCTCACAACTTAAATACTTTTGGCCAGGTATGAAGAAAGACATTCATAGATATACTGAAAATTTATTGAAATATTCTGAGATAAAAGGAAATACACATAAGCCTGCTCCTATGCTATCATATCCCATCTCGCAGAAAACTTGGGAAAGAGTTCACTTAGATACATTGGAGTTACCTATGTCTGAAAATGGATATAAATATGTCTTTGTTGCCATTGATTATCTCTCAAGATTTTGTATTTTACAATCCATACCAAATAAGGGAGCTAAAACAATTGCTTCAATAATCTATGATCAGATAATCTGTAATTTCACTTTTTCTAAGATATTAGTTTCAGACAATGGTACTGATTTTAATAACAAAATCTTGGAAGAAGTATGTAGTTTACTTAAGATAAACAAAATTAATATTCAGGTGAATCATTCTCAGAGAAATAAAGTCGTAGAGAGGTTAAATAATAAAATTCTCAAATGTTTTAAAGGTTTGATAAACCCACATAGTATAACTTGGGATATTTGGATTGCTTGTGTTAAATGTGCTCTTAATAATCAAATCAACACAGCTACAGGAGAGATACCACATGTTATTATATATGGAGAAGACAAAATTCTCCTATATAAAATATTGATTGCAGAACCAAAGCCAGTGTATAATATAGATGATTACATCTCAAATAGGATACATAAATTTCAAGCCATACATCAAAGATTTAGAGAAGACATGAAAGATTATACACAAGAGATGAAAAAGCAACAACATAGAATAACACATGAAAAAGAATTATAAATAGGAGATTTGGTCATGGCCAAAATGCATACAATCAGTAAAAAACTTTTACCAAGATATTCAGGTTCATATGGAATAATTGATTTTCCAGGTGGAAATAAATACAAGGTCTTACATTTAGAAACTAGGGAAGTGTCAGTTAGAAATGTAGATGATTTAAAAAGGACTAGGATAGAACTTGATATTGATAATAATTGTGACATTGAGGATTGTGAAACAACTATTTTTGAGGGAGAATGTGTTATTTATATAGGAGAAAATTTGAGTTTTGATGAGTATTAGGAATATATATACAGTCTCGTATATGAATTACATATTAATACAAACAATTTTTACAGGTAAGACTGGATTCATAATACTGATATATGTATGGTGCATGCCTGGGATTGGAATCCTGTGCGACCTGGAGCCTTGGTCAGTCATGAAGACCTGGAGCCTTGTCAATGTATGAAAACAACGCTATTAAGTCCTGTAAGATTATGCTTTTCTTTGTGTGTTCTGTGAAACATTGAAAAATCCTTGTGAAGCTTTACTACTATATGTCAATTGTTTGCTACAACTTCATAAAAAAAAGACATTTGTATGACCAGGTTACTCATAGTAACATAGGAATTCACAATTTCTATTTTCTCAAACATAACAAGAATATCTATTTTATGTCCTAGATTGAAATCAGTTAAATATTTTATCTCAGTTTCTGACAATTGTGAAATTGTGCGGGAGCACTCTCTACTACTGCTAACAATGGCTTTACCTCACAGATAAACAACTCACCACTTTTTAAAAATAAGAAAATATCTTCTACTGAGATTTAACACAAACAACTTTTCTAATAATGTAATTTTCTTAATTGTTTTTCTCTTCCTTAGTTGTTGCTGCCTTAACAGCATATTGTAATCAGAAGGAAGACATCAAAAAACATTTTTAACACTTTTTCCTGATTTTGTTATTGGAAAATTATGGCATCCTCAGACTTTGGTAGCAGTGAGTTCAACAAACCAATTACTGAAATCTTATAGATATATTAAAAGGATTTGTTTTCATAATTTCATAATTTTCATAATTATTTGATGTTACAGACATTTGTACATATTGGAGTAGCTGCAGATTTATAGCTTATTTTGGATTACCATTAAGTTGATGACAACATCCATTGAAAGATAATTATTTTTAGCCTTGTTTAGTCAGTTTATGCAGAAATATTTTTAATCATTGAGTTAGTTCCTTATATAAAATATTATATGAAATGTTGATTTCCGAATATTGTTGTATGCCAAAGCTCTATAAGAGGGTAGTAGAAAAGGGTGGGTCGGGACGACCAAGCGGTAGCTGCCAAGCTCTGTAAGAGGCTAGTAGATAAGTTGGTAAAAACAGGGGTAGAATGTGAGGGTTGCATTTTTATGGTGTATATATTTATAAACACAGCTGAAGTCGAGTAAGTTGCATAAGTTCGCTCTCCGCGTTAAGTTGATAAACAATGGCCGGAGGCCTATATCCATTGCTGGCGTAGAATTTTGTAACCTAAGTGAGATATGTAGAGATTCGAGATTGTTTAAATAAACAAGATTCCATATAGACTTGTAACAACGAATTTGATTGGGGAAAGGGAGGAGAAAAATCAATTGGTTCACGATTGTAACATCACGCCCATTGGGGAAGATCTTCAATATAAAGTTAAAGATCATTGGACTAAAGAAATCACCCTGCCACTGAAACGTTCACTTAGGACGTAATATGCGTGTTCTCGTGAGAATTCATAGAGTGAACCTCACAAAAGCACGTTGTATAAAGACAACCGAAGAAAAGGAAGAAAACTTTTTATAACTTTCATTTCACCAATACGAAAAATTTGTAACTGAAGGAAAAGAACTTTAACAGTGGATGATTGGAGGCAACAGGGCCTACCGACCAAAATCGTGATGGACTAACAAAACAGTAGAAACAAAGACAGTGGTGAAAGATGGGAGAAAATGAAAAGGAGATAGGAAGTTGAAAGGGCCCTTCAACATCTTCCGTACCATGACCCCTTTATTCTGAACACTCCTATACTATTTTGTACATATCTGAGGAAATCTCTCTTTAGTAAAGAAAGAAAAAAGGAGAAACCCCTGTTTGGACTAGACTGCCCTTTCCAGGCTATTTTGTTTACCTTGGTATCACCCTGCCAGTAGCAAATGGGTATTTGTATGTTAGCAGGGATCACTAAACTTTTTTCACAGCGGGCCAGACAACTGAAAGAATGACGACCGCGCGGGGCCGTATAACCATCTTGTTCAGTACAATACAATGAACATACAAAAATAATGACAACCAACAAATCTATTTACCAACACACAATGTAAAATACACAAAAAATAAAGACAAACACACAAAAAATAAGGACAACTAACATACTTATTTTCCAAAAAGTTTTAGTAATATAACAATTAAAAAAAATGACATGTACAGTGCTGTGGCAGGCCGGATTGATGACCGGTGACAGGAATGTACTCGGTGGCAGCATACATGTATATGTATAGGTAGTGTTGTTGTTTTTTTATGTAAAGAGATGGAAATGAAAATTATCGTTACTGTTATTCAGCTGATGAGAAAACAAGATGGATGCAAGGGTAAATATGTTGGTAGTAGCAGCTATAATAAGAATGCTCATGATAGAGGGAAAAGCTTGAGTCGTTATGGAAGAAACATTTCAAATCGTTGTTCAGAAGATATTGCTGTAAAAGTACGTTTTGCTCGGTGCGATTATTATCAGACTTCCACAGCTCAAAGCAAAACAGTCCCATTCAAAAACAAAGAATAAGTGTTCTAGACAACCGTTTGATGATCATCATTCAGCCATGAACGATCATCGTTGAGCGGTAATCGCACAGAGCAAAACGCCCTTAACGGTAACAATGGGAGTCAATTTCAGATGTGGTGTGACACAATAGGCAGCTGATGGTGGCTGTAAGGGTGACAACAAAGAGGAAGGAGTCGAAGATATTTGTGTTTCATATTAATCATGACATCATAGTCGTACTCGATATGTTACAAGTAGTTCATTAACGATAACCACCACTTCTATCCTCGTTCCTTAAGGATATGATAAAGGTGAGATTTAAGAAGGGCAGAATACGCTAAAAGATATCAACATTCTTTTTCAATAGGATATTAGTTTCCAATTGTACAAGAGTACTGCATGACTCCGTAAGAATGTCACTATTATAAAGTCATCGAAATATTGACCACTTAAAATTCTTGCAGTCAATACCCCATCTGGGGCGTAAATGAAATGAGTAAGGTGTAAAAATAAATAAATAAATAAATATATTAACATTAGGGGCCACTTAATAAAGGGATGATGATGAAGTTATTTTTTTATCTGGACTCAGCATCTTTCACACGGTGTCGTGTGGATAGAATGAGAGCCTATCAATTGTGGTATGAATCCCGTCACATGCACCTGAAGCCCACCTAGTTTCCCCACATGTTATTCATTCTGCCTTCAAATGTAGTCTCAGTTCTTACAGAGTCATCATCGCGTAAACATCTCCGCACGCTGTGCAGACAGTTCGTAACACCAATATCTTGGTTGGTATACATCATTCGCGCTGGTCCCAGTTCCTTCAAGAGTCCCATTGTTCTTTACAGTGAGTAGTAAATGCAATCATGTGAAGCAATGGTTCCCAAACTAGGGAGTGCGCCCCCCTCCGAAGCGTGAGAAGTGTACAAGAGGGGTGTGAGGTTATATGCTCAAAAATTATCGTTTAATAAGAGTAATGAAATCATTCCAAGAACAGGTATCTCCTGTAACATACGTGGAAAATATAATTCTATCAGTCACCCCAACCCGTTTGTTTTCGACCTGAACAGTGTTAAGATATTATTAGGAACAATATACAATTTCATATAAATACAAAAATAGGTATATATATAGGGGGGGATGCGGGTCTATTGGAAGTCAAAAGTGGCCGTCATATAAGATGGTTTGGGAACCACTGGTGTAGAGGCAATGGAAATGAGTTATCTTATGAAACATGACCTAAGGGCTACTATGATTCATGAATGACTCAAGTATAGATGGGATTGGGAGAAAGAGCAGAACAGGCCATCCTGCGATTATGGAAATGGATGGAAGTAGATATCATCGGAGGATGTGCGAATCGGTAGTGCCTGGAGTGAGAGCAATGGACAGTCCAGGGAAAAGGTAAGGTGAGCGAAGCCACAACAGGACGTTGTCAGAATGCCAATAAAGCAAAACCGTGCGTGAAGAGGGAGTTGGAGATGAATCTAAATACTAAGGCGACGACTTGTTCCATGAAGGGATATACCAGTGATGGGCCTACCGTGGTGCTTGGGTAATGAGATGCAATCTTTGTCATGAATTATTAAGGAAGGGTTGAGATGAAAGCACGTAAATGGAGTTGAATAGGTTATAGATTCTCTCTCCCATATCTAATTGGTAACGGCTAGATAAAATAGATTAATAAATAAATAAATAAATAAATAAGTAAATAAAAATAAATGAAAAAGATATAAATTATCTGGTCCCTATTTCAACGAACACTTTTGATGCATTCTATTTTCGCGGTTTTTTTTTTTTTTTTTTTTTTTTTTTTAACCACCAGGACGTTTTATTCAGCGATTTTTTTTTTCAAATTTACCTGGAGTCTATCTCAATTAACCTTTTAGTTGTCTTTTTTCTTTTATTATTCTATTTATCTTCTGGTGGTTTTATTCTTTTTTATTTTACTTCATTTTATTTTATTTTATTTTATTATATCTTATTATATTTTGTCTTACTTTATTTTATTTTATTTTATTCTATTCTATTCTATTTCATTTTATTTTATTTTATCTTATTTTATTTTACTTTATTCTATTCTATTCTATTCTATTCTATTCTATTCTATTCTATTCTATTCTTTTCTATTTTTGTCACATTTTCTCTAGATTTTTTCTTGTCATGGTTGTCCCACTCGTAGAAGAAATAATAGAGCTTTGTGAAACTAAGTTGAATTTCAGATAAAAGCGACCCATTAAGTTACCACGTGTATTTCACTTAAAGACCCCATACTTAATTTTTTTAACGAAGATTTATGTTATCATATAGTTATTTCTGTGTTAGCTGTATGGGTAGAAGCATTTTCAAACTTTCTTATCATGAGCCATTAAAGAAGAAAGAAGGCAGGAGATAGGGATGAGTGGAGAGTGAATGTGTATGGATGATACTGGAATGCAAGGAAGGGAGTGGCGGGGGATTGGGGGTATGGGTCCTTATGTCTGAATGATATTTGGACACAGCCCGAAGGGATTTCTCCCCGCCTTCTCTTTTTCGACATGAGGGGACGGAGATGATGGGGTCGCCGATTTAGTTAAGCGGCCTTGCTGTGGATGTACTGTCTTGCTATATTGCTTATGACCCAGGACAGTGGGCGGGATATAGGGATGACCCGTCATCCATGCGGAGTTGAGGTGAGAGGGAGGAAAGGGTGGTGGATGGGAGTGGAATGGGTGGGAGTGGGTAAGTGCCTCTGACTTGGCTACCTCCCTTGTAAGGGAGAAAAAGCCTCGGGTATATCTATGTATATGTATGTACCTTTCTTATATGGGGGAAAAATCTGGGTATATAGATAGACAGAATTAAACAAACGTCAATAAATTATGTTACATTTATAACGAACTGCTTCCACAGCAGAATGAACACCACTGGAAAGCACCAGATAAAAGAAAAATTTACTCTAATAACAATAAAAAACAAAATTTAGTACTTCTCTGGAGAAGATTCCAACCCCTTAACCTGAAATTCAAAAACTCAGTTTGCTTCTGAGACGAATTTAAATCGCGGGTGAGATCATTAGAATCTCTTTGACTTAACAAAGGTGTTGCAC
>NC_134812.1:47836895-47839395 GCF_046742065.1 Oratosquilla oratoria
TCCTCGTTGTCCTGGTGATCAAACCTCCGGGGTATTTCAGCTTCCTAAAGGTATTCTTGATGTAAGTAAGTTCATCCTCTAGGAATTCTTCACTGCAGAGGGATTTGAGAAGAAAATGAGAAAAACTGTGGAAGCTGCACATATCGCCGCCAACAAGAACAACAACGACAGAGACGGATTTAAATGCCTCTCGAAAGCAGCAAGTGTCCTAATAATTAAATCGTTAGCCAAAGGGAAAACATGACGCTCATACCTTGGCGGGTTCCCTCTCACTACGAATATAAGAATTGTGATCCGTTTGTAATGCTGTAGTCCTCTGAAGAAGACCAAGTTGGTCGCAACGTTGGTCGCAACGTTAGGGCAATAAACTCTATTCCTAACACATCTTCGTTTGCCCTTCCCCACCCACATTCTCTCTCATTTGTCTGAAATAATCTTAAATATGTCGAGAGGTGGTGGAAGAGGTGAGATGTGGAAGGAATACAGCAGAAGGCAGCGGATCACAAGCCTTACACTCCGTAGGAGATTTCTCCTGAATTGCCTCGATGAGATGGTTCTCCCTAGATCGGCTCCGAAACAGCTAAGAAGTGATGAACACCCATTCACAGACAGCGCCAGGACATACTTAGAGGAATCCTGTGAAACGTTACAGGACAAGTTGGACGAAATCAGCGATGGTAAGAGAAAGGTAACCCTACCCTTCGGGCTGGTAAGTAGATTAAATAAGGATTATGTTGTATTAGAACAAAAACTTAAACGTAAGCTACTTTGGTTATGTAATAACAGTGATTGGAACAAATTGGAAAGGAATGACTTTGTGACCAACCTTTCAGACAGACAGCTATCTAAAGACGAGAAATTGGTACTGTCTTTGGGACTTAAATTTGATATAGGAGGAAAAGGTAAGGACTACAAGAGAAATGTGAACAATAATTATAAATGGTCTGAGAACGAAGTTGATAAAGGTTTTCACCCAAGGGGTAATAACATGTTACCAAGCCTTGGCCGATTGTAATCGTTTTGTTATTCCCAAAAGATTTAGAGAAGTCCTTCAGACTTTGAGTAATGATAATGACATTATTATCACCCACGCCGACAAAGGCGGCGGAGTAATTATTTTAAATAAAATTGATTATCTGGACAAAATGTCCGATCTTTTGAATGATGAATCAACATACGAAAGACAACCGGCCGGCAACGCTGATATAGAATCAGCAAGATTCAATACAGAAGCGAGAAAAATCCTACGTAAATCAACCAGGGGAAAAAAGTTGTTAGGATTACTAGAAGAAGCTCCAAAACCCCCGTTAATGCACGGTCTTCCTAAAGTACATAAGGTAAATATCCCCATGAGGCCCATAACTTCAGGGATTGGTAGCGCTCCGCACAGACTAGCGAAATGTCTGGCAAAACCCCTTTCAAACGTCATCGGTTCCATCAGCGGGGCCCATTTAAGAAATTCTTCCGACCTGATCCAGAGACTTAAGGATCTGAATGTAAGTGATAAGAAGTTGGCAAGCTTCGATATAACAGCGTTATTCACAAATGTTTCTGTTTTTGATGCCCTAGAAGCAGTGAAGAAAGTAACAACAGATATCGATGATGATATCCTTCCAGTCCCAAGATCTGATTATATAAAACTTATTTCCATGTGTGTCAAATTTGGTTATTTTATGTTTAACAACATTGAATTTAAACAGATTAGAGGTCTCGCAATGGGGAGTCCATTATCTGCTGTCATGGCATGTTTATTCATGGAAGTAATAGAAATGGACAAATACATCAACATCATGGGAAGAGGTACCACTTGGTTAAGGTACGTGGATGACATAATCGTGGTGATGCCAAAAAAAAAAAAAAGAACTAATATAGAAAATAAGTTGAGAAGACTCAACGCTGTGAATAAAGACATTCAATTCACAGTTGAACTAGAAAAAGAGTGTAATTTACCATTTTTAGACACGTTGATACACAGAGGTTCTCAACAGGTAAGTTTCTCGGTGTACAGGAAACCCACCAATAGGGACGACTTTGTCCATTATTTTTCAGCACACAGCAGACGTGTTAAAACGGGTGTTCTAATAGGTTTCTTTCTCAGAGCTTTTCGTATCTGCAGTGAAGAATTCCTAGAGGATGAACTTACTTACATCAAGAATACCTTTAGGAAGCTGAAATACCCCGGAGGTTTGATCACCAGGACAACGAGGAAAGCCAAGAAGATCTACGATGGCTCAAACGTCCGAACCACGGGAAAGGATAAGTCTCATTTTATTTCTGTCCCTAATTCTATAAACACCATAGCTATTGATGATTATTTGTCAAAAGGTGGAATAAATATAGCAAAAATATCTTCCAATAAAATAGGAAAAATATTTAAGAAACATAACAATATGCGTAATAATCTCAGTGTCATTTACCGTATTCCATGCAACGGTTGTCCATCATCTTATTTCGGTGAGTCAGGTCGAGGGTTCAATAAACGCTTGAATGAGCACAAAAA
>NC_134812.1:47841895-47849395 GCF_046742065.1 Oratosquilla oratoria
CGAGTCCTTGCTGGGGGAAGTGGAATAAAGGTGGCGGCACACTAGGCCAGCATGCTACTTACTTTTGCTACTTCATTTGAGTAGGAACGACTTCGGTTACAACATTCTAGGCCTCCGTAAGAACATTCCAATAATGTGTCCAACATTCGTATAGATTTAATTTCTCTTAGTTCGTCATTCAGCTTCTCACTATATGACGCAAGAGTAATTTGACATTTGGAAATTCGAAGAATAAAAGATCGTATCCGAAGTCCTTTCTTCTCAAACGAAGGAGCAAAAGCATGTAGCATGCTAGCGAGAAATGCCTAGTGTCACTATTTCAAAAGAAAGCCAGTCAAGGGAATAAAAAAAAAATAGCCTCCAGTTACCGTGTGGGAAGTAGTAGGTTAGATAAAATTAGCGTACAAACATATATTCTGAAAAAATGAATGAATAAATAAAAGTAAAATATAAGAGAATCAATAAAAAGAATGATTTTAATGTCGTAACAATTTTGAATTACTGCTAAAAGTTTTAATAAAGGTCACCCAATATTTTGTATTCTCACAAGTATATGAATTATTATTGTTTTTAAAACATATCCAACGATATAATAAGAAGGACGAGTCATAATAGCAAAGAAGTTGAAATTAAACTGCCAAGTTGTATAAAATCCACCTTCCCGTCTATCTAATAAAGAAATAACTATTGAATAAGTAGTGTATTGATATAATGAAGTAAGAAAAACAACGCGACACACATGTGAAAAGTAACCTGTTGTCCGTCCTCCTAAATATATGGCTACACAAATAAAAAAAAACATTGGTGAAAACACACAAGTGGGAAACACACACACACACACAAATACACACGCAAACACGCGCACACACGCGCGCGCAAACACACACACACACACACACACACATATATATACACATAAACACAAACACAATCACAGATACAAGCACACACACATACACACACACACACACACACACACACACACACGCACGCACGCACGCACGCACGCACACACACGCACACACATGCACACCTCAGTGGTGCGCTTCCTACATATAGTGAAAGATATAAGAAAGAGTACAAAGGGCAACAACCAATCTGAGCCTTCACTAGCTCTACCCCTAGCCCTAGGCCAGCCCAGGCCATCCCTTGCCCAGCGCATCCCTTGTCCAAATCAACCCTAGCCTAGGTCAGCTCTAGCCCAGCCCAGCCACTCTAGCCCAACCTATAATCAATCGACTTTAACTTGTAAATGTGGGTAAAAGTAAGGTGATGAGATGTACAAGGGGTGAAAGTGGCAGTAGACTGGAAGTGAGCATTAAGGGAGAGCGACTGGAGGAAGTGGATAGTTTTAGATACTTGGGTGCAAATGTGGCAGGAAAAGGTGGAGTGAAGGTGGAGGTAGAATGTAGATTGAGAGAAGCGAGTAAATGCCTTGGTGGATTAAAGAGTGTAATGAGGAATAGACATTTGGGAATGGATGCTAAGAGGAGACTATATGAAGGAGTGATTGTGCCAACAGCACTGTATGGGGCAGAAACATGGAACATAAGAGAAGAGGAGAGAAGGGGTTTGAATGTGTTTGAGATGAGGTGTCTGAGAAGTATGATAGTGGTTACTAGGCTAGATAGAGTGAGAAATGAGGAGGTGAGGAGGAGAACAGGGGTGGAAAAGGAGCTGGGAGATAGGGTTGATGAAAGAGTATTAGGATGGTTTGGACACATGGAAAGAATGAGTGAAGAAAGACTAGTAAAAGAGGTATGGAATGCAGATGTGGAGGGAGTGAACATGAGGGGACGTCCTAGAATGAGGTGGATGGATGGGGTGAAGGAGGCTTTGGGGAAGAGGGGAATGTCTGTTTAGGAAGGACGGGAGAGGACAGAAGACAGGGGTGAATGGAGAATGGTTGTATATGGATGATGTTGTGATTGCATGAGGTGGAATAGGCGGGGGGATGGGGGTGAGGTAGTATGTGTGAGCAAAATTTGACGCAGCCCGATGGGATTTCTCCCTGTCCTCTCATTTTATGCAATGGGGGGACGGAGAGGGGGGGTCGCCGATTTAATGAAGCGGCCTTGCTGTGGATGTGCTGTGTCTTGCGACACTGCTTCTGACCCAGGGCAGTGGACAAGGTGCAGGGATGACCCGTCATCCAGGAGGTGCTCAGATAAGAGGGAGGGTGGAGGGGTGTGGAGTGTATTCAGGGATGGAATGGGTGGAAATGATCATATGCCTTTCCCTTTTTGGCTACCTCCCTTGTAAGGGGGAAAAAGCCTTGGTATATGTATGTATGCAAATAGCGATCACAACTTAGTTAGATTCAAACTCCTAAACAATTTTAGAATAGATACTTGTTTCTAAAATACCCGATTTCAGTAAAGCTCAGTTCATAGGACTACGTCAGGAGCCTCAGCTTACAGATTGGGAGGCAAAACTAAACGAAAGACCTGTAGATCAGATGTGGAAAATATTTCAAAATACGCTCACTAAGATGATTCAAACTTACATTCCTTTTAAGGACAGACGTCCCCCAAATCAGGCTCGCCCAAAGTGGCTCGACAAAGAAACTGAAAAAAGTATTGCTAAAAAGAGACAGGCTTATAAGAAACATAAGTGCTCGGGTGCATCTAATGACTATGAAAGTTATGTATCAATACAGAGAGATTTAAAAAAGACAATAAGAAAAAGAAAACGACAATACGAAATGAACATCGCTGATAAATCCAAAGAGAATCCCAAAGAATTCTATAGTTACATTAGAGATAAAAAGGTTGTTAGGAATCACATTGGTCCACTATTATCTGCTGACGGTCAAATTGAATATTCAAATGAAGGAATGTGTAATATCTTAAACAATTATTTTAGCTCGGTATTCGTAAACGAAACACCTCAAAGTGAATTCCAAACTGAAACCTGTAAAAAGTCTAGGGTAAACTTACTCGGTACGGTAAATATAACAAAAGAAAAAATTAAAAGGTGTATAGACAAACTCAAAGTTAATAAAACACCAGGGCCTGACGGTTGGCATCCAAGAATCTTAAAGGAAATGAAAAATGAGATAGTTGTTCCATTAGAAATTATTTTCAAGAAATCCATCATATCCGGAGATGTCTCAAGAGAATGGAAGCTAGCTAACGTTACTTCCATATTCAAAAAAGGTGACAAAAAGAATCTAAATGACTACAGGCCTATAAGTTTGACTTCAATCGTAGGAAAAATAATGGAAACTATCATCAGAGATGCTATCGAACATCATTTAGAAAGTAACCGTTTGATAAATGATAGCCAGCATGGTTTCAGACGGAAACTTTCTTGCGTGACTAACTTACTCGAATTCTACAACACAGTTATCTCGAATTATGACAAAAGAAACAATATAGATTTAATATATCTAGACTTTGCAAAAGCTTTTGATACCGTCCCACACGAAAGACTACTTACTAAATTAGCTTTGCATGGAATAAGTGGTAGCCTATTAGGTTGGACTAGTAATTGGTTGAATGGTCGAAAACAGAGAGTTGTTTTAAATGGAAAAACTTCTGGATGGAAAAGTGTTGCAAGTGGAGTTCCTCAGGGTTCCGTTCTTGGACCACTTCTATTCATAGTATATATAAATGATATAGACCATGGACTAAAATCTACCGTTTCCAAATTTGCTGATGATACAAAACTGTGCGGAGTGGCAAATAATCACTCAAACCAATTAGATATTCAAGAAGATTTAGATGAATTACAGCAATGGTCTGAAAAGTGGCTAATGAAATTTAGCACAAGTAAATGCAAGGTAATGCACAAAGGTAAAAATAACAGTAAGTACGATTACAAGTTATTTGGAAATTCGTTAACAAAAGTGGATAGTGAAAAAGATCTCGGCGTAATTATCAGTAACGACCTCAAATCATCCAAGCAGTGTATTTCAGCCTCTGAGAAAGCAAATAAGATTCTAGGACTGATTGCGCGATCTTTTGATTTCAAAAGTCCATCACTCATTAACATGCTATATAAATCGTTAGTTCGTCCACATTTGGAATATGCTGTTTCCGTATGGTCACCGAATCTCATTAAAGACATTGACAGACTGGAACAAGTACAACGGCGAGCAACAGAACTGATTCCAAATATCAAAAATAAATCATACGAAAATCGACTTAAGCACATGAATCTGTTTTCCCTAAAAAAGCGTAGACTCAGAGGGGACTTGATACAGGTCTAAGGTTTTAAAGGGAATTGACAATATCAAAAGTGAAAAAATTTTCACATTGAATGAAAATCAGACAAGAAACAATGGTCTTAAACTCTCCGGAAATAGATTCAATTTGGAAGTAGGTGGAAACAACTTTGCCAACCGTGTAGTTAATGAATGGAATAAACTTCCTGCACAGGTAGTGCAATGTAGTTCAGTTCGAAGCTTTAAGAATCATTTAGATAAATACCTAAGTAAGATGCTGTAATGATTATAGTTTATCGTATATTATTTGTTTTTGTTTTGTTATCAATTGTCTGTCTGATTTTCATTTATTATTAGTTATATGTCAATTTATTATTATTTACTATATACCTGTTTGTTTATTATTTAACTATACCTATGCATTTATTTATGTATTTTATTTGTTATTTACATTGTTATAGTTTTTATTTATTATCTTATTATTATGATTTTTTTCGCATCCGACCTAGATATGGATCAAAAGGTCTCCTGTCGGCATGCTCCGCCTTTGTAATCCTTTGTATGTATGTATACATATACATATATATATATATATATATATATATATATATGTGAGGGCGAACTAGGAACTAGGTTCTCTCGGCCCTGAAAAGTAATACAGTTCGGGTGCTTCTGGGTCTGCTGGGGCTTTAATCAAACATCAAAAGGAATTAATGGACTTAAAAGAGTTAACGAATACAATAAACCATCAAAAGTGTACAATACAATGTTGTAGAAGGGGAACATCTGATACGAGGTGCTCAGCACCTCCGTATCGTAACAACAGTAGCGATGTTCGGGTGCGCATGGACGAACCGTTCCGGCCCAATCGAATACGGTTGATCTTGAGAACAGCAAAGATGAGAAGACCCGACGTCGAGTAGCCTGCGATTGGAGTAATGAAGACTTGGGATTGGCGTGGCAGTGGGTAGTCTTCGCAGGACGTCTTCTGATCAAGTTCTATCCGACGTTGGGGGAGGAGGGGAATATATACCCACCCAAAACTGCCGACGTGGCCGCTCCGCGCAGGCGCGCAGGCGCAGGCGCAGTCTTGCTCGTTGAACTGGCGCGCAAACAAGCCGATTCGCCGAGGTGGGGAGCCAAACGACTATATATCAGAGCAGCCACGATGAATTGACTTGTCGCCCGGGGAAGGGGGATGGGTCCTTACATACATATATATATATGTTTATATATATATATATGTATATAAATATACATATATATATGTATATATATATTTATACATATATATATTTATATATATATATAATATATATTTATATATATGCATATATACATATATATATATATGTATATATATATATATACATATATATAAATATTTATAATACGACTGCGTGGTGTTAGTAATACATTGGGATTTGAGGGAATGACAACGAAATCGAAAATTGTCCTTATCACTTGGCAATGTGGTTCATGCGACGTTGACGCCCAAGATATATGTGTGTGTATATGTATATATATATATATATATATATATATATATATATATATATATATATATATTTGGTTAAATTTAATGGCAAGATTATTATTGCAGAGTTTTTTATCTGCCTTTTCTCTTTCTCTGAGAATCTTTTTCCCTTCCACGGGAAGTTGTCTTATAATGTCACCATATGACATTGTTTTGTAAGTTACTTTGGGCATGGCTTTACCAAAGTGAAAAACTGGCCAGAACGCGTTTTCACACTACTTAGTGCTTCATCAGTGGCTAGAGTGTGAATATCTGATTGAATTTTTGTGTTTATATACTATTAGTGTTGGTCTGATATTTCAAAAATGAAATATCAGACCAACACTAATAGTATATAAACACAAAAATTCAATCAGATATTCACACTCTAGCCACTGATGAAGCACTAAGTAGTGTGAAAACGCGTTCTGGCCAGTTTTTCACTTTGGTAAAGCCATGCCCAAAGTAACTTACAAAACAATGTCATATGGTGACATTATAAGACAACTTCCCGTGGAAGGGAAAAAGATTCTCAGAGAAAGAGAAAAGGCAGATAAAAAACTCTGCAATAATAATCTTGCCATTAAATTTAACCAAACATGCTTGAGAGAAAATCTCCTGCCCATATATACAATGAATATTCTAGGCAACAGGGCAGATAATGACAACAGGCGAAGGAGAATGACTCCCTCACCTGAAGAAAGATGGAATTATATGAAAATAAGAATACAAGAAATGATCAGTCTAACCAGCGAGTTAGAAAATGAAGTTAAGAAACATGTACAAAAATGGGATAACTATAATATTAATGAAACAGTTAAAGAAAATGTTAACGAAGCTTATAATAGAATGATGGAGGCACATAAACAAGCTACGATAAGTAAAAACCAAAGAAAGTTAGTGAACCTCAATGGAGGTCAACTAAAACATCCTAGACCTTTAGAAGGGTTCACAAATTTGACCAACAAACCCCTTACTACAGACCAAAAAGAACTGCTCAACCTAGGACTAAACTGCCACATCTTAAAGCCCCCACCCAAACATGGAAAAATATTAGAATGTGAAATCTTAATAGATAACGTTGAACAACTAGCTAAACAAAAGAAAATAACAGTTGAGCCCGCTTTCAAAACTGAAATTATTAGCGAGTCTTCCAAACAGAGAGGTAACTTTAAAAGCCAGATTTTAAAAAAGAAACATATAGAAGCAGCCAAACAACTGAAAACAGACCCAGACATCACAATTAGAAAAGCAGACAAAGCAGCCACTTTCGTCTTAATAAACACAGAAGAATACTTACAAAAAATGGATGAAATCCTAAACGATGAGAGAAAATTTAAGAAGATCTCAAGAGACCTCACAGACTCCCTCAAAAAGAAAATTGATAAACTAGTAGATTGTGCAAACGCAGTTAAAGGAGGCATAAAGCTTCCTAAACCTACAGGCGATTACGAACTAGGTTACTGCTATGGTAATGTTAAAACCCATAAACCCGGCAACAAGTTACGTCCAATTATCTCACAGATACCATTACCAACTTACAAAATTGCCAAAAAAAACTTGCTGAAATCCTCACTCCTTATACTCCCGCTGACTACAATGTCAAATCAGCCACTGATTTTCTAGATCTTTTAGCAAACAATAACTCAAAAGGCATTATCGCTTCGCTAGATGCGGAGTCCCTCTACACTAACATCCAAGTTGACCGCACTATTCAATATATAATAGACAGAGTTTATCACAATGACACCACTCCTAACTGTGATATCCCAGAGAAAGTAATGAAAGACCTTTTGGAATGTTGCACCAAAGAAGC
>NC_134812.1:47861895-47871895 GCF_046742065.1 Oratosquilla oratoria
TCGGGGTTGCAGAACGGAAAAAAAAAAGCAAAAATTAAGTGACCAATTTTCTTTTTTGAAGGGTGACTATAGTCTGTGCGCCCTAAGGAGTCCATTAAGAGCGTGGAATACGTTATGATTTACTACTAGTCATTCTGCCAGATCAAGCTTAGTACATGCCTCTCTCTCTTATTTCCCATCTTTGTGCTATCTAAAATTGTTTTTTGGTATTCTGCACATAGTAAAGGAACCTGTATGGTACAACGAGTATCACTTTTTAGGATCATAACAACAATTTGAATCAATGACACGTGGCAACAGCGCTTTTTCCCTCCCATGTTGCCACGCCGAGGTGTCACAGGCGAAACAGATGGGATAGGTTGAGTAATCATTGTTAGAATCCTATAATACATCTATAAAATATAGAAAAGAAAATAGCACATACATAGGAAATAAGAGTGAGAGAGGTATCATGTACTAAGGTTGATTTAGCACGACGTATGCCACAACTAGAACGGACTCCTTGGAGCGCACAAGGACTATAGAATGCTGAGTCAATCAGCCCTATTGGGATATCCTTAAAGTTGGCAAAACATTTGCATACTGACCTGCACAAAACTGTTGCAGTCAATACCCAACACAGGAAGACGAGGGAGAACCCACTGTAAAAGTAAATCGAAAACTCAGGATTCATATAAATTATATTAATCTTTTGAGGGTGACAGGTTTCTGCATAACGCTAGCGTCAATTTTGTTATATGTGACAAGTTTCCGCCTTCAGAGGTGATGCTGTGACTCAAGGCGTTATCACACTGAACAATTTTTCCTCCAACTGTTGGAGTATATTTACAGCCTACAGCTTTTGGGGAGGAATATATGCTGGAGAAACACAATTTTCCTCCAGATTATCAAACGACATTCTATATACTTTTGTTTAGAAAACAAAATAGTTTTGGGGGGTGGACGATACTGCTGATTAATCGGAGGTTGGAGGAAAAATAGCCCAGTGTGATAACCCCTTTAATGTTGACGTCATGTCAGTTAATTTATTAGGCCAATTATCCTTAGCGCTGTCGAAAGGGACGAACAAGTTTGATTCTGACTGACGCAAAGCTGTTTTACTCAAGTGGTCAAAATCTCTAATGAAGCAGATACTGTATGTATATTGCCTTTCATGATAGAAGCGTGACAACACTTGTCACAGTCTTGCTATGCACCTTATCAAAAACTGACTGACTGTAGGACCATCAAAGATTTGTAATGAGAAAAAGTCGGTCATTTTTCATGATGGCCACTACTAGATGTTGGAGTTATAGGAAATGATAGTTCAAGTATATTGTGGTTGTAGGAAATCTATCTATTCCAACCATGCACTTCACATCAGTTGTTTATGCATGTCTGCTATAACTATCTATCTATATATACAGCAAGGGCTTTTTTCCTCTCACAAAGGGGGTAGCCAAGTCAAAAGGCAAGTACCCACTCCCACCCATTCCACTTCCCTCCACCACCCTTTCCTCCCTCTCATCTTAGCTCCTCTTGGATGACGGGTCATTCCTGTATCCTGCCCACTGCCCTGGGTCAGAAGCAACGTAGCAAGACACAGTACATCCACATTTCTAGTGTAGCAAATTAAACTTTTTGTAGGGGAATCAGCCATTGCAAAATCCATCACAGGCAATATGCCGAAGAGCAAACTGAGACGCAGACGACGCAGCACAGAGCAAAGGTAAACTTCCTGCTGCTGAATTGAAGTACAGTTTGAACTTTTCTCTCACTTGAAATGGATGAGGTAGTACATCTAGAAGCATTTCAATTGAGGGAGAAATTCAAACTGTACTTAAATTCAGCCACAGGAAATCTGCCTTTGCTCTGTGCTGCGCCGCCTGTGCGCCTCCTGAGCAGTATATTCGCAGTGTCTTCTCTTCTTGCATCCACATTGTATGAGCTCCCTACAATTTTGCGCTGTTTCGGGCAAAGTTGTTCACCATATTTCTCAGCCATCCATGACCTTGTCGGTGTCATCACAACATTTATTAGCAGAAGACTTACAATAAAGCGTGTGGTTGAGCGCGCCCGTGTGTGTGTGTGTGTGTGTGTGTGTGTGTGTGTGTGTGTGTGTGTGTGTGTGTGTGTGTGTGTGTGTGTGTGTGTGTGTGTGTGTCTGTCTGTGTGTGTGTGTGTGTGTGTGTGTGTGTGTGTGTGTGTGTGTGTGTGTGTGTGTGTGTGTGTGTGTGTGTGTGTGTGTGTGTGTGTCTGTGTGTGTGTGTGTGTGTGTGTGTGTGTGTGTGTGTGTGTGTGTGTGTGTGTGTGTTTGAGTGAGTGTGTGTGTGTGTGTGTGTGTGTGTGTGTGTGTGTGAGTGTGTGTGTGTGTGTGTGTGTGTGTGTGTGTGTGTGTGTGTGTGTGTGTGTGTGTGTGTGTGCGTGTGTGCGCGTGTGTGTGTGTGTGTGTGTGTGTGTGTGTGTGTGTGTGTGTGTGTGTGTGTGTGTGTGTGTGTGTGTGTGTGTGTGTGTGTGTGTGTGTGTGTGTGTGTGTGTGTGTGTGTGTGTGCGTGTGCATGTCACGATACCAGCACAACATGAGTTCATCAGAGAAACATGTTAACCAACCAAAACTCAGACAAACCTGCCAAGATTTATTCTCACACAGCAACATCGACCACCTTTTCCCTACGAACAAGTTCCCCAGCGCCAGCAAAGCCTTTGAAAGGATCAGCATTGGTAGTCCCATAACCACCCTATGTAAAAGTCATATACGATACAAATGCTATTTTAGTATACCAATATCTAGCGCAAAATTGCTGGGGGCACTTCTTTGCTTCTTTGAGTATAGCACTGAGCAGCACCACAGCAAATTATATTCTGACTTCCGTAGCATCGTATATTTTAAATTCCCACCAAGCAAGACATCTCACGAGTATTATCACAAGTAGGGCAGAGAGTAGCCATCCAAAAACTGAAAGAGAAACGTTGAAAATTTTAGATAAACGATATAATAACAGCTGCGCCACCTCTCTCAAAAAGAACAAAAGAAAATGATGTACTGGAGTTAAAAATCTAGCGGCCCTGGGCACCGAGGCCAAAATGCGCGTGACTAAAATCCAAGCTCGTCGCCGCGTTCGGAAGCCAAAGCTGAATTCGAGACTTCAAAACAGTTATCCTACGGCCACTTTTCCTGTTATTCACGACTACTTAACTTCCAAAACTGCTATAAGTCGCATGCATAGTATGTGACTTCAGTAGCATTTTTCCCGATGTCTTCCAAATCCTGGCGTGATGGGGAAGTTTATTTATCTACTTTGATTAATGTACGATATCAATGTCTCTATTCTTCTCTTAAGAAAATGGAATTAAAAATTCCTTTCACGGGATTTTGTTGTTAATTATAAACAAGTACTGGCTTCAAAAAAGAACTTTACTTTCATGATCAAAGCAAGGTAGACATTAATTATAATTGGGATAATTTCCCAGATGTTCGATTTCATGAAAGTGAACAACAAAGTATGATTAGTTGGTCTTCTTAAGTGTCTCCTTATCTATGAGTAAGTTAACAGTTTAATTGTCCAATAATCAGCTTAGAAAATAGTAATTGGAAACAACACTTCAACTACTTGCATTTCATCCTGTTGCAATATAAACACATTGGGTGATACTAGCAGTAAAAAAGACAAACTTATTTTCATTCCTCTGATAATTTTGATCAAAGAACAATGGTTAGACACTCAAGCTCAGTACTCGACAACTTCTTAGCACACAGGGGTAGGCTCTAAACTTCACTTCACAAAGAAGGACTGAGGTTGTATTTAAGGTACGTTGATCAGAAGTTTGGGTTTATGATCAGGAATTTAATATTTCGAAATTTTCATATATTTAATTTTTTTTTTTTGTCAGTTCATATAATTAAATCAACAGAATATATGTTCATTCTATGACACAAGCTTATCAAAAGCAAACAAGTAAAGACATATGACAGTTATCAAACAACTTGAACACGTCAGAAATGACTGGATTTCCTGAATTTTTGGTTGTAGTCCAGGTCGCACCCCCGCACCAACCCCCAGATATAGTCCCCCCTAATTCTCTCCTTGTAATGGCCCTGGCACCTCCGCCCGATCTACTTCACATCTTGGTAGAATTGCTCGCCTTATTCTTCTGAGTAGGCGTCCATATTGTCCGTGAATTTGTCCAAGTGAAGGTCCAGCATATGAAGCTTAAGGGACATCATGCATCCCATGGCGCCAAAAGCCTTTACCAGTTCCTGTACCAGCTGCTGGCAGGTTTCAGCTCTTTTGTTGCCCAGGAAGCCATTGACAACTGCTATGAAACAGTCCCATGCTGTTCTCTCAGTCCTACTAAGCTTATTGGAGAACTCGGTAGACTCAAGCACCTTCTTTATCTGAGGTCCAGCAAATATCCCACCTTTGATTTTGGCCTTAGATAACTTGGGCAAGACCTCAAGAAGGTACTTAAAAGCGATTGATTGCTGGTTGAGAGCTTTCACGAACTGCTTCATCAACCCGAACTTAATGTGCAGTGGCGGCATGAGCACAATCCTGGGATCAACCAGTGGCTTCCACAGGACATTCCCGGTTCCAGATACAAATTCTGTTCGTTGCTCCCAGTTCTTCCTGTTGAAGTGGTCAGAGGTGGCTCTGCTGTCCCAAAAGCACAGGAAGCATTGGAATTTGATGAAGTCTCCTTGGAGACCAAACAGGAAAGCCACCACCTTAAAGTCTCCAATGATTCTCCAATTGCACTGGTTGTATTGCAGAGTTTCCAGGGGGGCTTTCACACTATAGTAGTCTTTCTTCAGGCAGACTTAATGGGCTAGGGCCAGTGTCGGGAACTAGTTTCCATTGTGGAGATCACCATTCAAAATTGTGGTAGAACTGTCTATGAAGAGCCGCCACTCCTTGGGCACAAATGGCACCTTAATAATGTCAAACAGTCCAGGCACATTATGACAGAAGCAAAGGCCATCCATAAGAGTTGTAAAAACCAGAGAAAGGTTCGAGCCGAATATTCTGACTTGTCACCTGCATCTCCTCTTTGACCAAGTTCCACTGCTTCATCCTGGAGATGAATAGCTGTGCATTGGACTTAGTCAGACCCATATCCCTGACCAAGTCATTTACTTCTTTTTGATTTGGGAAGTGAGGAACTTTCTCTGGTACCTCAGGCAAGTCCTCAGCATCCATCTCCTCCTCTTGATCAAAATACTTGTCTTGGACTTCACCTGGAGCAGGTGGCACTGACACGGAATATTTGGAGCAGTGAGGAATTGGAGCAATTGATGATGAGAGATCTAGGTAAAAAAAGAAAAAGAAAAAAAAACAGTTTGTGGAGTGGTTTGTTGGCTTTAGCCAGACCCGTGGGTTGGAGAATTCCAGGGACCTTTTCTCACCTCGCAGCCACCTTCCCAGCGTCTTCTTACAGTGCTCATAACAGTAGTGAGGGCCCCTGGGCTTGTCCTGGTTCCCAACTGGCATCCCGAAGTACTTCTGATAGGCTTTACAAACCTTCACCAACGTTTCCAAGGGGAGTTTTTTGCCTCTCTTCTTTATATACTTGCCATATATATAACAGAAGGAGTCAGGGGGTGCCAGCAGCCCCTTGAAGCTATCTGAAAATATGAAAATATATGCAACCAGAAAATATACCTCTTATAGATCTGAAAGTATAAATTATAAGTATATTGAATGAACATACATATATAAAATAAGTATGGTAATTCAGGCTGTCATCAAATTCTGTAAATAAAAAATTAACACCAAATTGCACCAATTGCACTCAAAAAACATGACTTAAATTGCTTTTACTGTAATTCTAAAATTTTATTAGGTTGAATGCTAGTGGCTGGTCTAGATTTTTTTTTAAACCCAAATTTAGAATTGTTTGATAATTTCTTTTTACTTAAGTAATCTAAATGAATTATCACAAGCCAGGAACGGATTTTTTATTAACATGGCTGGTGACGCGCATCATATCTGGCATCATATTCGAATAAACGTTAGTAGGTTTGGTTAAAATGATCGGCCTCGTGTAAGGCGGCAGGCAGACGAATTCCTTCCGCCCACGGACGATTTCTTTCAAGGAACAACGGGCCTCCTTACACGGGCCTCCTTACCCAAGAGAAGCCCCTATGAGGCCCATCGAAAAGAACGACTCTTTCATCGCGGGACCACAGCTGCAGGGACCACCACGGATCAGAAGGTCACCTAGTGACCTCCTTCTCCATACATCTTTCAAGATCACCAAACAAACATGAGAACTCGCTCAATCCAGGGTCAGAGTTCACACCTACGGCTCTGGCCCCCTCTTGCACCTCAAGACATTCTATTGGCTACCCTTCTCGGGGGGCACGCCCATTTTTTCATATAATTGGCTGCCTTCTTGTGGCCACGCCCATTTCTTAATTAGATTAAGTTTAGCTAGGAAAATCTGGCACCTCTAAAGTTGACTTCGGAGCTGCCAGGCCAAGATTGTATCAGATCAGGCTCACCCCAATAAACCAGAAGAAACCCATCCGCGTTTTCCACCAAAACCCCCTCCAACACTCGTACTTTGCAGCTCGAAGCAGAACAAACCCATTCAGTAATAAAGAAATGGTGTTCTAAACAATCGTTATATGATCATCACTGAGCTACGAACGATCATCGTGGTATTGGTAGGCAGGAACGAAAACAACTTGATACCAAAGGAGAATTATTGGGTAGGATATATCGTTATTTGTTGAGAGTTGGTTACTACGATAAAGTGGTACATACATATACCAAAAGCTTTTTCTCCCTTACATAGGAGGTAGTCAAAAGAAAAAGGCACAGAAACCACCCCCATCCATTCCATCCCCTACATACTCCACTCCCCTCTACCCTCTTATCTTGGCACCTCCTGGATGACGGGTCATCCCTGCAGCTTGTCCACTGCCCTGGGTCAGAAGCAGTGTCGCAAGACACAGTACATCCACAGCAAGACCGTTTCATTAATTCAGCGACCCCCCCCCTCCTCTCCGTCCCCTCATGCAGAAAAGGAGAAGACGGGGAGAAATCCCTTCGGGCTGCGTCAATTTATTTCTCATAATACTCCCTCACCCCCACACCCCCACCCACTCCCCCTCATGCCTCACAGCATCATCCGTATACAACCATTCTCCATTCATCCCTATCTTCTGTCCTCTTCCGTCCTTTCTCAACAGACATTCCACTCTTTCCCAATGCCCTTTTTACCCCCATCCATCCATATCATCCCTCATGTTCACTCCCCCCACCTCTGCCTTTCACACCTCTTTTACTAATCTTTCTTCACTCATTCTTTCCATGTATCTAAACCATCCCAATACTCTTTCATCAACCCTATCTCCCAACTCCCTTTCCCCCCTCTTCTCCTGCTCACCTCCTCATTTCTCACTCTATCTAGCCTAGTAGCGCCTATCATACTTCTCAGGCATTTCATCTCAAACACATTCAAACTCCTTCTCTCTTCCTCTTTTATGTTCCATGTTTCTGCCCCGTACAGTAGTTTTTAATCCACCAAGGCATTTATTCGCTTCTCTCAATTTACATTCTACCTCCACCCCCCCTACTCCCTTTCCTGTCACATTCGCACCCAAATATCTAAAAATATCCACTTCCTCCAGTCTCTCTCCTTTAATACTCCCTTCCAAATTACTGCCACTCTCTCCCCTTGTACATCTCATCACTTTATTTTTACCCACATTTATCTTCAACGTTCTTCTTTCGCACACCTTCCCAAATTCTGTCACTAACATTTTCAATCCCTCCTCTGATCCTGCTACAAGCGTAGTGTCGTCAGTAAACAACAACTGGCTTATTTCACACTTTTCTCCATTTCCTCTAACCATCTCCAATCCCTGAACAACTACCCTTGCATTCACCTCTCGCACTATCCCATCCATGTATAAATTGAACAGCCAGGGCAATATAACACATCCCTGACGAAGTTCCACCTTTACCTCGAACCACTCACTCTCTCCATTTCTAATCCTAACACAAGCTCTACTACTCTCGTAAAAACTCTTGACTGCTCTTAATAGCTTTCCTCCTATCCAATATATCTGCAAAACCTCCTACAGTGCCTTCCTGTCTACCCTGTCATAAGCCTTTTCCAGATCCTTAAAAGCCCAAAATACATCCTTACCTTTTCCTATAGCTTTCTCACACATCTGTCTTACCACAAAAATCTGATCTACACAACCCCTACCTGTCCTAAACTCACACTGATCCTCACCAATTACTCCCTCTGTTCCTCTCCTAATTCGCTCAATGTAAAGTGGAACTATACAGGCACTCCTCCAGTCCTCCGGCACTCTACCCTCTCTTAAACAATCATTAAATAGCCTCACTAGCCAGTCCACCTTAACCGTTTCTCCTTTTTTCATTCTGCATGACATCCATCCAACCCAGGTGCCTTACCTGCTCTCATCATCTTAACAGCTGCCTTCACTTCATCTTTCCTTATTTCTCCTCCATTTTCCTCACTCATCATGGTTATTTTCTTAGCGCTTCCCACTGCAACTACTTTTCCCTCCCTATCCTCCTTCACGTTTAACAACTCCCTAAAATACTCTGCCCACGTTCCTCTCAGTGTCTTCTCTTCCATTACATTTTCTTATCTACTTGATTCGCCTACTCTTCCTCTTTTAATTTCTTTCCAAAACATTTTTTATCACTTTCACCTTTTTCTGTCACACTCTTACCCCATTTCACATCTGCTCTCCTCTTTGTCTTCTTTATCTTATGCTTTACTTCTCTTTACTTTGTATCTCTCATATGATTCCTTCGTCCTATTTTGTAACCAATCTATGAAAGCAATAAGAAGTGGTGCTTAATATATACTTCCAAGAGAGTGTTATGGCAAGAATGGTTTGGCTAATTAGGAAATAGTACGCTGGCACAGGTAAATAACTAGACAGTCAAACATTTCCTTCCTAAAAGGAGTATTGTCTAGGCTACAGCCAACAGAGCATCTTGCCGAGAAAAGGTATACCTTGAATTGCTGAAAATGATAGCTAATAAAGGTAGTAAACAGATAAAGATAATAAAGATTGGTGGGTTTAAGTGCCAATAATGTCAAGTGCGAAACAAGGAGTTGTGTGGTGTGGTGATAGGTGCTGGTGGGGAGTGAAGGTAATAGTGTCCATGTGCAAAGTGGGACGGGATCCAGGGTCGGAATGAGAATTAGGGTATCTCGAGATCTGGAACAAATCCTCCACCTCTACACGCACACACATACACGCACGCGCATATATACGTACATGTACATGCACATACACAGGCACACATGCACACGCACACACAGACACGGAAACACACACACACACACACACACACACATATATATATATATATATATATATATATATATATATATATATATATATATATATATATATATATATATATATATATATATGACGTAAGCGGAGTAGGAAACACAGGAGTCTTAGTCTTGAGTTTATTCCTGACTAGTTTCGCAGGTATGCTTTTTCAAAGGAATGGGTTTACAAACGGGCTGTGGGCATTCTATACATGGGGTGGGCCTCACTACCTCCTCGTGTTACCATAGTTGGTGACGAGTGTGAACATGACATTGTGGCTAACGTAACAATGATGAAATTTTACAATTAAATATGATGATAACACTAATAACAAAGAAATTATCAATAGTAATTGTAACAATAATAATGATAACAATTATCATTTTTATCATCATTTTTATTTTTATCATTATTATCATTATTATTATTACTTTTATTATTATTGTTATTATTATTATTATTGTTATTATTATTATTACTATTATTATTTAAATATTTAAATTTTCATTTTTATTATCATTATCATTATTATTGTTATAATTACTATTAATAATTTCTTTATTATTAGTGTTATCATTTATATATTATTTTTTATATTACTATTATCATTATTATTATTATTTCTTTTATTATTATTGTTACTATTATTATTTAAATATTTAAATTTTCATTTTTATTATCATT
>NC_134812.1:47884395-47889395 GCF_046742065.1 Oratosquilla oratoria
CCATTGGACCGGAAGCGGGATACTTCCGGTTAAGGGTGCGGGTGAGGAGGAGGGTAAGTTAACACGTCAACATGGGTAGTTTTAGGACCCTCGACTTGCTTGAACAATCTATTTATTTAGTAACTGTCAAATCTGTGCGCTCCGAACTATTCAGGATTTCGCTTGTTTGTTTGTTCTACAAGAGTGCGCACCTCTCCGCACGTAGGCAAGATTACATATAGTGGACGGGCGTTACTGCTTAACATTGTTACAATACATACATAGACAAGAAATATGAACATAGTTATGTAATACAAAGGAACACAATTCTATAACATAATTACACATATGACGTAATATCTAATATTACGTTACACCTCCACCGTTTGGGAAAGCTTTTCACTTTCTGTTGAAAAGCTACGTTCTAGAAAGTATGGAGTAGTTCTTTTGCGCAGGGGACAGCTTCTTGCTGTAGTAGGTGATATAGCGTGAAGAACTTCATTGTGTTCTTGCAAGAGGGCGGCACCGATACAGGTGTCGTTGGCGTCGACTTGCAGAAGAAAGGGTCGTTGGAAGTCGGGTGCCCTTAGAACTGGTGCGTTAGTGAGAAGGGACTTCAGGTTTTTGAAGGCCGTCTCACAGGTAGGCGTCCACACGAAGTCGTGGTCTTTTCTCAACAGGTCAGTCAATGGTTCTGCTACATCTTGTTTCTCAGATAAGTGAAGATTTTGTAGTATCTGGGAGTTTTCCAAGGGAATCTCAGGAGGATTAGGCAGGTTATCAGGAGGCTCTTCCGATTCTATTGTGGTAGAGCTGTAAATTGGAATTGGATCTCTGGAATGATAAGGTTTTAAGGTATTTATGTGACAGAGACGGGAACTCTTTCTTCTGTCTGGAGTTTTGATTATGTAGTTGAGATCACTGGCTCTGGACAAGACTTCATAGGGTCCTTTGTATTTAGCCTGCAATGGATCTCCTGGTATAGGAAGATAAAGTAACACTTGATCTCCTGGAGAGAAAGTTCTAAGTTTAGAATTTTTATCATACCGACCTTTCATTACTCGTTGAGCATTCGTCAAGTTCTCTCTTGCCAACTTCCAAGCTTCTAACAACTTCTCGGTGACCTGGGACACGTATTTCAAAGAAGGAACAGGTGGTTCTTCTTTCATCCATTGTTCATGAAGTATCTTTAGGGGACCACGGACTTCATGACCGAAGACTAATTCTGACGGGCTGAATCCAAGGCTTTCTTGAATTGTTGTTCGGGTGGCGAACAACAAAAAGGGGAGTCCGTCTTCCCAATTTCGAGTGTTCTCAGCACAGAAGATTCTTAACATTGTCTTGAGCGTTTGGTGAAAGCGCTCTAGAGCACCTTGTGATTGAGGATGATAGGCGGAGGAAGTTACATGATTTATACCTAGTGTTACAAGAGTTTCTCTAAACTTGTTGGAAAGAAAATTACTTCCTTGATCACTTTGAATGTTCTTGGGAAATCCTACCATAGTGAAATATTTCAACATTTCTCTGATTATGTTTTGAGCTTTAATATTTTTCAAAGGAATTGCTTCTGGAAAAACGAGTGCTCATACACATGATTGTGAGAATGTACTGATTTCCTTTACTTGAAGGAGGTAAAGGTCCTACACAGTCAATAAGAACTTTTTTAAATGGCTCTTCCATTACAGGAATGGGATGGAGTGGAGCTTCTACAATTTTCTGGTTGGGCTTACCTACAAGTTGACATGTATGACATGTTTTACAATATTGGGCAACATCTTTGACAACCGTGGGCCAATGGAAATGTTGGGTTATGTTGAACAAGGTCTTTCTTACCCCTAAGTGACCTGCTAAGGGAGTATCATGAGCCAATCTTAGAACATTATTCCTGAAACCAAGAGGGAGGACTATTTGATTCCTTACTTGCCATGGCTGGTCAGCGGTTGCGGTGGATGCTCTCCATTTTCGCATTAGGACTCCGTTTTCTATATAGAAACCTCGTGACATATTTTCAACTTCTCCTGGAGATGAAACAATCTCGTACAAATTTTTAAGAGAAGGATCTGACTTCTGTTCTTTGATTAATTCTGCTCTAGATAGAGAAACTGGTGAAGAAGAAGATGGGTCAGTTTGGGAGAATAGGGATTCTAAATTATAGGTCTCCTCTTCAGATTTCTTGTACCGAGATCTGGTCACAGCACAAGCGGGAAACAACTGTAAGTTATCTGAAGGTTCTACTGAGGTCTTAGGGTTATTTGTTATTAAGGGAGAAATGACTTTGCTTCCAGCGATGTCATTGGCCAACAATAAGGATATTCCTACTATGGGAAGAGAGTCTACTACTGCTACTTTAACCATTCCGGTTGTTAAATCAGACCGCAAGAAAACATTATGTAATGGACATTTTACAATTCCTCCAACTCCTTCTATCAATATATCATAACCTGTATATGACTCACCCAGATTCTGCAAGACAGAATTTAAAATCAGACTTTGCTTTGCTCCTGTGTCTCGGAGTATGGAAATAGGATATTGTTGTGAACTACTACTATGAGATATAGTTCCTGAAGATACAAATGGTTTGAAACAAGGATCATGATCTGATGAGGGGGGTTCTACATTACTTGACAATACCGGCTTCTTTGGTAGTTTATCCTGAATAGAGGATTTTGAATCATCTGATTTTATATTACTTACAAGAGTTGGTGTCTTATTGGAGAATGAGGGTGTCAGTCTCTTTCTGCAATTAGAAATGTGATGGCCAACCTGTTTACAATATGAACAAGTTACAGGGGGATTAGTCTTAAACCTTTCCATTCTTTGCCAAGGTTGGTTTGGAGGATATTGATTGAAATCAGGCCTGTAACTGAAATGTGATGGGCTAGACTGGTTTTCAAAGTGTTTCTTTGGGGACCAAGGATCAGAGTATTTTGTTGAATCTGGATTATATGACTTTGACTTTTGGGATTCCATTTGTCTTGACTTAGGTTTATGATTTAGTGTGAACTCATCAGCCAATACAGCAGCTTTAGTTAAAGTTTCGGGAACATGATCATCTATAAAAATCCTAAGATCTGTCTCTAAGGTATTCTTAAACTGCTCCAATAAAATCAACTGTTTAAGTCTATCTAAGGTGTCTGTTTCACTAGCCAAACACCACCTATTGAATAACCTATCTTGTTGAGCCGCATATTCTACGTATGTTAACTGAGGTGTCTTCCTATAATTACGGAATTTCTGTCTATAGGCCTCTGGTATTAGTTCATAAGCTTTTAAAATACAAGCTTTCATATTATCATACTCGCTTTCTGCTTCTGAAAGAGAAGTATAAATTTGTTGAGCCTTACCCTTAAATTGTGTTTGAATGATTAATGGCCAATTTTCTTTAGGGATTTGTAACTGTTGCGCCAATTTTTCCCACTGAAGAAAGAAAATTTCTGGCTCTCCTTCTGAAAATTTGGGTAAAAGTTTTACATACTTGGAAATATCTATATGACCTTCCTGAACTACGGGTCGTCTATCAACAATCCTAGCTTCTACTTCTGCCTTCTTTAATTCTAACTCTGCCAATTTGACTTTAGTTTCGTTCTCTCTTTCTATTTGTTTCACTTTAGCTTCCTCTTCTCTAGCTCTAAATTCTGCCTCAATTTGCATTTGTTTCAGTTTAGTTTCCTCCTCTTTAGCTACTTGTTTCGCTTTAGCTTCCTCTTCTCTAGCTCTAAATTCTGCCTCAATTTGCATAAGTTTTAGTTTAGTTACCTCATATTTAGCTGTAAATTCTGCCTCAATTTGCATTTGTTCAGTTTAGTTTCCTCCTCTTTAGCTTTAAATTCTGCCTCAATTTGCATTTGTTTCAGTTTAGTTTCCTCCTCTTTAGCTTTAAATTCTGCCTCAATTTGCATTTGTTTCAATTTAGCTTCCTCCTCAAAATCTACTCTCCTGACCTTTAATTCAATCTCCTTAATCTTAAGTTCGGTTAGTCGTGCCTCCATTTCTAACCTATTTGAAGGAATTTGTATAGCTGTAATCTCTTCTGGAGATAATATCTCATCTTCGATCAGATTTTCAACAAGTTCCTGAAGTATTTTTTTCTTTCGTAAACTTGTATCAATGTCTACTCCAAAGTGCTTGCCTATTTCTATCAAAGTGTCTTTAGTTTGTTTCTTTAAGAAACTTACCTTGGGATTTTGAACGAATTCTTGAACTATATCATCCATCTCTATAAGAATGTGTTAAATACCTGATCCAATATCCTGGCAAGGTCGCCACTTTGTTACGGGCGGCTGGTATGTGAAGAGACGTTACGTATAACGTCTAAGTGCTTAAGAACCAGCGCACTTCTAGAAGCCACTGTAGGACTGAACTATCTGGTCAGGGCCTAGATAATTCGTAAGACTAGAAGTAAAGGTAACAAAGAAGATTCCAGGAAAGGAATATTAAACTAGCGATAAAACTAGTAAACGAAATTATTAATGGAAAATATTTACAGGCAATCAACACAAAAGAGAATGGGCAGTAGGGTCAATGGGACCGTTACATGATTATAAGAATATGGAAATTATCGTTCAAATAAGAAACACAAGATAAGTATACAATATGGTACTATCTAAGTACAAAGAGATCAGGAACATGCATCAGAATAAGTAATAAGTACAAATATAAGTAAAGTAATGCAATGTATATCAGACACGTAATGTAGGCAAAAAGGGTGATCACTTCACACCAATCGTCTCATGAATCTAAACCTTCTAGTTTTTATCAAGAGATCAATATGTGGGAATATGACAAGGAATGAGCGGTTTCAACCGCTTATATACCATTGGACCGGAAGCGGGATACTTCCGGTTAAGGGTGCGGGTGAGGAGGAGGGTAAGTTAACACGTCAACATGGGTAGTTTTAGGACCCTCGACTTGCTTGAACAATCTATTTATTTAGTAACTGTCAAATCTGTGCGCTCCGAACTATTCAGGATTTCGCTTGTTTGTTTGTTCTACAAGAGTGCGCACCTCTCCGCACGTAGGCA
>NC_134812.1:47894395-47906895 GCF_046742065.1 Oratosquilla oratoria
TGTTCTATTATGCTGTTCCATTGCAGCCAGGGACAACAGCAAGACCATCCCCAGGAGATACGTTCGCGCCCTTCAAGAACTCCTTAACAATGACGACATCATCATCACGACCGCCGACAAAGGAGGTGGCGTTGTCATCATGAACAAGAGGGTCTACACCAACAAAATGGAACGTTTACTCTCTGACCAATCCACATATTGTAAACAAAGGGACGGTACAGCCAGCAAAGAAGCCAAGAAGTTCAACACCGACATCAGAAAAATCCTCAAAAGAACCGAAAAGGGAAAAAAACTCCTCTACCTCCTAGAGGAAGACCCAACAATCCCATCCATGAAAGGACTTCCGAAAATCCACAAACAGGACATTCCCCTCCGACCTATAACTTCTGGCATAGGTAGCGCACCACATAGACTAGCCAAGGTATTAGCCAAACCTCTTTCATCCTCCTTAGGTAGCATTAGCGGAACACACCTCAGAAACTCCTCCGACCTAATAGACAAACTCAACACATTTGACTTCACAGACCAACGCCTGATAAGCTTTGACATCACTTCCCTCTACACAAACGTAACAATAGACGGTGCCCTTCGGGCTGTTAAAGAAACAGTACAACACATTGACACCGACAACTTACCCATCAACAAGCGTGACTACTTGGAGTTGGTGGATAAGTGCATAAAATTTGGTTCTTTTGTTTTTAACAAGCAGGAATACAGACAACATGAGGGGCTTCCAATGGGGTCTCCATTGGAAAGGGACCACCTTCTGCATATCGTCCCAGCTAACTCCAAGTGGTACCGTTATGTTGACGACATCCTCTTCATTTCACACAAAACAAACGACACAAGAAACATACTGGAACAACTGAACAACGTGGACAAAAGAATTAAATTCACAGTAGAGGAAGAGACCAACGGTTCCCTACCTTTCCTAGACGCTGTCGTCATCAGATCGGACAGCACCTTTTACCTTTTCTTCTCTACTTGATTCGCCTCCTCTTCCTCTCTTAATTTCTTTCCAAAACATCTTTTTATTACTTTCAAATATTTCTGTCATACTCTTACCCCATTTCACATCTGCTCTCCTCTTTGCTTCCTTTACCTTGTGCTTTACTTCTCTTTTCTTTTCTTTGTATCTCTCATATGACTCCCTCATCCTATTTTGTAACCAATCTGTGAAAGCTCGCTTCTTCTCTTCTACAACCTTCTTTGTTTCCTAATCCCACCATTCACTACCCTTCCTTCTATTTCCTCCTGTCCTTCTTGTTCCACACACCATCTTTGCGCACTTTGTGACTCCCTCCTTGAACCATCCCCATTCCTCCTCCACACCTAGCTCTACTCTATCCTTCACTCCCTCCCACTCCTCTCTCAGCTTCTTCTTGTACTCCTTCTACTTTTCCTTTTCATTTAAAGAGTTCACTCTAAGCACCTCCTTACCGTTTGTCCTTCTCCTCTTTCTCCATCTATCCTCCACTCTCAACTTACTTTCCACCAAAAAATGATCTGACATTCCCCCACTCTCTCCCCTTAGCACATGTACATCCTTAACTCTTCCTATCATACTCCTATCTACCACTACCTAGTCCATTAACGCTCTATCTACCACCCTTCCATCCACCACCCTCTCCCATGTGTACTTATGTTTGACTTTCTTCCGAAACACTGTATTTGCTATTATCAACTCTCTTTCTAGACACATCTCCACCATCAACTCTCCACTACGATTCTTTCCTGGAACTACACATTTCCCAACCACTCCATCAATTGGTTCATTTCCTACACTAGCATTAAGGTCTCCCAGTACAACTACATTGACGTTCATTCCTACTCCCTCTATGCACTCATTTGAATCTACCCAAAAAGACTCCCTTTCTTCTACACTCTTCTCACTACCAGGCCCATATGCACTTACAAAGACATCTCCTTTCCCAGTTTCACCTTCATCCACATTATCCTTGAGGAAACCTCCTTCCACTTCAGTACACGTTTATCTATCTCTTCACTTACTAGTATAGCCACCCCTTCTCTCCCTCGCCCTCTCTTCACTACTGATAACCTCCCAACTACACTCCCAAACTTACACTCGCCCTTCCCTCTCAACTTAGATTTACTCAAAGCTAACACGTCCATCTTTCTTCTCACAAACATACTACCTATCTCTTCCCTTTTACTCTCATCTGTACCACATCCACGCACATTAAAAGACCCAAACCTTAGGGTTATAGTTGGAAAACTCCCAGAACCTCTTATGCCTTTACTTTTTTTAGGAATGTCCCCTGTGGGGCTACAGCAAAGGAATTATTAATTAACTTTTTCCGTGAGCTCTCAAGCTTACGAAAAGTAGATTTCTGGTAGGGGTAGAGGAAGTAAATGAAATTTTCCATGGGAATCTCATACGAAACACAAAAGGTAAAATACAAGCAGAACAAATTGAATATCAAGACGATTCGCAGATCTTTCTGAATCCTCAGTTGAAGTGAAGAAAAAGGAAAAGGGAGCATGTTTTCAATGGAATGGAAAGCACGGGGAGTAATCACCGTGTTGTAACTGGGGGAGGTCCCTTGTAGGCCACGGAACACAGGGAGAGATCGCAGGGTTTGCGGAAAGGGTGTCTATATATATATATATATATATATATATATATATATATATATATATATATATATATATATATATATATATATATATATATATATATCAAGGACTACTATTACACAGGACGTGCGCACCCAGATCCCTGGGTCCGCTAGCGGAGGCCATTGCTTTCTTTGTAACCTAACATTTTATATTAGACAGATATATTAAAACTAGAAACCTAACATTGTATATAGGACAAATGCATCAAATATTGACTTATTTAATGCAGTATAAGTTAATATAAACTTTTATAGTGAAATTATAAACTATTTTTAAGGCACTGTTATGCTTTGAAATGACAGTTTTAGCCGGACTTAACAGGTATTATTGTATGAGGTTAGTAGACACCAGGGTTGGCGATTTTTTTTTTTTTTTTTTTTCTATCTTTTTAGGAAAATATAAAATATATATTTTTTTAAATCAGATTAATTTGATTTAAATAGATTTTTTATGGATTTTAAATATTGTGGGGTTGCTATCTGATATGCGATCTGATTGCTAGAGGACATTTTTAGCATATCAATATAAGGAGCAGTGTTATATAGACTTGCCACAAGTATACAAGGAACGGTGTAAGCCTACATGCAGTATATATCACTGTGCAGCCCACAAGTTTCAACAAGATTCTTGTTGAAACTTGTTCTAGGTAAGCAGCTTCTTACTGAGTCAGTTGCTGCTTTGGAATCAATCAGGAAGGATGTCTTCTGAATCTGGCGGAGTGGTTCATTCAGGCAGAAAAAATGATCCTGTCTGGAATTATTTTAAAAAACTACCAACAACTTCTGGCAAAGGATACCGAGCTACATGCAAAGACTGCAGCCAGGAACTACAGGGGATTGTGTCAAGATTAAAATCTCGCAGAGATAAATGCCAAGGTCAGCCACAGTATACAGAAGAAATTGATGACCCAGGTAAATAATTTTACTTATATTGTGTGCATTTCTCCCTTTTCATACACAACTATATAAATTTGGTGAACAATGGAGAGCATGTGCAATAAAAATGTGAAGTCCTAAAGAGATGATACTTCAACTTCATTACTTCTAAATTTGGGTAATGACTATATCACTATAATATACTGTATCCACTCAACTTTGGGACCTAGATGATTGTTATTCATTTCATTCAACATTGTGTAATATATTTCATAGGTTCCATTAGAATTCAGCCCACATGGGATTCAGCCCAAAGGGATTTAGCCTAACCTAACCCAACTAAGCCATTATTTTTAGTGAATTTAAAAGTGGACTGAATCCTGTGTGGGCTGAGTTCCAAGCCCACCTATTTCATATCCTGTTAATTATTTCCAAATAATTTAGTGGCTTGTGTGAATATGATCATTATCTAAAAAAAATAACTACTGTACTCAAAAGTAGCCTAAATCACACTGTATTCATTCATTTATCTATTCATTTATAAATTATGCAATATGCTAAAATTTTCTGTTTCCACTTCAGGATCTGTATCAACAGCTTAAATCCCTTCATCATCGACTCCACTTGAATTATCTGCAAACCTGACTCCACTATTAAAAAGGTCACTATCAGACTATCATCTAAAAGAAAGTCATCAACATCTCTGGACAGATTTATCATAAAAACTTCAGCCTCTCAAAAGCAAAATCTCGACAAACAAGTTGCAAGAATTATATTTGCTACAAATTCACCATTTCGTCTGGTTCAGCATCCTCAGTTTCTCAAGATAGTTCAGAACCTGAGGCCAGGTTATATTCCTCCATCCAGAAAAGATATTGCTGATAAGTACTCATCCATAATGAGCCCATGATATGTGTCACTCTAACAACATACACTGGTCAGATTTATTTAGTTGACACAATAGACACATCAGTGAAACCTCACACTGCTGAATATCTTATACAACTTGTACAAAATTCGATCAAGAAGGCTGAACAAGATTTTGGTTGTCACATTGGAAGTGTTGTGACAGACAATCAGCAGATGTCACCATGATGAGAAAACTCTTGGAGGAATCGAGTGAACCTGAGCATACCGTCCTCACATACGGTTTATACCGTTCCTTGTATATTTGTGGCAAGTCTATATAAAACTGTTCCTTATATTGATATGCTAAAAATGTCCTTTAGCAATCAGATCACATATCAGATAGCAATCCCACAATATTTAAGATCTATAAAAAAGATATATTTAAATCAAATAAATCTGATTTAAATAAAAAATATTTTCTTATATATATATTTTTTTAATATAAAAAAAATCACCAACCCTGGTGTTCACTAACCTTATACAATAATACCTGTTAAGTCCGGCTAAAATTGGCATTTCAAAGCATAACAGTGCCTTAAAAATAGTTTCTTATTTCACTATAAAAGTTTATATTAACTTATACTGCATTGAATAAGTCAATAGTTGATATATTTGTCCTATATACAATGTTAGGTTTCTAGTTTTGATATATTTGTCCAATGTAAAATGTTAGGTTACAAAGAAAGTAATGGCCTCCGCTAGCGGACCCAGGGATCTGGGTGCGCACGTCCTGTGTAATAGTAGTCCTGGATATATATATATATACATATATGTATATATATATATATATATATATATATATATATATATATATATATATACATATATATGTATCTATATATATATACATATGTGTGTGTATATATATATACATATATATATTATATATATAGATCTATATATATCCATATATATATATAGATATATAAGTATATATATATATATATATATATATATATATATATATATATATATATATTAACAACCACAATACATTTTCATTCTAAGCCATCAACATCGGGAGACCCATTGGGGCCACGTGCAGAAATTGAAATGCGGTACTGCCAACAACTCGAACACCGCGATCACATGACAAGTGCCTTAGTAACTTACCAACTACGCTATCGTTGGTTAGTTACTACGGCACTTGTCATGTGATTGCTAAGTTCGAGTCCTCGGCAGTATCGGATTTCAATTTCTGCATGTGGCCCCATTGGGTCTCCCGATGTTGATGGCTTAGAATCAAAGTGCATTGTGGTTGTTAAAAATGTATCTCTAATCACTGGGACCCAATCAGTATTGTACATATATACATATATATATATATATATATATATATATATATATATATATATGTGTGTGTGTGTGTGTGTGTGTGTGTGTGTGTGTGTGTGTGTGTGTGTGTGTGTGTGTGTGTGTGTGTGTGTGTGTGTGTGTGTGTGTGTGTGTGTGTACACACACACATACATATATATATACTGTATATATATATATATATATATATATATATATATATATACATATACTGTATATTCAGATTTTGCTGATGATGTCTATGCTGACGGAACGTTGAAAATTATATATATAATTTTGGTGTATTGGCATTTGCCCACCCCCAAATGGCCGAATCCTTGTTAGAAAGCTTGAAATACACAAAAGGAAATCAACAACTACCAAAATGCTGTCGACTTTAACAACACCTACTTACAAGAGAATCTGTTCCCTTGATTTTCATATATATATATAACATATTTACATATATATATGTACATATATATATATATATATATATATATATATATATATATATATATATATTACTTCTTACTTCTTACTTCCGCATCCAGGTAGGCTTTCAGCCTGTCAGTCGGGCCAGCACACTTCTCCAGATTGTCCTCTCAAAGCTTCCTTCTTCTCTCAAATCCTCTATTTTTCCTAATCCATTTGCCTCTAGGATTTCTTCAACGCCATCTTTCCATCTTTTCTTCGGTCTACCTCTAGATCTGCTACCTTCTGGTCTCCAGTTCCATCTTTTCTTTGCAATTCTCTCTTCATCCATTCATCCACGTGCCCAAGCCACCTTAGTTGTGCCTTTTCTATTTTGCTTCTAGTTGATTTTACTCCAATCATTTCTCTTATTTCATCATTTCTAATTTGATCTCTTTTGGTTTTATTTACTATTGCTCTCAACGTTTTCATTTCTCCCGACTGAATTCTGCTCCAGTCTCTTAATGTTAATGTCCAGCTTTCAGCAGCATACATTAAAATCGGTACCAAAACTGATTCAAAAATAGTTTTCTTTGCCTCCGTAGGTACATTTATATCTTTTAGGATAGTGTACAAGGCACAGACACCTCTACTGTACTTTGATATTCTTTCAGTTATCTCTTCCCTATTCTTGCATCCATCTTTTGTAAATACGCTTCCCAGATAATTAACACAATGTGCTTCTTTAACATTTTCATTTTCAATCATTATTTCTGCAATGTCATAATTTTCTTTTGTGGTGGTTAGTATTTCAGTCTTCTGAATATTAATGCTTAGTCCCGCCTCATTAAAGCATCTTTTCCAACAATTTAGAGCTCTTTCTAACTGTAATCTGTCGTTACTCCAGCAGGCAATGTCATCTGCATACACTAGTATATCTTCATCCCCTTCTCCTTGATCTCTTATTCTCTTTTTATACTTTTTGATAATGCTATCCATATATGCTATGAATAATAATGGGGACAAAGCACTTCCTTGTTTCACTCCTGTTGTTATATCAAACCATTCATCTTTCTCATAACCAGTTCTAACAAGACACGAACATGGCTTATATGTACTCTCTATGGCTTTCTGCAGTTTGCTTGTCATTTTATACTCCTCCACTAAACATTTCCATAATTTGTTTCTTGGAACGGAGTCAAATGCTTTTGCCAAGTCTATAAAAGCAAAATACAATTTTTTTTTATACTCCCAGCATTTTTCCATGACCATTCTTTAAATAAAAATGGGGTCAGATGTACTTCTATCTTTTCTATATCCAAACTGTTCTTCTCCTAGTTTTGGCTCTATCACTGTTCTTGCTCTCTTTTCTAGGATTCTTTCATAAAGTTTAGCTACTTGATTGATGAGAGAGATACCTCTGTAATTACCACAGAAACCTGAGTGGCCTTTACCTTTATAGACCGGTAGTATAATGGTCTTACCCCAACTTTGTGGAATAGTTTCTTCTCTCCAGGCCTTGTTTAATATTCTCAATATCTTCTCTTTTAGGGCATCATTTCCCTCCTTTATCAGCTCGATCGGTAAGGCATCACATCCCGGTGCTTTATCGTTTTTCATTTTCTTCAGGGCTTCTTGTAGCTCATTTCTTGTTATTTCATCATCTTGGTCTTGTCTCTCTTTAATGTCCTCTTCGTTCTCTATACCTTCATCTATGTCTTCACCTACCACACTCAGAAGGTTTTTAAAATAACTCTGCCATTTTTCGTTTATCTTGTTGGGTTCTAATAATAACATTACCTTTGTCATCTTTAATGTTATGCACCTTACTCTTATCTTTCCTATATGATTTTGCTAATCCAAAGATTTTCTTCTTACTACCTTTTAGATCTTGTTCTATTGTCTCTCCTAACTTCTTCCAAACATTTCGTTGTGCTGTTCTCTTCACTTCTTCTGCCTTATTTCTTGAAGTGACATACTCTATTCTTGTTTCAAGTGTTTTATGTCTCAACCACTTTCTTAGTGCCTTCACTTTTTCTTTTACTGCACACTTTACTTACTCTGTCCACCATGGTGTATGTCTTTTCTTACTTCCTCCCACCATTTTTGTTCCTAACGTTTCTTCTGCTACACCTTTAATTATTTCCTTCAGATCTTCCCAACCCTCAGCTGCTTCCTCTCTGAGATTAATTTTCTCATCTAATGCTACCTGATACTTGTCTTTTGTTTCAGCATCTTTTAATGACTGAACTTTGATTACTTTTCTCTTTTGTATTTGTCTTTGCTTTATCTTCTTGATATTTAAATCTCTAATTAGAAGTCTGTGATCTGAATTTAGCGAATCACCTGATAGAACTTTCACGTTGTTGAATAATCTTTTGTCAGATGTCAGCATGTAGTCAATAATGGACCTTTGATCAAACTGATCGGTTAACTGATTCCATCTGTATCTTGTATACCTATGTTCATCTTTATGTTTAAAAAAGTTGTTCATAATCTTCATGTTATTTCTCATAAATTTATCAGATTTTCCCCTTCTCTGTTTTTCACCTCTTCTCCAAAGGGTCCAATGATGTCCTGTATACCTCCTCTGTCCTGTCCAACCCTAGCATTAAAATCACCCATGATTATAGTGACATTATCTGGGTTCATATCAATGTTATCCTCCAGCATCTCTAAAAACTCCCTTTTTTCATCATCGGTGTGTCCTTGTTGAGGTGCATACACCTGATATATAAAGTATCTTTTACCTTTGATGTTCAGTACACAGTACATAAGTCTCTCATTTATCAATTTTACGTTTTGAATATATGGTGAGAGTGTTGGTCCTATTATAATTGCTACCCCATGTTTTCTTCTTCCTGTTTCAACTCCACTATACATCAAAACAAATCCACCACCTAAATATTTTCCTCTTTCCTTTCCAAACTGTCTTGTCTCCGCCATACCAAATAAGTCTATTTTTCTACTCAGCATCATTTCAATGATTTCTTCTTCTTTGTCCTTGTATGTGGCAATGTTTAAAGTTGCACATCTTATTTTTGGCATAGTTCGAGCTCTGGTCCATAAACGTTTCCTATTTCGTCTTCGATTGGTCCGTCCTGGTTCCGAGGCTGTCCCTTGAGTTTCTCGAGCAAATAGGTCTTTTTACGTCATCGGCTAGCTAGGCCTGTCATGACAACCCTCCTCTTTTATCCGGGCTTGGGACCGGCATGGGATTTAGATGTCATTCCCCATGGCAGAGTTATATATATATATATATATATATATATATATATATATATATATATATATATATATGTGCCGTTACGAGAGGTAACGGGGCTTTTTTATATGTCCGTGTATCCCCATGTTTACATATCTTTTTGTCGTAAGGCTCGTTTCCCCTCGGAAGAGGTTTCCAAGTTTGTTTTTCGTAATGTTTAATTTAAGTATGCTGCGAGCAGAAGCTTCGTCTGCTTAAGAATACTATCGTTGTAAGTTGTCTGCAAGCTGTGCTGCAAGATAGCATCTCATTATTTGTACAATGTTCACTTAAAGAATTAGACTTAAGAAGGTGTGTAAGAACCGGTTACTGTGGTGTGATGTAACGTCACCCCTAGGCGCCAGTCTTGGTCCGATCTAGAAAGATGTACACACCCCACGCCTAGCCAAACCATGTAAGTCTTAAAACTCTTTGTATTTGAGGTTTAGAGTATTCTAGTGCATCCTTTGTAATACCCTCTTCTTGTGTAGCCTTTAGCCTATAGTAATTATAGTACTTTTTACAGTTTTTCATCAATTCCAACGTATTATCGAACGATGGATCAGATCTGCATTAAATACGCATCAAATATCCCCGTGATTCTATAACCTTCAGTCCCAAGTCTGTCTACGTCACGGACGCTATGATGCTGACTGTCTATTTCATCTGCGGAGTCCCAGTTGACTCCGCCATAATATATATATATATATATATATATATATATATTGCAGAAACCACAGGGAAATTAAAGTCGGAATACTGAACGTTTTCGTCTATTTTACGACATCCTCTGAGGATGTCGTAATAGACGAAAACGTTCCGTATTCCGACTTTAATTTCCCTGTGTTTTCTGCAATATCTTTTCGTCACGCGTTATTGTGATTATTTTTGCAATATATATATATATATATATATATATATATATATATATATATATATATGATTAAACATATATAAACATGTGTATGTATATATATATATATGCATATATATACATATATATATATACATATATATATACATATATGTATATATATATATATATATATATACATACATATGTATATGATACATATACATATACATGTACATATACATATACATATACATATACATATACATATACATATACATATACATATACATATACATACGAAGGGGGATTGAGAAATTCGTGACTTAAGGTACAAAAATATATTTCACAATAGATTATACATTTATTTTTCGACGTAATCCCCTTGCAAGTTTACACACTTATTGCAACGGTCGTGGAGTTTTCGGATCCCCTCTTTATAGAAGCTTCAGTCTTGGTCCTCCAAATACACCTCTGAGCATCAACGACGTCATTATCCGTGGCGAAATGTTGACCACTGGGCTTTTTTTTTTGGGGGGGGGGAAATAGAGAATAGTCTGAGGGAGCCAAATCAGGTGTATGGGAAGGATGTTCGCAAGAGCCACGGCGGATTTGTGTGCTGGCGCATTGTCCTGATGGAAAAACACCCCTAATGACAGCTTTCCACGCCGTTTTTTTCTTAATTTTCTCTCGCAGATGCCTTATTAAGTTGACATAGTATGGTCCAGTAATGGATTGATCCTTTGTCAGATAATCCACCTGTAGCACCCCCTCAGAATCCCAAAAAATGGAAGCCATCACCTTCCCTGCAGTGATCACCGACTTAGCCTTCTTTGGAGCTGGAGATCCATGATGTTTCCATTGTTTTCATTGTTCTTTCGACTCAGGCTGGAATTGGTGAAACAAAGTCTCATCCATGGTCACAAATCGCCAGATAAATATTCGTGGATGAGCATGAAAAATGGCAATATTGTTCATTGACATGATGGTTCTGGACAATTGCATGAACACGTTCCTGGGAGATGCCCAACTCTGTCGCAATAAGACGTCCAGTCAAACGCCGATCTGTGAGCAACATGTCATGGATTTTGTTGATGATTTCTTTATTGGTGACAGTGGCAGGCCTTCCTTGACGAGGGTCATCTTCCATGCTGTTCCTGCCCCCTTTGAAATCAGCTGCCCATTTTCTAGCCATGCTGTATGAAGGAGCATTGTCTCGTAGAGTAGCCACCATCTTGCTTTGGAGTTAAGCCTTTGATATGGAGATATTGATGTCCAATTTTGTCTCTTTTCTCTACAATACATTACTGTCTCCAATCAATTATCTTTAAAACAAAAACAAAATATTACGTTGAAGACTTGAAAAATATTGTACCAGAGTTTACAAAGGAAATAGAATTTGCTCTAAAAACTATGAAACGAGGAAAAGCACCTGGGGAAGAGGGTATAACGATAGATCTATTGAAAGACGCAGGGAAATTAGTTCACATTAAATTAGCTGAGTTGTACACCCAGTGCTTACGTCAAGAAAGCGTTCCTGATGCGTGGTGAAATGCTTCATAAAAAAAAAAGAGAACCAGAAGGACCTTAGTAACCATCGACCGATTAGCTTGCTATCAAATGTATATAAGGTATTCTCCAAGATCCTTACAAATAGACTAAGTCAAGTTTTATATGGAAACCAACCGAGAGAACAGGCAGGCTTTAGGAGCGGATATTTGACCCTAGACCATTTGCAGGCGATAAACCAACTAATCGAGAAAACGACAGAATACAATATACCTCTGTGTTTAGCTTTTGTAGATTACGAGAAGGCCTATGACTCGGTAGAACAAATAGCAATGCTAAACTTGTTACGCAAGCAGGGTACAAACGAACAGATCGTAAAAGTTTTAGAAAAAAAAAATTATGCGAAAGATACCGCTATAATTCGACTACATAAAGATACAGAAAAAATCAAGATCGAGAAAGGAGTACGGCAAACCGATACAATTTCACCGAAACTATTTACAGCTTGCTTGGAAGATATTTTCAGAAGATTGAGTTGGGAAAAGAAAGGTTTAAATATTAATGGCGAATATTTGAACCACCTAAGATTTGCGGATAACATTCTTATTTCAGAAAGAGCAGAAGACTTGCAAGATATGCTGAGTGATCTAAACAAGGAAAGTGTCAAAGTAGGTTTAGAAATTAATAAAAATACAACCAAAGTAATGTTCAACACGAAAGTTCAAAGTAAAGAGATTGTAATTGATGATGAGAGTCTTGAGGA
>NC_134812.1:47914395-47924395 GCF_046742065.1 Oratosquilla oratoria
GACAGGGTGCCTCCCAACTCTTTCCCTTCCCGGCCAGGGAATTATCTTCATTACAATACCGAGGCACTGGAATAACATCATCTCCATATACAGTAAGATGCCTTTCCATCGCCATCCTCGGTACCCTCAAGCAATTACTAGGCCTGGGTCACTGTCGATAAAATCTGTCGTCTCCAGCTCATCGTGTTGGAGTTCCCTTCCTTGTTGTCCTCCCTTAGTGCGCACTGTGTTGTAACCTTTCGGTATGGTGACGTCATCCAAGGTGTCATTCTATCTAAGTCCAAAATCATTTTTCTGACAAGATGAAGAGGAGAAATAACAAAAAGACAAACAAGTACAAGACGAAGAAAGAGAAAGACGTAGAAGACGAAGAAGTAGAAGACGAAGAAGTAGATGACGAAGAAGAAGAAGAAGAAGAAGAAGAAGAAGAAGAAGAAGAAGAGGAAGAAGAAGGGAAAGAAAAAAAAAGGAAATTAAAGAGAAAGAAAAAGAAGAAAAAAGAAAAACACCAGCGTTCAATTCACCGCTACGGATATAACAGTGAAGACACCTGAGTGGCGAACAGTAATGCCAAAGAAAAGAAGAATAGAATACATGAACTATCGGCAAAGACATCTAACGAAAAGATGTCACTCTAGAGGCTTGGCCAATATAGAAACCATCCGAGTCCACATAGGACTGACGAAGACAGAAATCCCTCACCCCAGCAGATAGACTTTGATAGGTGTTTAGGTACGGTATGTCGTTGTGGACGAGACTCAAAAGTGCCAGATTTAAAAGAAATGTCCCTAATAATTCAATCATTCCGTTGCAGGAGACCCATGGACACCAAATAACCGAGAACGACCATCCAATTGGCCCACAAGTCACACAAAGAAGATGGTGTGTTCGTCTGGGTTAGGTTAGAGTAGGGTAGTGTAGGGTGAGGTGTTCAGTATTCAATTTGATTCTGTGGCCACGTCTATTCGGTGGTGGAACTGTTTAAAAGCTAATTGGTGAATTGAACGCCGTCGCGCCAGTATGTGTCTTGCTCATCGTGGAAGGGATTCCACTTGGCACTTTGCGACAAGTCTATCTAAAGAGATACACCATATGAGGACGGAGACTTTACTAGTGCGACGTTTCGATTGATGGCTGTAACAAGTAAAACAATGTATAAGGGCTCCGTCCTCACTTGTGGTTTTTCTTTAGATGGGGATTCCTCTTCTGGGCCGATATCTGGAGGAGTTGGGTGAATTATGGAGTTTAAAAGGTCTGTCATGGAATACTTACTTTGTGATCTGAGTAATTATGCATTTTTGTATGAATGTGTTGCGAAGTGTGGGCGGTAGATGGTTGTAGATGATTGAATAGTAAGCCACCGGTGTATTTTTTTGTGGGATGGATGAGTGAGACTGAGGGCTCATGCCTCATGCCTCATGCCATCATATGACTTTTTTTTCATAAGCTGCTCTATGGGGGAGGATTTTTGTTTTTATGCGTAGATATTCTATTAGAATTTTTTTCCGTGCACTCAGTTACTATTCTTGATGTTTTGTTTTGTGTAGTTTATAGGGTGTCTTTGTTTTCCCAAATGTAGGAAATAAACCTTGGAGAAGTAATCGAGTGTAGTTTTTACGAAACTTTTGTATATTTTGATTAGTGTTTCTTTCTGCTGACCAAAATCTGTACTTATTATTGTTCCTTGTATATACATATATATATATATATATTATATATCATACATATGCATATATATATATATATATATACATACATATACATACATATATATATACATACATACATACATATGTATATATATATGCATATATATATATATATTTGTATATACATATATATATACATATATATATGGGAGGGGTCTTGTCCAATGGAATAAGTTAGCCATTCAGTTATACTGTTGGATGGTTCTTTGATTGAAGATGAATATCAATTAAAACACCCCTTTTACTACTCCATACACAACCTCTTTCTCTCTCCAAACTATTTCAACATTAAAAACCTCTACAACGGGAAATATACCTCCAGCAAACATTTCAGTGCGTCACATTTTGGTGTCTGTATGTCCTCATACGCACATAGACCCAAACTACACTATATTTCAATAAATACAATAAGTAATTGATTATGTAACTCAATCTAAGAGGACAAAAAGTTATCTTTATCCTTAGGGATGGCATTAAAACCCAGCCCCTAGCAGTACTTTAGCAACGAATAGAATTTTAATGAACTACACTTGAAACCAACTGCCAATCAAGTCGCCACAAACTCATCAGTATTGAGATCTAAAGATAAAGGAAACTTTTCTTTATTGTTCTAGTTATAAAACAGAAAATAGAACGGATTTATCTCTTAATGAGGATTTCTAGATTTCTCATCTTAGAGGTAGACGACCGGTGGGATATCCGAGAATAAGATCGAGATCAAATATCCAACAGGCCCCGCACAGGAGAACTTCACTTGAAGAGATCGAGAGGGATAGAAATTATGAAGACCGTCATTTTTGGAGAGAACTAAAGCAGCTCAGCAACTGACAGGCCTATCAGGTCTAACTGGAGGAGGGTGAGAAGGTGAGAAGTAGAGGTTAATAGCAACCTAAAAATAGAGGGGATAGCTTAAGACAAAACCGATTCAATGTTTCATGGTCAATATGCATACATATACCAAAGGCATTTGCCCCCTTACAAGGGAGGCAGCCAAAAAACAAAGACATATAAACCACTCCCACCAATTCCATCCCCAACATACTCCACTCCCCTCCATACTCTTCCCTCCCTCTTATCTTGGCACCTCCTGGATGACGTGTCATCCCTGCATCTTGTCCACTCTCCTGGGACAGAAGTGGTCACAAGACACAGTACATCCACAGCAAGGCCGCTTCATTAAATCGGCTACCTTCCCCCTCTCCGTCCCCTCATGCAGAAAAGAAGAAAACGGGGAGAAATCCCTTCGGCCTGCGTTAATTTATTTCTCACCCCCTATCCCCCACCCACTCCACCTCATGCACCACATCCATACACAACCATTCTCCATTCATCCCTATCTTCTGTCCTCTCCCGTCCTTCATCAACAGACATTCCACTCTTTCCCAATGCCCCTTTTACCCCATCCATCTCATCCTAGGTCGACCCCTCATGTTCACATCTTCCACCTCTGCCTTCCACACCTCTTTTACTAGTCTTTCTTCACTCATTCTTTCCATGTGTCTAAACCATCCTAATACTCTTTCATCAACACTATCTCCCAGTTCCCTTTCTACACCCGTTCTCCTCCTCACCTCCTCATTTCTCACTCTATTCAGCCTAGTAACCCCTATTATACTTCTCAGGCATTTCATCTCAAACACATTCAAACTCCTCCTCTCTTCCACTCTAAGTTCCATGTTTCTGCCCCGTACAGTGCTGTCGGCACAATTTCTCCTTCATACAATCTCCTCTTAGCATCCATTCCCAAATGTCTATTTCTCATTACATTTTTTAATCCACCAAGGCATTTACTCGTTTCATTCAATCTACATTCTACCTCCACCTCTACTCATTTCCCGCCACATTCGTACCCAAGTATCTAAAACTATCCACTTTCTCCAGTCTCTCTCCCTTAATACTCACTTCCAGTCTGCTGCCACTTTCTCCCCTTGTACATCTCATCACCTTACTTTTACCTACATTTATCTTCAACTTCCTTCTTTTGCACACCTACCCAATCTTTGTCACTAACTTTCTCAATCCCTCCTGTGATCCTGCTACAAACACAGTGTTGTCAGCAAACAACAACTGGTTTATCTCCTACTTTTCTCCATTTTCTTTAACCATCTCCATTCCCTGACCCACTACTCTTACATTTACCTCTCGCACCACCCCATCCATATATAAATTGAACAGCCAGGGCGACATAACACATCCCTGACGAAGTCCCACCTTTACCTCAAACCACTCACTCTCTCCATTTCTAATCCTAACATACGTTCTACTACTTTCGTAAAAACTATTTTCCCCATCCTGTGGTGGGGGAAAAGAATACTACCATCAAGGCTTCCCACTTGAGTCGTACGAGGTGACAAAAAACAGGACGGGGACAGGACTAGACATCCTTCTTCCTGTGGCCCCAAAGGGGACATTCCTAAAAAAAAGTAAAGGCATGGTCTTGAAAAAAGACGAATAGATAAGGTACTATAATAATATGGTAAAGCTACCACAGGTTTCTTTGGCTGGAAACCCGCAGCCCCATAGTGGCTAGCAAAAGTTCTTGGACTCATAAATTCTTCTGAGAAGGAACATTCGACTATTGTCGTGTTGTCTTAGTGTGTGGCTATATCACTGGCTTATAGTAGCAGGGAGAAGGCACCAATAACTGGCTATGAGCTCCCATTGTTTAAAAACATGGAAGAAACACAAAGTTGAGAGACCTTAGGCTCTCCAGATGGATGTTAGGATGTTGGCCGGTTTCGAAGATACTAAGAACAATCGTTAAATGGATATTCTAAACGAAATAAAAAAAGGGGGGAAAAGTAAAATACAGTGAATAATAGAGGTCATCTATCAGGGGCCAGATAGGGTCATACAAATACAAATGGAGGACAGACAAAAGAACCGGATCATGGATCTAAACAGAGAAAAGAACGAAGAGTTCAACCTAAAGACTATCATCTTCACAGCTCCACAATGCAAGACGACAACGGATGTTGAAATAAACCATTCTTTAGATATCGATTAAAAGGTAGCCCAAATAAGTAACTATGATATGATATACATTTCTCCCCACCTTGCAGGAATTCCTACAGCCATGTTAGGCACAGGACCACAATTAAAGGTCCTAAGTGAAATACATTGAAAGCAATAGGATGGAAGAAGGGGTTGGAAGAAACTCTATTGTGATTAACCGGGTCCGACAGATACCGTATACAAATTGTAAAATAAATTCTTTTAACCATAACAGGTCTGTAGTTAGCAGGAACAGCATGTTTCCATGTAGCTCTCAGCTTAGATGTACCAGATAGCTCACAGCTTTCATGTACCAAGTAATGAGATTATAGAATAAATCTTAGAAAAAAAACATAGAGGCTGCCATGTTAGTTGGTGGGAGGTTCAGTTTGGAATATAAATACTCGTTTGGAATATAAAGACTCGTTTTTGGTGTCTTCAAGTCGTACCAGAATCAGATGGTTGATGAAAATATGCTCATATTCTTTTGTCCTTTCTATCGGATGAGGTTGGTGGCCTCTAGATTGGCACCTGATGGTACCTTGTACGTCCTAACCGAATAGCTGCCTCCAGCTAAATCTTCTCTCAGGTTAATGACTTATTCAACGGCAAACTTTTTTCTCTGGATCGTCAGATGAGCTGAACAGGGCCACAAGCAGAGGCTCTGGGTGAGCCTACCAAGCCTCAAACTGCAGATATGTCTCCGAGGTAACCTTTACCTTTCCATCTTTTTTTTTTTTTTTTTTTTTTTTTTTTTTTTTTTTTTTTTTTTTTTTTTTTTTTTTTTTTTTAATCTGAACAGATAATTTCACCCAGACATTAGGCAGTCTCGTTTTTTTTTTTTTTTTTTTTTTGGCAGAATACGAGATTGTGCTTTCTCATGTAGAGCAGTCAGTGGGTTGTTCCACAAGAGACAACCCACGATGGAGGAGGAGACGAAGGAAGGGGACGAGGCCCACATAAGAATTCATAGCTGCTAGGGCAAGTGGATCAAACCTGTCAAGGATTGTGTGGAATGGGAAGTAAGGAAGGGTGTCTGCCTGGGAGCGTGCCCGGGGAGACGTGGAAGGCTGGCGCCGTCGTGTGTGTAAAGCAACGCGCTTCCTGGCGTATGATGTCCCCAGTTGATGATGCAAAGCAGCAAACACCTCACTGCAGCTGTGAGCCACCTGATGTAGCAAAGTCTACCACACAGTAAATCCGAGAGTTTAGGCTGTGGCTGACCACTGACTATCGACTAAAGAAGTTTTTCAGGCTACAGAGCTCTTTTTCTCTGATATGTTATCGTAAATGTTTACTAAAGTTTCCAGTAGCTGAATTGGTTTGAATGTAAGCCTTTTCATTAATGCGATTCCAGTAAATTTTCCCCACCACGCTTTGCCACTCACAGCATCCTCTACAATACATCGCCATAGCAACTCATGAACGCGCAAAATACTCGGAAAACTCTACGTTCCAAGATTTTTTTTTCTCTCCTACGTGATGAAAATTCCATTCTTTATGTTCAGACCTGTCCGCCGTGGTCATTTCGTTAGACACGTCCATCCCTCTGTCCGTCTGGCTATTCGTCAAACCCAGAAGTTTGCTTTGCTGGCTTAAAGTAGCGGCACAATAGGCATTTCTCACTAGCATGCTAGTTGCTTTTGCTGCTTGTTTTGATCTTTACAATCCAAAGTGAACAGCATACTAATGACTCTTATTTCTGGGAAAGTGGATAGTACGCCAGGAAGAATCAGTAGCAAGTTTTGCTGCTCACTGATTGCTTAAATGATCCATCCTTCATGGGGTTTATATATCAAATGTAAAAAGAATCGAGCATGCATAGTATTGTTTATACATGAGATTTCTAATCTCTACCTTTAATTGTCACTATACTCTTATTCAAGCATTAAAAGCAAGTCTATATATGTAATTTTTGACTACCGCTGTAATATCTTAGTTTGTAAACATAGCTTAGCGGAAAGCTTTGTTAATGTTTTCGCTAGTTGCTAACCAAAGTATCACCAGCATTTCTTATCCTGTGTGACGAATACGCAAGAGTTTGTTAGCAAAGTGAATACTACAAGTGAATAGCATGCTAGCAACAAATGCCTAGCACCCATCTCTTGGATTTTAGCATGCAATGTCTTGAAGATCTTCCTTTCAGCTCTTCTATTATTGTTATCTATTTTCTTTCAACACACCTTTGTGAAAATTTCATCTTCCCATCCTTCAATGGAAACTCCTTTAATATCATCTCAAATAGTTTTATTTATTCTTTCGACAACATTACCAAAATTACGCATGATTTTTCCTCGGGCCGAGTAATCATACGTGTGTGTGTGCGTGTGTGTATGTGTGTGTGTGTGTGTGTGTGTGTGTGTGTGTGTGTGTGTGTGTGTGTGTGTGTGTGTGTGTGTGTGTGTGTGTGTGTGTGTGTGTGTGTGTGTGTGTGTGTGTGTGTGTGTGTGTGTGTGTGTGTGTGTGTGTGTGTGTGTGTGTGTGTCTGCGTGCGTAAGCGTCCCAATTTTACCTATAGATCGGGCTATATGAGCTTTGGAGCTCTTACCCAGGAAAATAATAGCTGTCGATTACAGTTCCAGGACGTGATTCAAGAACATGGTGAATCTTACACACACACACACACACACACACACGCACGCACGCACGCACGCACGCACCTACTGACCATCTACAGAATCATGAAGGGCACAGAAATACTCGTTAGAGAGGACTTGTTAAACTGGGACAAGAGAAGCACAAGAGGGCATGGAAAGAAAATAAAAAAACATAGCTACAGACGAGATCTGGAGAAAAACAGTTTTCCACATAAAGTGGTGGACACTTGGAACAAACTGGACAATGAAATAGTGTGCGCAAAAACCATTCATGAGTTTAAGAGCAAACTAGACACTGCGAGATAAAAAGGCGGGACACCACGAGCGTAGCTCCCCTTCCAGCAAAATACAACTAGGTAGATACAACTAGGTAAACTAGGTAAACACACACACATACATACACACACACACACATATACACACACACATGCTCACACACACACACACACACACACACACACACACACACACACACACACACACACACACACACACACACACACACACACACACACACACACACACACAAACACTTCCGCGGTCCGAGTTAGAATCCCGCCCAGGGCTTACATAATTTCAGTGTCGCTGCGCTGTGAGTCGTTACTCCAACTCTCGTGGGCGGGGAGTTTTGTGTGTGTGTGTGTGTGTGTGTGTGTGTGTGTGTGTGTGTGTGTGTGTGTGTGTGTGTGTGTGTGTGTGTGTGTGTGTGTGTGTGTGTGTGTGTGTGTGTGTGTGTGTGTGTGTGTGTGTGTGTGTGTGTGTGTGTGTGTGTGTGTGTGTGTGTGTGTGTGTGTGTGTGTGTGTGTGTGTGTGTGTGTGTGTGTGTGTGTGTGTGTGTGTGTGTGTGTGTGTGTGTGTGTGTGTGTGTGTGTGTGTAACGTCACAACATTACCCATAGATCAGTCATATATGAGCTCTGAACTCTCATCCGGAAGGGTAATAGCCGTTGATCACATGTCCAACACGTGATCCAAGACCATGGTGAAGCCATGGTGAATTACACACACACACACACACACACACACACACACACACACACACACACACACACACACACACACACACACACACACACACACACACACACACACACACACACACACCACGAGCATAGCTCCCCTCCCCGTAAAATACAACTAGGTAAATACAACTAGGTAAATACAGAAAGATCAGCGTGTCAAGAGATTAGAAGAACTGGACCTGTCGTCATTGAAAAAAGAAGAGAAATTGGCCACATGTGTTGAAGGCCTTTAAAGGAAAGAAACAAAACTGACGAAGAGTCTGTACGTGTAGGAACCGGAGGGCCTTAGAAGGTCATGAGAACAAATGAAGAAAGACCACGTCTCGGAAGTATATCAATAAACTTGGTTTCACTATAGATTTATCAGTTACTGGAATGGTTCATAATGTGATACAGCCCAAGATAAGACCACAAACGTATTCGAAATTAGGCATGATAGTTGGGAAAAAAAGAGATGAGACATCACAAATGTACCTCCTTTTCTGTATGTTATAATTAGGTAAATAGTCAGATAAGTACGCGCACATACATACACGGGCAAGCACGCACGCACACACACACACACACACACACACACACACACACACACACACACACACACACGCACGCACACACACACACATACCCACGCGCACACACACAATACATGAACAACATATGATTTCAAATCTATGTATGGCGATCGGAGAATAGGAACCTACAGCCCAAATTGGAGGTATATATGAATTTGAAACCAGGTTATGATAATTAGAGATGAGACAACTCCACAAGTATTGATTTTTTTCTGTATACTACAATTAAGTAAACTGGGTAAGCATGCGCCCGCACGCACAAACATACACACACGCACACACATATACATGTATATATACATATATGTGTGTGTGTGTGTGTGTGTGTGTGTGTGTGTGTGTGTGTGTGTGTGTGTGTGTGTGTGTGTGTGTGTGTGTGTGTGTGTGTGTGTGTGTGTGTGTGTGTGTGTGTGTGTGTGTGTGTGTGTGTGTGTGTGTGTGTGTGTGTGTGTGTGTGTGTGTGTGTGTGTGTGTGTGTGTGTGTGTGTGTGTGTGTGTGTGTTAAATAATTGTTGGCGCACGACTCTTCTGTTGATTCTCAAATGATATTCAAATATTTTGCGATGTGCCTACTTGTATAAATCTTGGCGACGTCCAACAAATAATAGAAATCTGATTTTCGTGCCAAACTCTTAATGTTAGTATAGTTCCTTATTTATTTTCTTTAAGCACAAGCATGTACTTTCATGTGGATTAAGTTAATAGATTTCTTATTCCCAGAGCTGTCACACTCGTTCAGTAAGTACCATATCAGTTCACAATATCTGAGTCTCAACTCATTGGTCAAATATACCCAGGTTAATAATGCTCCTTCAGCTACCAGTGATACGAATTAACCCTAAATTAAGAATTAATAAATTTCAATGGTATGGCTCCATTAATCTTGGTTTGAATATCTGGATCTGTATCTGGCATAAGCATCTTTATTATAAAAACAGCTGTATGATATATTTCGTTCATTTGCCGCAAATTTAAGCTCTTACATCTGAATTATTCATTTGTACTCTTCAGCAAAACATTTCATTGTTCAGCTTACAGTAACGGCCGTCTCAGGTCAAAGACAACTTATCAACGGACTTCTCGAAACCATCTTAGAATTCTGCATCC
>NC_134812.1:47929395-47944395 GCF_046742065.1 Oratosquilla oratoria
ATGCTATGGTCACGGTTGGTCTTGGTTTTGTTATTTGTGATCAACCGCTACATTCAGGAACTTAAGGTAACCAGAGGGCATGCTAGGGACATCACTACGGAAAGCCATTAAAATCAGGCAGAGGAAAGAAAGTGAATAGAGGCCAGATTTACGATACCTTGTGGTCCCTAACTCTGACCTCTCTCATATGCTTTCCAAGACGCTGAGACAGACAGGACTTATCATAGTAAATGACACAGGAAAGAAAATGGGACACTTGATCACAAATAACAAAACCAAGACGAACTGTGGCTGTTCAATTTATACATGGATAGGGTGGTGGGTCAGGGATTGGAGATGGTTAAAGAAAAGGGAGAAAAGTGGGAGATAAGCCAGCTGTTGTTTGCGGAACGACACTGCGCTTGTAGCAGGATCAGAGGAGGGATTGAGGAAGTTAGTGACAGAGTTTGGGAAAGTGTGTGAAAGAAGGAAGTTGAAGATAAATGTGGGTAAAAGTAAGGTGATGTGTACAAGGGGTGGAAGTGACAGCAGACTGGAAGTGAGTATTAACCCATCCAATCCGACAGGCCTTAAACAGGACTGTATCGCAAATGTTCGACAGTCCTTAAAATGGGACAGCTACTTTGAGCGCTAATAAAAACCGCGCCAGCATTGGTAGCGTTGCCATATTTGGTCGTGAGGTAAGGCCTATGGTAGTGCTGTGAGCATGAACACAAGAAAACTGCAAACATAAATATAAGTGTTATATACAGTAAGTGTAATATAAGTGTAATATAAGTGTAAAATAAGTATGATATTAGTAAATGATATAAGTGTAAGATAAGAATGTTCATGGCTGTATAAATACTCACATGTGGGTGCGTATTGAATAATGAATGATAAAACATACGTAACTATAATCAGCCAATATGAGTGAAAACACGTAAAACATGTGAAAACACGTAAAAACATAAATATAAGTGTTATGTAAGTGTAATATAAGTGTAATGTAAGTATGATATTACTAAATAATATAAGTGTAATATAAGAATGAGTGATAAAACATACATAACTATAATCTGCCAATATGAGTGAAAACACATAAAAACATACATATAAGTGTTATGTAAGTGTAATATAAGTGTAAAATAAATATGATATTAGTAAATAATATAAGTGTAAGATAAGAATGTTCATAGCTGTATAAATACATGTGGGTGCGTATTGAATAATGAGTGATAAAACATACGTAACTATAATCAGCCAGTATGAGTGAAAACACGTAAAACATGTGCAAACACGTAAAAACATAAACATAAGTGTTATGTAAGTGTAATATAAGTGTAAAATAAGTATGATATTAGTAAATAATATAAGTGTAAGATAAAACACCACGCTGCACCCGCGCCAGAGAGGCGGAGAGTTGCCGCTACCACAATCTTCTCCAACTATTGGTTATTATTCTGAGACAACCATGGTGAGTAGAACAAAAAAAAACTTGTAGGATGATGCATTGTCATGTCTACTAACAGTAGAATTTTTTTCCAGAGTAATTTGTAAGAGTTAATTTTTTAATGATATATGCGGTCCTAGGGGGTTGCGAATTTTGAGGCGCCCAGGCGGGTTAAGGGAGAGAGACTGGAGGAAGTGGATAGTTTTAGATACTGGGGTACGAATGTGGTAGGAAATGGAGGAGTGGAGGTGGAGGTAGACTGTAGATTGAGAGAAGCGAGTAAATGCCTTGGTGGATTAAAAAATGTAATTAAAATAGACATTTGGGAATGGATGCTAAGAGAAGATTGTATGAAGGAGTGATTGTGACGACAGCACTGTATGGGGCAGAAACATGGAATATAAGAGAGGAGGAGAGAAGGAGTTTGAATGCTTTTAAGACAAGGTGGCTGAGAAGTATGATAGGGGTTACTAGGTTGGATAGAGTGAGAAATGAGGAGGTGAGGAGAAGAACGGGGGTGGAACGGGGGTTGAGAGATAGGGTGGATGAAAGAGTATTGGGATGGTTTGGACACATGGAAAGAATGAGTGAAGAAAGACTAGTAAAAGAAGTGTGGAAGGCAGATGAGGAAGAAGTGAACATGAGGGTGCGACCTAGGATGAGTTGGATGGATGGGGTAAAATGGGGCTTTGGGGAAGAGGGGACTGTCTGTTGATAAAGGACGGGAGAGGACAGAAGACAGGGGTGAATGGAGGATGGTTGTATATGGATGATGTTGTGATCCATGAGGTGGAATGGGTGGGGGATGGGGGGTGAGAGAGTATGTGTGAGAAATAATTTGACGCAGTCCGAAGGGATTTCTCCCCGTCTTCTCCTTTTCTGCATGAGGGGACGGAGAGGGGGGGTCGCCGATTTAATGAAGCGGTCTTGCTGTGGATGTGCTGTATCTTGCGACATTGCTCCTGATTTCCGTTGTTTCGCAGGTGAATTTGTGGCGACCCTCAGTGATGTTGTCGAGAAGCTGATATGACATACCTTTATATTTATTCTTTCACTCTCCCATTTGCTGCAGAAATCCTCTTCTTCTCTTTGTCCATATTGCTCCCCTGCTTCTATTAATTTTAGTTTGTGACGTAGAAACTCCCACATTAATACACAATCCAGATATCAGCTCAAGGTTTCTTCCCAGAGAGATTTATAGGAAATTCCGAGGACCGTTGCCAGCTGCTTTGGGGATGTGGTATTCCAGTCAGCGGAAATTGTAAGGTAATCGACTCGTATGTCTTGACAAATTGAGGTTATTATATCTTGTTTTTTATATATTCTCAATTCTGATGTTATTAATTCCCTTTAAGATGATTGAAACCTGTATCAAGCTCCCTGTTAGTGCCAGCTTTTGTGGAAAATAGCTACAAAAGTTTTCGGCTGTTTTCTTTTATATCTTTTTGATAATCGGTATGGTTTACGATAAGCCGCTGTACCTTTCTCAATTGCCAGTGTCTACAGGGACTATACGGAAACAGTATACCCCAAATGTCGGTGGACCAATGATTTATGTGATTAATCGATGATAAATGAAATTTCGAAGTCAGAAGACTACTATCATAGAATTTTCTTGTCTTCTCTGTGACAGAAATACTTGCATTACTCTTTTACATTATTACTTCCATTTCCGAGGCTTCTTTGTGTGCACCAGAGAGTAAATTAAACATTTTCTGTCGAAGAAAAGTAATGCCACTGAGTAAGATAGTCTGGCGGCATATGGTAGAAGGAAGGAATAAATGCCACCTGGTATGATGCAGATCTAAATTGGAAACACTTGCCAGCCACTGCAGAACTGTGGGTTTCCGGTCAGCGAAGCTCGAGGCAGCACTTGTTGCCATTAATCACATCCCTACGGACCAGATTCACTCAGAATTATTGTATGAATGAAGAATAATCTCTAGGTAAAAAAAGAAATGAGCATGTAAAACATAAGAATGGAGGAGACTGCAAGAAGGCCTACCCCAGGCAGTTCCATGTCCCTTACCAGCTGCTATCCCTATCCATAAAGTTGTCTAATCTTCTCTTAGAATAACCAATTGTTTCAGTGCGGCCAGATTATGGTGAGCCACTCTTAACCTCTGCTATACTATCACTTCTGCTACCCTGCCTAAAGCAGGCCCTACACCATCAATATGCCGTATTGTACAATATTACTGACGGTGTAGGGGTGATACTGAAGAATGACACAATATATTGAAGACATCAAAAAGAGTTTGATATCTCATTGCACAATGACTATATTGAGTACTGTGATGGTAACATTGCGCGCAATATCCTCTCAGTCAGTGTGGTTCCTGCCATCATACCGTTGATATGTCAAAGGATTATATAGGCGGAGCATGCCGACAAGAGACCTTTTGGTCCATATCAAGGTCGGATGCAAAAAAGATATGATAATAATAAATAGATAAATAAAAATTATAATAAACTAGATAATAATAAATAAAATAAATGCATAGGTATAGTTAAATTATAAACAAATAAGTAAACAGTAAATAATAATAAATTTGCATATAACTAATGATAAATGAGAATCAAGGAAGTAATAAACAAACAGACAAATGATAACAAAACAAATAAACAAACAACATAAAATAGATGACAGGCATTAAAACATCTTGCTTAGGTGCTTATCTAAATGATTCTTAAAGCTTCGAACTGAAATACAATGCACTGCCTCTCCAGGAAGTTGATTTGATTCATTAACTACACGGTTGGCGAAGTTATCTGTCATGAAGGATGAGCTACAATGTCCATCATAGTGTCTCTCTGAAATCCCTCGTTCGACTGACGATATTGTGCAATAATGTGGATCAATGTAGGTGGAGACAAATATTGCAAAATGAAACTGAGTCAATATATAGTACCAATAATATTGATCGTGTAGGGTTAGCTTAAGTCTCTCCTTTTCCCTCAGTACTGTGGCAGGGGACAAGAATATTGCCACTGTGTTCCACTTTGTATCCTAAAAGATAATTAATTCGGGCTGAGCGAGGGGACTGGCGACCCCCTCTTTTTGTACTTTTCTTCCACAAATAGTCAAGGCAACAGAATTTACGAGGGTGACAAGGCCTTTGTCCAAACAGTTAGATTAAATTGTGCTTCATCGTCAATAATGATCAACAGTCTATTTCTCTTGTATCCCTCTTCATTTTAGAATGATGACTGTGCATCTCTCTTCTCAAAAGTATGATAAAGTTCTGTGTTACACCCTTGTGCAAAATCTAAGAATGACGATTCTGGCCTATTTTTCCGCGTGAACTCATCATCTTATTTCAAAAATATTTTTCAAGCTATATACCCTACTCTTGAGCTCTCAGCCTTTGAAGGTGACCTATTTCATACTGTTCCTCTTGTTCGTTCGCCAAAACCACACTGCAAGCAAACGCTTTCGGCTTTGTCTTCCTAGTCATCTTGCCTACCCTAACCACAGAAAGTAGCCCAATGTGATGTTTTTTAATTTCTTATTTTCTGCTATCCCTTTTAAACTATCAGTTACTCTCATGCCATGAATATCGAAAATTTCCTATTTATTTTTCATCTTAGATTTGTTTCCTGAACGATCTTTTGTGGTTACTGGGGAAGTTTTTCGATTCTATCTATACATAGTTCCAGAAGCGCACCCAGGATTTTTTTTCGGAGGGGCATGAAAACGAAAATTGAGGCGAGGAAAAAAACAAATCCAAGTTACTTGTATTTACTTCTGTACATTTGAAATAAACAGTAGAATGTTTTAATTATATAAACAAAACCTCATGTATGATTGCAAATAATTTTTATGGTTATTATAGTGACTGCATTGATAATATATTACGAAAATTTGATCTGGTTATATAAGAAAACAAAGTGGGATAGAATTACTGAATACTAACTAGAATGTAATTAGAAAATACACTGTTGTGATTGTGTCTGAATTACAGTGATACATACAATAAATTTATTTTGTTTATTGTGCTTGTAAGTGAATATTGTGTAATGAAAATAATAGCTAGATAGTTTTTTATCTAAAAAAGATTAACTAGTAGTAAACAAAATTGCACATTTTCTTAATACGAGCTTTTGAAGCTAGATCAGCAATCATTTCTTCTTCATCGGGCACCTTATTCCTGTGAATATTCATGAGTCCCAGACCCGACAATCTTTCTTTGTGCATTGTTGACCTGAGGTGTGTGTTTTTTTGTTTTTTTTCTCAGGTAGCTGAAATTACGTTCAGCTGATGCTGACGTGACTGGAATAATACAATAATCTTACGAGCTGGAAGATGTTGGGATGAAACACACCAGGACTTCTGAGAATGTTGCTGGGAATCTCTCACTTATGGTACCATCTTTCAACTTCCCCATGCAGGTCTGCCCGCGTTCCAGGCAGATCTTCTTTATAGAACTTAGCAGCTTCCTTCACCTGATCAAATGTGGTTTTGTTAACATACTTTGGAATAAGATATTGCAGGCGTAGAGCTGTCTGGGTGTGAGTGCCGAATCGTTCTCGTACTTGTAGCAGGTTATCCAAGTATGGCAAGAAAACTGAAATCCTAAAGTAGGATTCAGGTTCGTGTGTTTCTAGATTTGACCTCTTGGTTTGCTTTGTACACTGCCGTGGCACTTGTATTTGTTCATCCAACAGATTTTCAGCTTCCACGAAAATTATATGGAAGTCCTCCTCAGCACTAGCTTGGATGGATCTAAGTGACTCCAGGAGGCTATTTACTTCTTCGGCCCATTGGAGTATGTCCAGTCTGGGATTCTGGAGCTGTAGTGATATTGGCAGTTGTAGCTTAGCAAAGCACTCACATACACAGAGAGAGCCACTACAAACCGATGTGCTGACATAGCACCTAGCATTTGTGAAGCCTTTGATGATGCTGTGTGATCCTTCCAGTCACATATTTCTTCCAAAGTGTTCACAATTAATTGGTAGAGTTCCCTCAAACAAATAACACTGTCGTGGCGTTCAGACCATCTGGTTTCACAGAGAGACAACAACGTCTTGTGAGGTTGCCCACATACAGAGGACTGCTTCTGTTCAAATACTTTGGTGTCAAATTCTATAATCCTCTTGGCACTAGCGCGCATGAAGTTCGTGATTTCCTTAACTGTTCCCACACAGTTATTGACACCTTGCACTACCAGGCTGAAGACACGACTGCTGCAGTGGGTGAAAATTGCCTTTTTGTAGATTTGCCTTATGTGTCCTTGAGCATTGTTTGTATCTCCCTTCGTTGCTGCACATCCCTTGTAAGTCTGACCTCTCAGAAAGCTGAGATCACAAAGGAACACAAAGGAAGAACAAAAAACAGCAGGCCTACTGGCCCTAACGAGGCAGTTTGTGTTTACTATACTAAGCTACAGTTAAGTAAACAGGGTAACTAGGCGATAGAAGATGAGCTAACACTACTGCTACCAATATCCTATCCAATTACATATTCCTTAGGTTTGGAAACAATTAGCTCTTCTATTGTTTTGCCAGTTCCATCACTGGCCTCCTCAAATCCTAGGAAGTCCTAATAGTGCGGCGGTTTAGCTAGGAAATTTCAACATATTGTGCTTTTTTTGATAAAAGCACCAAATTTGGCACAGAGGTAGACCGATATATTATAAACAAATTTGGATGTGGAGCCCTCGGCCAACTGCCCCCTGGCGGCCGTGGCGGCCATTTTCCAAAATGGTCACCAGCGGACACCCGAAAAACGAAAGAAGTTAGATAAAGTTTGCTGTTGAAGGTTTTAGTGAATGTTTATTGAATGGTTTTTAATCAAAACATGCCAGATAGTTATTAAGTCATATTTTAGGAGATGCTCCTACATTAATTTACATATTTATGCTAATTACAGATGAAATGGCGACTAGAATCTCATGATCGTGTAGGTACCGATTCGAATTTGATGAACAATGCTGACAAACATCAATTAAAATGTTCCAACTAAATTGTATCCCTTCAGTCGGATTCCTATTTCCTACGACCGAGTCCTGTCCCTCTCCACACAGTTGGGGAATAGTGCCTGTCGCCTCTACCACCAGGAGCAAGTAGTCTGCCCTCCCAAGATGAGAGGCAGAGTCTTCACCACAGCCGCGGTAGACAACATCGACCATAATCCAAGTTCCACCACCTCAAAACAGTCATTCCATGGGACTGCTATTTCCCTCGTGCAACACCCTGCGTTCCATGGGGCCGGCGTTGACCGCGGCATCACTATCCTCGGAGGGTCGAACGAAAGAGGCCTCAAAGCAGTTGACCGTTTGCCACACTACTATACAGATGTCCCATCCGTCACCGGCAGCATCAAGAACACACAGATACCGGATACCAACGTGACATCCCTGAGCGACAACAACGGCCTCAAGCAATATGTTGAAAGAGAGCATCTCTGGCTACAACACATCCAAGTTGCCCTACAAGAAAGTTCTCCGTTAGAGAAAATTTCATGGGCTGCATACCACGCAAGTCAGCAGTCCATGCCCGCCAGTCGGACCATCTGCCTCACCGCACTACTCCCACTCTTCCTGGAAAGTGCCCATACCGTGGCAATGATCAAGCACTCCATGGATGTCGTAAGGAACGCAGTGGAACATCTTAACCCTAGCCAGATTCCAGTGGTCACATTCAACCAACCGCTTTTTGCTTTGGCAAAGCAAATCCAGTGGAAGTGGCCACAGGAATATGGTGAAGAGAAGTTCGTCATCCTCTTTGGAGGTCTTCATATCGAGATGGCAGCGCTGAAGACCGTTGGTGACTGGTTACAAGGGGGCGGATGGGTGCAAGCACGGGTTCAGGCAATGATCACCAGTGCCGGGACAGCGGATTCCTTCCTGCGGTCATCACATGTCAGTCGAACCAGGCGAGCGCATCAAGTGACAGCAGCAGCCCTCTTCACACTGCAGCAGCACGCCTACAACCACTACATTGACCAGCTGGATGACGCCGGGACCGAGCAGCTGGAGTTTGCTGACTGGTGCCAGCAAAAGGCGGAGACTTGCCCCCAGTTCCACTACTGGGCAACTGTACTGCAACTGGAACTGACGGTCCTGGTGTACGTGCGCTCTCTGTGCCAAGCGTCGTTTGCGATGTTCGTCGATGCCCTTAGAGAACTAGCTGTGTGGTTCCATGCCCTGGATCACACCAACTACGCGCGCTGGATTCCTGTGCATCTGCGAGACATGGTGGAACTGCCGACGACACACCCTGAAATAGCCGAGGAATTCCGAGCTGGGAATTTCACCGTCCAGAAGACGAACAGGCCGTTCTCCGCCATCCCTGTCGATCAAGCCCACGAGCAGAACAATGCAGCCATCAAAGGAGACGGAGGCGCAGTAGGCCTGACTGACAATCCCAGCGCACTACGACGGTGGATGGTGGCAGGACCAGAGGTTGCCAGGCTCATCGAAGAGTTCCAGGACTCAAAGTAAGACCGGTCACAAGACACAAAGCATCATGACCAGTCATCGAGTGCGCAGACTGCTTTCCTAAAAGACGTACAGTCAATGATCAAAGTGATGGAAGACTTTGGGAATCCATTTGAGGAGGATAGTCAAGATCTGCTGGTACTCGACACCAAGGAGATCGCGCCACCTGGAGCTGTAGACGCCCTCCGTCGTGCACATAAATTGGGACAGGAGCAGTGTGACAAATTCGTCAGAGAACGCCTGGTGGAGAGAACGAAACCCATAGAAGATGCCATCCACAGAAACAAGCTCAAAATATTCGGTCAGCCTGCTACAAAACCTCAGGCAAAGGGCAAGCAGCAAATGAAACCCCTCAAGAACGACGTGGAGCTCTTGTCTCGTCTGTATATTGGGTGCCAGAACCGTTATGGGAATCTAGATGAATTCTTCCAACATGAAAACCAAGCCTGCCCGCCTGCACTATCGGACGGCGGTGGCATCCGGCTTGGTGTAAAGAGTGATCTTCTCACTTGTCTAGAAGACTTCAGTCAGCCCCGTTCTGAGGTTCCTCCAACCAGCTGCATTGTCCTAGATGGAGCAGTCATCATCCAGTTACTGAAGCCTGCTACAGCAAAAACCTTCAACGAGTATGCCAAGCAAGTCTTTGTGCCTTACATACTCTCAAAACTTCATCAATCCACGCGACTGGACCTGGTGTGGGACCGCTACATTACAGACTCGTTGAAGGGTACGGCAAGAGCCAAGCGGGGAAAAGGGGTTAGAACACGAGTGGTGGGTAGTGCAACTATACCCGGGGACTGGGCCAGCTTCCTCAGAGTCGACGAGAACAAGACCGAGTTGTTCAACTTCCTCTCTGGCGTCCTCTACGACTCACTCCAGCTTGCAGACAAGGAGCTCGTCATCACTAAAGGAGATGATGTCTTGAGAAAGCCACCGCATCTGGATACTTCAGCCCTGGCTCCTTGCAACCACGAGGAGGCCGACAGCCGCATGATGTTGCATGCCGCCCACGCTGCTCACAATGGCCACAAGAAGATCCTTATCCGCACAGTTGACACTGATGTGGTTGTCCTGGCAGTGGCTCTGGCACACACCCAGAATGAAGAAACAGAAGTGTGGGTGTCCTACGGCACGGGGAAGACTTTCCGATTCTTGGCAGCCCATGAGATTGCTCGGGCTCTGGGTCCTGAAAAAGCTCAGGCACTACCGATGTTTCATGCTTTGACGGGCTGCGACACGGTCTCCAGCTTCGCCGGACATGGAAAGAGGACAGCATGGGCAGTTTGGACAGCTCTACCTGAGCTGACCCAGACACTCACTCTTCTCTCAACTGCACCGGATCATATTAATGAAGACGCCATGCACACCATTGAGAGGTTCATCATACTGCTCTACGACAGAACAAGCACCGCAACCGATATCGACAAGGCACGTCGCAAACTGTTTGCAAAGAAAAGCAACGTCCAGCTGATTCCACCGACAAGGGCAGCCCTGGAGCAGCACGTCCGACTGGGGTTGGAACAAGACCAGCGGCGTGTATGAACCTTTGTGGACAACGCTACCCGAAGCATCCAAGATCTGTAGGGAGCTCGTCTCTTGCAAATGCAAGGAGGACTGCGTGAAAAAGTGCAAGTGCAAGAAGGTCAGTCTGCAATGCACACCACTGTGTGCTTGCGACGGGGAGTGCTCTCAGAACTGAAGTCGCATGAAGACGAAGGTTCTGAACTTTGCATAACTTACGTAACTTTGGCAGTATACTGGAACTGTATAACAGTGAACTTTTCGGCATTACTGATGCGTTAATTAACATGATAATTATATGCAGTAGTGTTAGTAATGTTAGTATTTGATGTTTGATTATGGAAAATGGCCGCCAAGGTCGCCAGGGGGCAGTTGGCCGATGGCTCCACATCCAAATTTGTTTATAATATATCGGTCTACCTCTGTGCCAAAATTGGCACTTTTATCAAAAAGTGCACAATACGTTAGCTAATCCGCTGCACTATAATGGATATTTCCCTTCATGTCTACATATCTTACCAGAAGGGCTAGTTGATCTTTTACAGAGGCTAAGGTGCAGCTCCGCTCTCTCCAAAACCGTACATCTCCCGATCTACGGCCCCATCATTGGGTGCAGTTTCATTTATATGCCCAGGAACGACTGTATATATATGACTATATATATACATATATGACTATATATATATATACATATATATATATATATATATATATATATGTATATATGTATATATACTGTATATATATGTATATATATATGTATATATATATATATATATATATATGTATATATATATATATATATATATATCAAAGTGACAGTGATATATATTAATGTACTTACCGCTATATAAAAATAGGAAGAGACGAAAAACCAATTCAACTAGTGCACACCAGACAATGAGCGATTAGTGTATTTCATTTCTTACAAGGAAAGGAATTTCGAGGGTGGGGGCATGCCCCCTTGGCCTCCCCCCTGGATGCGCCCCTGCATGATTCAACTGGCTTCCAGTATCCATATTACCACCTTATTTTTTTTTTTTTTTTTTCCTTTTGTTGAATTATTCCTGGAGCACTTTCGTGTTGTATTCATTTATATTTTGTGTCTGAATAATTTCTGAGGTGTGCATCTGCCTGCATCAGAACTGTCAATGATACTCTTATTCTTAATTATTCAATGAGCAAGATCTTTAGCTCATATCAGTATACTGAAGTCTTCCAGTTAACTCTACCTCATGATCATGTATACTATATACCAACATTGCTTTTGAATTCTATAATTTATTTTTCATTAGATGACTATTAATCAACGTCAGTGCTGACTTAGTCAATTTAGTTCGTTTTTTTTTTTTTTTAATCATTAGATATTGGTTGGTTCTTGATTAATGTAAAATTAAGTCTGTCAAATGAGGATGAGATCCATCTGTGTATAAGTGGCAACTGAGAAATTAGGAAACTATGACAGATCCTTTGTTATTATTTTCTTTTTGTTCACGTTTTCTGTTACTATAATCTTAGGCCATTGGTTTCGTGCAGTTGATGCAATATAATTCTCTATTCAATTTTTTCTATGAACATTATTGTTATATTGGGGATGTGAGAGACGTAGAGTAAGTTACCATTACAAGATTTTTACATGACTATCACTTTCGTACAAAAGTTGTAATCAAGTTATTACCGTCTTATCATAACGGGGTTTGGTTCTTCATCAACACGATGGAATTCGTTGATAACGAGGTACATTCCTATGGGAGAAGGTAAATGGTACCGCGGTATGACATTTCAGAGAAGTTGCTGGTGCTCGGGAGGAGTGGCTATTGGAACTAGCCAACCCGCCCATGGGAATTCAATGAATACAACTGCGTAGTTCGGTGACAATGTGTGTCTGGCAGCGTTTATAGCAGGTTGTTCTTGAAACCATCGTGAAATGTTTTTAGGTGAATTGAAACATTTCAACTATTTTCTTGTCGGATTATCAGATTCTAAATCATAATCAGGTTTTAAAATCAATATCCTGAATATATGGAAATCACTTTAACTATTTTCGTTCCAATGTTTCGGCAATAAATTTAGTCGGATTCTGATGTATAGATTATATGTACAGAAACTGGAATTGCAACCATGTGTGCGTCTGTGACAGAGTAGCATCTATTTTGTTACAAAAGGGGACGTTAGCAACCTTATATTGTTTTGACAATGCGATTGTTCATTAGTAAGAGACACTGCGATTACCCATTGTGTAGTGCTGATAGAAAACACATTTTAGTTCGTATCTGGCGCAGTGGTAAGGAATAAATAATATTGTATCTCAATTTTAGCACTTTACAATTCCTGTGATGAAATTTTGTTTTGCTGTTTAACCATGCATCGAAGTACGTCATAAACAAGTGATAATTATAATTATTGTAGCGTCGCTATTTGTTGTAAGAGCACAAAATGTTGAAACTCTGCTAACAGTGATACGTCAACATTATTGCTGTATGATAATGGAAATGGAGTGAAAGTATCAATGGGATGATGATGTGCTTGCCTTATAATGGTGTGGTGCTTGAGAGGCATTCTTTCGGTAACATACTAACAATACCAAGTTTATATTTTTCTTTACAACAGTGTGGATACTGTGGCAGAAGAGGTTGCTTTCCGACCTCAATATAGTATCTGTGTTGTAGCATGGCAGTGACGTTGTTGTACAATACCTTCAGTTAGTCAATCAATCAATTAGTCAACCAATCAATCTATCAACCAATTAATCTATCAACCAACCAATCAGCCATTTTGTGTCCTCTGCTGAACAAAGGCCTCTCCAAAAAACTACTACCAGTCACATGACAGCGCTAAAATCTGCCACGTTACTCCTGCAAACTTCTCTATATCGTCTCTTCACCTTCTGTCTGGTCTCCTTCCACGCTTCCCATCTCGCTACGTCCAGTTAGTAACACAATTCCTCCACTTCCCATCTTCCTTTCGGGCCAAGTTCCCTTCCCAATTACAATTTCCTCTCCTTTATGGCCTCCACGATATCTTTCACTCCAGTCTGCTCTCTCGCCCAGCTTTCCCTCATCCTGCTTTTCAGTGTTATTTCCAGCAGTGATCTCTCAGTTCCTTTCCGTGCTCTCCTTAGCTTTGGCTCCATCAAGTTAAATTTGATTAACCCTTTTGCTGCATAAAACAAGTATCCTTAATTTCAGAGGGGATTAACAGTAAATCTTTGTGACATACAGTTCTTGTCTTCGGTAGTAAACATGACTTATAGCTTTCTTCAAGCTGCCAAACAGACGATTTCATTCAGCCAAAGGGAAATTAATTGTGTAGAAGGACATAACGCCCAGGTTGCTTTTCATGGGCTGTGCTGCTTCGTGACTATACCAACTTAACAGTATTGTTTTGTTTATACTCCTGAGAAGTTTCGTTATCGTGGCAATCGAGTCACAGCATGGCGAACGTTTATAGAGTAGTACGTGTTGATATAACGCGACAGTACTATGAGATATATGATCTGTAATGCCTAATCATCACGGAGATTCTGGCAGAGAAAGCACCATTTCAAGACGAACACTTTATCAAATGTTCAGTGTTTGACGACACGTTTAATGAAGGCTTCGTACTCAAATGGTGTTTTTTCCATCAAAAATGTCAACAGCTGTCATTTTCAACATCACGAGGACTGTTGTGTTGTGGAAGTGACTATCACCAGTTTCGGTATGAGAGGATGACATTAATACTGATGTATAATTATTATGTAATGATGGTGAAGGCGTGGCCCTGGAGCAGCGTAGCAAATTAACTTGTGTTTATACACGCGCACACACACACACACACACACACACACACACACACACACACACACACACACACACACACATATATATATATATATACGGAGGTCCGGGTTCGACCCTCGCCCGGGGCTGAAATAATATCAGTATCGCAGCGCTGAGGGGTGTTACTCCAACTCTCGTGGGCGGGGAGTTGGGGGTGTGTGTGTGTGCAAGGTCATAGCATTACCCATAGATCGGACCTACGAGCTCTGAGCTCTCTTCCAGGAGGGAAATAGCTGTCGATCACGAGTCCAACACGTGATCCAAAGACCAAGTGAATATATATATATATATATATATATATATATATATATATATATACATATATATATATATATATATATATATATATATATATATGTGTGTGTGTGTGTGTGTGTGTGTGTGTGTGTGTGTGTGTGTGTGTGTGTGTGTGTGTGTGTGTGTGTGTGTGTGTGTGTGTGTGTGTGTGTGTGTGTGTGTGTGTGTGTGTGTGTGTGTGTGTGTGTGTGTGTGTGTGTGTGTGTGTGTGTGTGTGACTAATTATGGTACTATAGTAATCCTTGTACTATATTTGAACTGATTAAAAATTTCAATGCTGACTAATAGACTGAGGTTTAACTTCTCTCGAACAAACTCTTCTATAGTTATCCATAATGAAATATCTAAAGTGGTACTGACACGTTGTGATATAATTACACCCCATTCTGTCATGTGGCTTCACATCTGCTCGTCCCAATAGCTGACGTTGGCCAAAACAAAGTCTCCAAAGTAACTTATTGGATTTCTGTAACACATTCAGCTG
>NC_134812.1:47954395-47971895 GCF_046742065.1 Oratosquilla oratoria
CTTTGCACCAGGCATCAGGAACGCTTTCTTGACGTAAGCACTGGGTGTACAACTCAGCTAATTTAACATTAACTAATTTCCCTGCGTCTTTCAATAGATTTATTGATATACCATCTTCCCCAGGTGCTTTTCCTCGTTTCATAGTTTTCCTGCGTCTTTCAACAGATTGATCAATATACCATCTTCCCCAGGTGTTTTTTCTCGTTTCATATTTTTTAGAGCAAATTCTACTTCTTCCTTTGTAATCTGTGGCACACTACTAACGTCTACAAATGAATTTACTGACTCAACTACGGTCTTCGACGAGTAAAGCTCTCGGTAATATTCTTCTACTCGTTTTACCATTCTGTCTACATTTAATGATTTCTCTATTTCTATTTATCTATCTTTCAAACATATCATTTACTGCCTCCCTAAAGCATGTCTGCATTCGGTTCTTTTAATACTTTTACCTTTCGGAATAATTTCTTCTATTTCATCCATGTTTCTCTCTCTTTTCTCTGATCTCTACCTTTTGTTTGTATAGTTTAGTTTAGTTTAGTTTAGTTTAGCTTGTTTAGTTCTACTCTTTCTATTTCGTCATTTGTAGCTTTGGAGTATTTGTTTTCTCTAATGTTTTTTGTACTTGCTATTTTCTCTGCCGATTCCATAATGATATTCACTAAATTCAAATTATCTTCCACTAGGGAGAAGAGGGGTGGCTATGCTAGTAAGTGAAGAGATAGGTAAGCGTGTTCCAGGAAAAAATCGTAGTGGAGAGTTGATGGTGAAGATGTGTCACGAAAGAGAGTAGGTGATAGCAAATACAGTGTTTAGGAAGAAAGTCAAGCATGGGAGAGTGGTGAATGGAAGGGTGGCAGATAGAGCGTTAATGGACTATATAGTTCTAACCAGGAGTATAGTAGGAAGAGTTAAGGATGTACATGTTTTAAGGGGAGAGAGTGGGGAATTATCAGATCATTTTTTGGTAAAAGGTAAGTTGAGAGTAGAGGATAGGTGGAGAAAGATGAAAAGGGTAGAAGGTAGGGAGGTACTTAGAGTGAACTGCTTAAATGAGAAAGAAAAGGAGTACAAGAAGAAGCTGAGAGAGGAGTGGGGGGGAGTGAAGGATAGAGTAGAACTAGGAGTGGGGGAGGAATGGAGATGGTTCAAGGAGGGAGTCATAAGGTGTGCAAAGATGGTGTGTGGAACAAGGAGGATAGGAGGAAATAAAAGGAAGGGTAGTGAGTGGTTGGATATGGAAGCAAAGAAATGTGTAGAAGAGAATAATCAAGCTTTCATAGATTGGTTACAAATTAGGACGAGAGAATCATATGAAAGGTATAAAGTAAAGAGAAGAGAAGTAAAGCATAAGGTGAAGGAGGTAATGAGGAGAGCAGATGTGACAGAAAAATTTGAAAGTAATAAAAATGTTTTGGAAAAAAGTTAGAAGAGGAAGGGGAGGCGAATCAAGTAGAGAAGAAAAGGTAAAAGGTGCAGGTGGAGAGATAATAATGGAATAGAAGGCAGTGAGAGGAAGGTGGGCAGAGTATTTTAGGGAGTTGCTAAATGTGAAGAGGGATAGGGAGGGAAAGGTAGTTGCAGTTGGAAGCACTAAGAAAATGAGTGATGAGTGAGGAAAATGGAGGAAAAATAAGGAAAGATGAAGTGAAGGCAGTTGTTAAGATGATGAGAGCAGTTAAGGCACCTGGGTTGGATGAATGCCATGCAGAATGCCTGAAAAAAGGAGGTAGAGTAATGGTGGACTGGCTGGTGAGATTATTTAATGTTTGTTTAACAGAGGGTAGAGTGCCGGAGGACTGGAGGAGTGCCTGTATAGTTCCAATTTACAAGGGAAAGGGGGGCAAGTGTGAGTGTAATAGTTTCAGAGGGATCAGCTTGTTAAATGTAGTTGGGAAGGCTTATGGGAGGGTCTTGATTGAGAAGATTAGGAGAAGAATAGAGGGAGTAATTGGTGAGGAACAGTGTGGGTTTAGGACAGGTAGGGGTTGCGTAGGTCAGATTTTTGTACATACATACATATACCAAAGGCTTTTTCCCCCTACACGGGGGGTAGCCAAAAAGAAAAAGGCATAAAAACCACTCCCACCCATTTCATTTCCTATATATTCCACTCCCCCTCCACCCTCCTCCCTCCCTCCTATTTTAACACCTCCTGGATGACGGGTCATCCCTGCATCCTGTCCACTGCCCTGGGTCAGAAGCAGTGTCGCAAGACACAGCACATCCACAGCAAGGCCGCTTCATAAATTCAGCGACCCCCCCTCTCCGTCCCCTCATGCAGAAAAGGAGAAGACGGGGAGAAATCCCTTTGGGCTGCGTCAATTTTTTTCTCATACAAACTTCCTCACCCCCCATCCCCCACCCACTCCCCCTCATACATCACAGCATCATCTATACACAACCCCTCTCCATTCACCCCTATTTTCTGTCCTCTGTCGTCCTTCCTCCACAGACATTCCTCTCTTTTGCAATGCCCTTTTCACCCCATCCATCCATCTCATCCTAGGACGCCCCCTCATATTCACTCCTTCCACCTCTGCCTTCCACACTTCTTTTACTAATCTTTCTTCACTCATTCTTTCCATGTGTCCAAACCATCCTAATACTCTTTCGTCAACCCTATCTCCCAGTTCCCTTTCCACCCCTGTTCTCCTCCTCACTTCCTCATTTCTCACTCTATCCAGCCTAGTAACCCCTATCATACTTCCCAGACATTTCATCTCAAAAACATTCAAACTCCTTCTCTCTTCCTCCCTCGTGTTCCATGTTTCTGCCCTGTACAATACTGTCGGCACAATCACTCCTTCATATAACCTCCTCTTAGCATCCATTCCCAAATGTCTATTTCTCATTACACTTTTCAATCCACCGAGGCATTTACTCGCTTTTCTCAATCAACATTATACCTCCACCCCCACTCCTCCCTTTCCTGCCACATTCACACTCAAGTATCTAAAACGATCCACTTCCTCCAGTCTTTCATCCTTAATGCTCACTTCCAGCCTGCTGTCACTCTCTCCCCTTGTACATCTCATAACCTTACTTTTGCCCACATTTATCTTCAGCTTCCTTCTTTCACACACCTTTTCAAACTCTGTCACTAACTTCCTCAATCCCTCTTCTGATCCTGCTACAAGTGCAGTGTCATCAGCAAACAACAACTGGCTCACCTCCCACTTTTCTCCATTTTCTTTATAATCATCTCCAACCCCTGACCCATACCCTTGCATTCACCTCTCGCACCACACCATCCATGTAAAGATTGAACAGCCAGGGCGACATAACACATCCCTGACGAAGTCCCACCTTTACCTCAAACCATTCACTCTCTCCATTTCTAATCCTAACACAAGCTCTACTACTCTCGTAAAAACTCATGGCATCATCTTAACAGCTGCGTTCACTTCATCCTTCCCCATTTCTCTTCCATTTTCCTCACTCATCACGGTCATTTTCTTAGCGCTTCCCACTGTAACTACCTTTCCCTCTCTGTCCTCCTTCACATTTAGCAACTCCCTAAAATACTCTGCGCACCTTCCTCTCACTGCCTTCTCTTCCGTTATCATTTCTCCATCTGCACCTTTTACCTTTTCTTTTCTACTTGATTCGCCTCCTTTTTCTCTTTTAATTTCCTTCCAAAACATTTTTTTATTGCTTTCAAAATTTTCTGTCATACTCTTCCCCCATTTCACATCTGCTCTCCTCTTTGCTTCCTATATCTTATGCTTAACTTCCCTTCTCTTTACTTTGTACCTGTCATATGATTCCCTCGTCCTAATTTGCAGCCAATCTATGAATGCCTGCTTCTTCTCTTCTACACATTTCTTTGCTTCCTCACCCCACCACACACTACCCTTCCTTCTATTTCCTCCCGCCCTCCTTGTTCCACACGCCATCTTTGCACACCTTATGACTCCCTCCTTCAACCATCCCCATTCCTCCTCCAGTCCTAGTTCTACTTTATCCTTTACTTCCTCCCACTCCTCTTTCGGCTTTTTCTTGTACTCACTCTCCTTTTTTTCCTCATTTAAGCAGTTCACTCTATGTACCTCCCTACCTTCTACCCTTTTCCTCTTTCTCCACCCATTCTCCATTCTCAATTTACCTTCCACCAGAAAATGATCTGATATTCCCCCACGCTCTCCCCTTAGAACATGTACATCCTTAATTCTTCCTACCGTACTCTTGGTCACCACTATATAGTCCATTAACGCTCTATCTGCCACCCTTCCATCCACCACCCTCTCCCATGTGTACTTATGCTTGACTTTCTTCCTAAACACTGTATTTGCTATCATCAACTTCCTTTCAAGACACATCTCCACCTTCATTTCTCCACTACGATTTTTACCTGGAACTCCATACTTTCCAATCACTCCGTCTGTTGGTTCATTTCCTACCCTAGCATTAAGGTCTCCCAATACAACTACATTGACATATATGTGAGAAAGCTTTAGGAAAAGGTAAGGATGTATTTTGGGCTTTTTTGGATCTGGAAAAGACTTATGACAGGGTAGACAGGAAGACACTGTAGGAGGTATTGCAGATATATGGGATAGGAGGAAAGCTGTTAAGAGCAGTCAAGAGTTTTTACGAGAATAGTACAGCTTGTGTTAGGATTAGAAATGGAGAGAATAAGTGGTTTGAGGTAAAGGTGGGACTTCGTCAGGGATGTGTTATGTTGCCCTGGCTATTTAATTCATACATGGCTGGGGTGGTGCAAGAGGTAAATGCAGAGGTTGTGGGTCAAAATTGGATATGGTTAAAGAAAATGGAGCAAAGTGGGAGATACCCCAGCTGTTGTTTGGTGACGACACTGCGCTTGTGGCAGGATCAGAGGAGGGATTGAAGAAGTTAGTGACAGAGTTTGGGATCGTGTGCAAAGGAGGGAAGTTGAAGATAAATGTGGGTAAAAGTAAGGTGATGGGATGTACAAGGAGAGAATGTGGCAGCAGAATGGAAGTGAGTAATAAGGGAGAGAGACTGGAGGAAGTGGATAGTTTTAGATACTTGGTTGCGAATGTGGTGAGAAAGGGAGGAGTGGTGGTGGAGGTAGAATGTAGATTGAGAGAAGCGAGTAAATACCTTGGTGGATTAAAAAGTGTACTGAGAAATAGACATTTGGGAATGGATGCTAAGAGGAGATTGTATGAAGGAGTGATTGTGACGACAGCACTGTACGAAGCAGAAACGTGGAATATAAGAGAGGAAGAGAGATGGAGTTTGATTGTAAGATGAGGTGCCTGAGAAGTATAATAGGAGTTACTAGGTTGGATAGAGTGAGAAATGAGAAGGTGAAGAAGAGAACAGGGGTGGAAAGGGAGTTGAGAGATAGGGTTGATGAAAAAGTATTGGGATGGCTTCGACACATGGAAAGAGTGAGTGAAGAAAGATTAGTAAAAGAGGTGTGGGAGGCAGAGGTGGAAGGAGTGAACATGAGGGATCGACCTAGGATGAGATGGATGGATGGGGTAAAAGAGGCATTGGGGAAAAGGGTAATGTCTGTTGAGGAAGGACGGGAGAGGACAGAAGATAGGGGTGAATGGAGAATGGTTGTGTATGGACGGAGAGGGGGCTCGCCTATTTAATGAAGCGGCCTTGCTGTGGGTGTGCTGTGTCTTGCGACACTTCTGACCCAGGGCAGTGGACAAGATGCAGGGATGACCCGTCATCCAGGAGGTGCCAAGATATGAGGGAGGAAAGAGGGTAGAGGGGAGTGGAGTATGTAGGGGATGGAATGGGTGGGAGTGATTTCTATGCCTTTGTTGTTGTTGTTGTTTTTTTTTTTTTTTTGCTACCTCCCTTGTAAGGGGGAAAAGGCCTTTGATATATATACATATATATATATACATATATATATATATGTGTGTGTGTGTGTGTGTGTGTGTGTGTGTGTGTGTGTGTGTGTGTGTGTGTGTGTGTGTGTGTGTGTGTGTGTGTGTGTGTGTGTGTGTGTGTGTGTGTGTGTGTGTGTTTACATATATATATATATACATATATATTTATACACATTCATATATATACATTAATATATACTCATACATATATACAGAGCTGGGCGTTTTCCTCCATTTTGGGCAGTGCGTTTGGGTTCCTACGTTCCTCTGGCAGCAGTTAGTGCGTTCCTGGAATAGCGTTCTTCATTTTTTCCTGCGTTCCTCCAAAAAATTTGAAAACCGTGAAAAAAAACTGCGTTCCTCAATTTTTTTTTTTTTTTTTTTTTTTTTTTAAGAGTGAAAAAACACTGGTTCCTCAAAAACACTACATGTCGGAGCCTTCACACTCATCTTCTTGACACACGTCTTCTCACGCTTTGCTCCCCCCCCCCCCGCCTTGCGGATCTTCTTTCCATCCTTTTCCTTCTCAGTCTTGACATAAGACGAAAAGGAAAAGAACCTAAAAAAAAAAAAAAAATGGTAAGATGTATAAAAATAAGTTTAAATTGAGAAAATCCTCTAGGCCAGGGGTCACCAAACTACGGCCCGCGACGTCAGTTCATCCGGCCCGCCGGCGGTACTTGAATTTGCTTGATAAAACGTATGGAACACGAAACTTTGTGATACAATATAAATTTAGATATTATGTTTAGAATACTAGGAGATCTTCACGCGTGCGGAGACCTGACTGCTATGTGCCTTAAATTTACTATTATAAATTTTAAATTACTGTATCTAGATTTTCTTGCTAACTGTAATGTTTGCTTATTTCGCTCCATCCCAAGTTTTTCCCCGTCTCGTGGTAGCTCCGCCTACGCTCCGACGTTAACATGGTTTCCATGGCAACACATACAAACACGCATCTTTCCCGCCCCCCAGATGCGTCCGGCTGTCAACGTAGGTCCGACGCTCCAGAAATATTTACTTCTTTTTGCCTGTTATCCATTTTATAGGTATGTAACAAGGATTTCTTTGTTTGACAGTGATAGGTAAGTGAACTACAAGTGTGATTAGAGGTCATAAAGTAACAAACATAGAATAACAATGCCATAGAAGCCTCGTGTTATTACGAAAATATTATCCCCAGCTCAGAAAAATTCCCCGGTCAAGATGTTAATCGAGCTGGTCTCTAGGCTGTTTATTTAGGCCGGTGTCGAGAAAAATAAGTAGGGTCGTAAAATAAGTAGGGTTTGCGCTGAATAGGCAAATTGAATCCGTGATTTAGTATTAGCTGCGTGGTAAGAAGCCGACCTTTTAGTAAAGGAGGATATCTCCCATCCTATATATTACATTATTGTAAAAAAAAAAAAACGTGGATTAGTAACCGCGCGGTTTGTATCTAGCGCTTTTCGCTCTGTGTCGGTGTCGGTTTACGCATACGCAGAAGTGCAAACCATACATATTTTACAGCCTACATATTTTTCGCCACACCGGCCCTATTTATATATTTTTAAACCTTATTATGTGATATATTCTATTACCAAAGGTACCTATAAACTTTATATGTAGGGGAGAGCTGAGAGAAATGGGACGCGGGAGAACTGAGACATAGCTCTGAATAAACAAACGATTGGAATATTTGGCGCCAAAACAGTGGCACTGTCCTTTGTTCTTCCTGCTAAACACGTTAATACTGGATCGGTCGGTTAGAAATGCAGCAGAAGCAAGTTCTGCTCCTTGAGTGAGTAAAAAAAAAAAAAAAAAAAAAAAAAAAAAAAAAAAAAAAAAAAAAAAAAAAAAAAAAAAAAAAAAAAAAAAAAAAAAAAAAAAATCCGGTTAGAAGTAACTCGTCTACAAGGTGTTTCTCCAATATTCTGGCCCTGCAATTAGGGTGTTTCCAATGTTATTTACTTATTAACCTTTGACAGTGGAAATTCTTAGAAACTGTGCATCATTTTTTTCTTGTGAACAAACATTGTATTTTCTAAGCTGCAGCTGCAGCTCTTCCATGAAAAATGAGAGACATTTTTGGAAAAGTAAAATTTGGCGTCCCATTTCTCCTAGCTCGCCCCTACCTTTGGTGAGCCGTAGCTTCACCAGTGACCCCTGAATCCTCTGTTTTTCTTGTGCTTCAACAGGATTTTAATTATGTTTCTAATTGAATGTCCTTTTCATTTTCAGATTCCGTTTTCTTCACCCTTCATTATAGCTACTAAGAAAAGAAAAGTGGACGCCGAGTGTCGCGTTTTCAATGAAGAATGGGGAGTAGAACAATGTGCCAGTATAGGACAAAATACAATTTTAGGATATAATGTCGCTAGAGGACGAAATGTTACATTAGGATGTAATGTCATAGGACAAAATGTCGCAATGGGATGTAATGACAGTGGAGGACAAAAGATCACGATGGGAAGTAATGATAGTGGAGGACAAAATATCACGATAGGATGTAATGATAATGGAGGAGAAAATATCACGGTAGGATATAATGTCAGTGGAGGATAAAATATAATTTTAGGAAGGGATACCGGACAGAATGTCAATGAAGGCCAAAATATCATGATAGGATGTAATGACAGTGGAAGACAAAAGATCACGATGGGATGTAATTATAGTGGAGGAAAAAATATCACGGTAGGATATAATGTCACTGGAGGACAAAATATAATTTTAGGAAGGGATGCCGGACATAATGTCAATGAACGACGGGAGGCCGGCGTGAATCACGGTGACGTAGGGGGACAAAATGTACAAAAGAGATCGGATGACCGTGATCGACCAGATGTCCGTGATGGGGGAAATGTTAATTTTGATGGGAGAAATGTTAATGAGGCATTGAATGTCAATGAAGGACCAAATAATAATATAGAGCTAAGTATAAATAAAAAACAAAATGATAATGTAAGACATGATATTGAAACTCAAAATGTGTCAAAAAGAAATAATCACGAGTTTCTTAAAACCATGTACTTTAATGCTCGTAGTATTAGGAACAAATTTCAAGAAATACAGGCGTATGTCAAAAGCGAAAATCTCGATATGATAGGAATAACTGAGACATGGTTAAATGGTACAGAAATCGAAGCTGAATTTAATATTGCGGGATTTAAACACTTTCATCAGGATAGAAACCACAAGAAAGATGGGGGTGTTCTGTTGTACGTTAAAAACAATATTCATGCTTGCGTTTTAGAGAAAGTGAAACAGGATGCATATGATAGTTTGTGGGTTGAGTTAACCCAAACAAATGGACAAAAAATGAATATAGGTGTAATATATAGGCCAAAGACATTATCATTAGCAGACGACCAACTGTTATTTCAAGAACTGACTAGTTTCTGCAATCGGGATTTATTGATAATGGGTGATTTCAATTTTACTGACACTGATTGGATGACCCTTGAACATGGCCATATAGGTAGTCGCTCGATTGATTTTCTTGGTGACAATTACTTAATTCAGCATGTAAAAGAGCCCACAAGATATGGAAACTTACTCGATCTATTGATCACTAACCGCGAAAGCATGGTAACTGATGTAGAAGTCGGTGAATCTGTTGCAAATACCGATCACAACTTAGATTCGAACTCCTAAACAATTTTAGAATAGATACTTGTGTTTCTAAAATACCCGATTTCAGTAAAGCTTTCATAGGACAACGTCAGGAGCTTCAGCTTACAGATTGGGAGGCAAAATTAAACGAAAGACCTGTAGATCAGATGTGGGAAATATTTCAAAATACGCTCACTAAGATGATTCAAACTTACATTCCTTTTAAGGACAGACGTCCCCCAAATCAGTCTCGCCCAAAGTGGCTCGACAAAGAAACTGAAAAAAGTATTGCTAAAAAGAGACAGGCTTATAAGAAACATAAGTGCTCGGGTGCATCTAATGACTATGAAAGTTATGTATCAATACAGAGAGATTTAAAAAAGACAATAAGAAAAAGAAAATGACAATACGAAATGAACATCGCTGATAAATCCAAAGAGAATCCCAAAGAATTCTATAGTTACATTAGAGATAAAAAGGTTGTTAGGAATAACATTGGTCCACTATTATCTGCTGACGGTCAAATTGAATATTCAAATGAAGGAATGTGTAATATCTTAAACAATTATCTTAGCTCGGTATTCGTAAACGAAACACCTCAAAGTGAATTCCAAACTGAAACCTGTGAAAAGTCTAGGGTAAACTTACTCACTACGGTAAATATAACAAAAGAAAAAATTAAAAGGTGTATAGATAAACTCAAAGTTAATAAAACACCAGGGCCTGACGGTTGGCATCCAAGAATCTTAAAGGAAATGAAAAATGAGATTGTTGTTCCATTAGAAATTATTTTCAAGAAATCCATCATATCCGGAGATGTCCCAAGAGAATGGAAGCTAGCTAACGTTACTCCCATATTCAAAAAAGGTGACAAAAAGAAACCAAATAACTATAGGCCTATAAGTTTGACTTCAATCGTAGGAAAAATAATGGAAACTATCATCAGAGATGCTATCGAATATCATTTAGAAAGTAACCGTTTGATAAATGATAGCCAGCATGGTTTCAGACGGAAACGTTCTTGCGTGACTAACTTACTCGAATTCTACAACACAGTTATCTCGAATTATAACAAAAGAAACAATATAGATTTAATATATCTAGACTTTGCAAAAGCTTTTGATACCGTCCCACACGAAAGACTACTTACTAAATTAGCTTTACACGGAATAAGTGGTAGCCTATTAGGTTGGACTAGTAATTGGTTGAATGGTCGAAAACAGAGTTGTTTTAGATGGAAAAACTTCTAGATGGAAAAATGTTACAACAGCAATGGTCTGAAAAGTGGCTAATAAAATTTAACACAAGTAAATGCAAGGTAATTCACATAGGTAACAATAACAGTAAGTGCGATTACAAGTTATTTGGAAATTCGTTAACAAAAGTGGATAGTGAAAAAGATCTCTGCGTAATTATCAGTAACGACCTCAAATCATCCAAGCAGTGTATTTCAGCCTCTGAGAAAGCAAATAAGATTCTGGGACTGATTGCGCGATATTTTGATTTCAAAAGTCCATCACTCATTAACAAGCTATATAAATCGTTAGTCCGTCCACATTTGGAATATGCTGTTTCCGTACGGTCACCGAATCTCATTAAAGACATTGACAGCCTGGAAAAAGTACAACCGATTCCAAATATCAAAAATAAATCATATGAATCTGTTTTCCCTAAAAAAGCGTAGACTCAGAGGTGACTTGATACAGGTCTTTAAGATTTTAAAGGGAATTTACAACATCAAAAGTGACAAAATTTTTACATTGAATGAGAATCAGACAAGAAACAATGGTCTCAAACTGTCCGGAAATAGATTCAATTTGGAAGTAGGTAGAAACAACTTTGCCAACCGTGTAGTTAATGAATGAAATAAACTTCCTGCACAGGTAGTGCAATGTAGTTCAGTTCGAAGCTTTAAGAATCATTTAAATAAACACCTAAGCAAGATGCTGTAATGATTATAATTTATTTTATGTAATTATTATTATTATTTTTTTTTTTATCATTTGTCTGAATGAGAGTGATGAATGAGGAGAATGGAGGAGAAATAAGGAAGGATGAGGTGAAGGCAGTTGTTAAGATGATGAAAACAGGTAAGGCACCTAGTCTGGATGGATGCCATGCGGAATGTCTGAAAAAGGGAGGCACAGTGATGGTGGACTGGTTGGTGAGGTTATTTAATGTTTGTTGGAGAGAGGGTACAGTGCCGGAGGACTGGAGGAGTGCCTGTATAGTTCCACTTTACAAGGGAAAAGGGGACAAGTGTGAATGTAGTAGTTTCAGAGGGTTTAGCTTGTCGAGTGTGGTTGGGAAGGCTTATGGGAGGATCTTGATTGAGAGGATTAGTTGAGGAACAGGAGTAATTGGTGAGGAACAGTGTGGATATAGGACAGGTAGAGGTTGTGTAGATCAGATCTTTGTGGTAAGACATATGTGAGAAAGCTATAGGAAAGGGGATGTTTTTTTGGGCTTTTATGGATCTGGAAAAGGCTTATGATAGGGTTGACAGAAAGGCACTGTGGGAGGTTATGCAGATATATGGGATAGGAGGAAACCTTCTGGGAGCTGTCAAGAGTTTTTATGAGAGTAGTAGAGCTTGTGTCAGGAGTGGTTTGAGGTAAAGGTGGGACTTCGTCAAGGATGCGTTATGTTGCCCTGGGTGTTCAACTTATACATGGATGGGGTGGTGTGAGAGGTAAATGCAAGGGTAGTGGGAAAGGGATTGGAGATGGTTAAAGAAAATGGAGAAAAGTGGGAGGTGAGCCAGCTGTTGTTTGCGGACGACACTGCGCTTGTGGCAGGATCGGAGGAGGGATTGAGGAAGTTTGTGGCAGAGTTTGGGAGAGTATGTGATAGAAGAAAGCTAAAGATAAATGTGGGTAAAAGTAAGGTGATGAGATGCACAAGGGGTGAAAGTGGCAGTAGACTGGAAGTGAGCATTAAGGGAGAGCGACTGGAGGAAGTGGATAGTTTTAGATACTTGGGTGCAAATGTGGCAGGGAAAGGTGGAGTGAAAGTGGAGGTAGAATGTAGATTGAGAGAAGCGAGTAAATGCCTTGGTGGATTAAAGAGTGTAATGAGGAATAGACATTTGGGAATGGATGCTAAGAGGAGACTGTATGAAGGAGTGATTGTGCCAACAGCACTGTATGGGGCAGAAACATGGAACATAAGAGAGGAAGAGAGGAGTAGTTTGAATGTGTTTGAGATGAGGTGTCTGAGAAGTATGATGGGGGTTACTAGGCTAGATGGAGTGAGAAATGAGGAGGTGAGGAGGAGAACAGGGGTGGAAAAGGAGCTGGGAGATAGGGTTGATGAAAGAATATTAGGATAGTTTGGACACATGGAAAGAATGAGTGAAGAAAGACTAGTAAAAGAGGTGTGGAAGGCAGATGTGGAAGAAGTGAACATGAGGGGACGTCCTAGGATGAGGTGGATGGATGGGGTGAAGGGGGCTTTGGGGAAGAGGGGAATGTCTGTTGAGGAAGGACGGGAGAGGACAGAAGACAGGGGTGAATGGAGAATGGTTGTATATGGATGATGTGATTGCACGAGGTGGAATGGGCGGGTGGATGGGGGGTGAGGTAGTATGTGTGAGCAGAATTTGACGCAGCCCGAAGGGATTTCTCCCCGTCCTCCCATTTTATGTAATGGGGGGACGGAGAAGGGGGGGGGGTCGCCGATTTTAATGAAGTGGCCTTGCTGTGGATGTGCTGTGTCTTGCGGCACTGCTTCTAACCCAGGGCAGTGGACAAGGTGCAGGGATGACCAGTCATTCAGGAGGTGCTAAGATAAGAGGGAGGGTGGAGGGGTGTGGAGTGTATTCAGGGATGGAATGGGTGGGAATGATTTTATGCCCTTCTCTTTTTGGCTACCCCCCTTGTAAGGGGGAAAAAAGCCTTGGTATATGTATGTATGTATGTATGTATGTATATGTTAATTTATTATTATTTACTATTTACCTGTTTATTATTTAACTACACCTATGCATTTATTTATGTATTTTATTTGTTGTTTACATTATAGTTTTTATTTATTATTTCATTACGATTTTTTTCGCATCCGACCTAGAAATGGACCAAAAGGTCTCCTGACGGGATGCTCCGCCTTTGTAATCCTTTGTAAAGTACTTCTTTGTGGAAACAAAGGACCAGAAAGCTAGTTGCGTAATATGCAGCGAAACATCTATCAACATATTCAAAGTTTTCTGGGAAGTTACGCTCTGAGAAATACTGATGGCAACTTCATCAAAGAGTATGATGGAAGCAGCAAATGACTTTTGTCCTGAGAGAGCCGATTTGTTTGGAAGTATCAGCAAGTATCGGCAAGTTCAGTTGTGCGGAGAACAGAAGAACTTGGAGAGAATGTAGTGCTACAGATACGCGAGAAAGCTAGGAATTTGTGGTATTCTCTGGCGCTGGACGAGTCTACTGATCTCTCGAGTACGTCACAACTTCTCGTGTTCATTCGTGGTGTCAATTTGGACTTTCAGATAACGGAAGAGTTGGCATCCGTTTTCATGGAAGTGCAAAAAAAATTGCAAGACTATAGCTGTCAGAACTTTACACCTCGGTAGGAGTTGACCAATGTTAATTTCAATACACAATTTAAATTACTCCGGCAGCTTCACTGACCTACGAGGGTTCTACATAAACATTTAAAATTTTGTGTGGGTACTTCTTTCTGTATAGCGTGGTACAAGTTAATGTCGGAGAGCGGGGCCAATCAAACAAGTTTGATTTCAATCTAATTAGCGAACAGTCACTCACACCAATAATTAATAATTACATATATTCACACATAACAACCCATCAATCTCACACCAATAATTAATTATACAATTTTATGTATACATACACAAATTACCAATGCAATCTGGTAACTAGTTTAGATTTCAATTTCACTCGACTGTTTGGTACAGCGAATCTCACCGGCGGGCGAGAACAACCGGCTCTTCACAATATCCACAATGTTCATAACGTTCAAAGTTCAAATGTTCACAAATTACGAAATACAATATCACAACTCTGGCAGATAACTGTTATAAGAGTCAATACTTCAAACTTCTTGTAGCCGCGAGTATCTGTAATACTCCGAATTTGCACGGGCGACACCTATCACGGGGGGGGGGGGGGCATTCACTCGCCAAGTCGAGCGATGAAGAGAGTTGACTGGTCCAGCCTGCAGCTCCTTGCCGACCGTACTTCTTCCACCGGTCCAAGCTCACCCAGACGATTCGATGCAGAACGAAGTCTCAATGGTGATATGGAGATACGCCGGCTAGACCGTACTTTTGCTCCAGTAGTCCCGACTTCCACCGGCTTTGTCGATTCTTCTGTCCATTCTGGTCATTCTCCCTTCCTCTACCCTTCGCGTTTCGGAGTTTGAGTTTCGAAGTTTCGGAGTTTTGAAGCTTCAGAGTTTCCAAGTCTTGGCATTTGAAGCTTCAGAGTTTCGAACTGCAATTACGCAAATTGGTGATACTCTCGCAAACCACTTAGTTTCTTCAAACTGTAATTGATATAATAGTTAAACAGTTGTTTGTATGTATAATTCAGCCAAATTTTACAAGTCACAAGTGATCTGTGACAATAGCCTTCAGTGGAATCAGCTTCGAGGTGTTACAGTTGATGGAGGAAAAAACATGGCTGGAGTGAGGAAGGGTCTGGTGGGGCAGATCAGGACTCTGTTGGAAGATTTGCAAATTCCGAGCGCTCTGCTCATACACTGCATCATACTTAGACTTAGATATTTCTTGTGTACTGAAACCAGCTGTTTCTGCTGTGAACTTCATTCGGGGACATGCACTCAATCACCGTCAGTTCCAGGCTTTTCTCGAAGAAATTGATTCTGATATCTGTGAATTGCCTTATCACACAGCAGTGAGGTGGCTCAGCTGCGGTATACTCCTTCTTCGTTTTTACAACCTTCGAAACGAAATAGATGTTTTTTCTCACTGAAAAAGATAGAGCTGATCCTATCTGGCTGTCAAAGTTGTCATTTTATGGTCGACATCACATCCCACATGAATGAACTGAACTTGAAACTTCAGGGAAAGGATAACCTCGTCTGTGATCTCTACAGAATCATCAAAGGATTTCGGAGAAAGCTGTCATTGTTTGAAGCACAACTGGAAAGAGAAAACTTTTCTCATTTTCACTGTTTCAGAGTTTTGTGCTACAATCGCCGAAGATGTCAACCTCGATTTTCCGAAAAAGATTATTCGTGACTTGAAGGAGCATTTTTTGAAGAGATTTTCAGATCTTGACAGAACTGAGAGTGACATTCTTCTGATCCAGAATCCGTTTGATTGTAACCTTGATTATGTGCCAGTTGAACTACAGATGGAGCTCATTGATTTGCAAGCAAATGACTTGTTGAAAAAGAAGCACAGAGAAGGAAAACTTGTTGCATTTTACTGCTGCTCATCTGATGATGACTTTCCGAAACTGAAGAAATTTGCCGCTGGTATGGCATCAGTGTTTGGAACAACTTATGTCTGTGAGCAAACATTTTCAAAAATGAGGTATGTGAAGTCAACACATCGAATGCGATTGACTGATGAACATTTGAAAGCAATTCTCTTGATTGAATGCAGCAATTCCAAACCAAACATTGATGATATCTTGAAAGCCAAACGTCAGTTTCACAAATCTCACTAACCTTTTTTGCTGCTTAGTTTGTAAGATTCGGATATGTGCACACTATGTCTGATGTAGCTATCTTTTTGCTAATGTCGCTTCTTTGATAACGTTTTAGTAAATAAACATGTTGGTTGTTTTTATTTTCTGTGCATTGCACGCCACTCACCCATGATTAACATGGAATGCTAAACTTAGTTTTTCGTCTTTTTCCCCAGAGCTTTCGTTCTGGCTTGCAAGTATTGAACAGAATGATTATGCGGCCCGCGCTCGTCATTCTTTCAGTTATCCGGCCCGCAGTGAAAAAAGTTTGGTGACCCCTGCTCTAGGCGATAACATATATCGACACAAGATCTCAAAAAATTGACGATAGACTTATCTACAATCTTAAAAATCGACGCTAGGCTAGTCTACAAATTTAAAGATCGACACTGGAATAGTTCATTTGGCGGAATATAAGTGTCTCAAATTCCGCCATGATGATAACGACGATAGCGATAAAAATGTAAAAAACAAAATTATTATTTCAGTTTTTTAACTTTTTTATTCTTTAGTCTTTATCATTTAAGCCTTTAAATGAAAAATATTTAACATTATGACATTCAAATAATTTGTTAACTTACATCTCAAGTTCCTCCAGCCCAGCCTTCAGCAGTCTGGTGCCCTCCTGCCTCTCCTGGGTCTTCACCTCCTCAGTCCCACTGTCATCCATGTCGTCCAGGAAGTAACTGATGTCGGAGATGTCCCACATGTGACTGAGAAGCGACGGCGCTCCAGAAGGTTTAGGTGTGCTGGATCGGATGTTAGTGCTGCTCTCCCCTGGCACCTCTCTTCACAAATCTGCCCATGTTTATACTAACAATCGCAGTGAAACTGTGAACAAAATGACAAAAAGTACAAAATTCGTTGGTAAGACGGGTATAGATGAGAGCACACAATGTGATCTGTACATACTACCGTAATGGCGCACAAAACGTTTGTTAGTCTTGGCAGCTAAACAATGGGAGAGCATCCCGCCTAAACGTAAACAACATAAGGTTTGGTCGTCTTTGCCGCTGACCAATGTGAGAGCTTCCCGACTGAACGTAAACGACAGAATGCTGCCGTGTAATGAGTGTCGTCTCAGGTTGTTTCCGTTGAAAAGGTTTGAAAACTTTTGAAAAAAATCTTTTCGTAACGCTCGGAACGCAGGAACGCTTTAAGAATTCAGGTGGTGCGTTCCTCTTACTTGCGTTTCTTTGAGAAAATGCGTTCCTACGTTCTTGCTTTCCTGTAAAGGCGGTGCGTATGTAAAGAAGAACGAAGAATTTACTAAAGGAGCGCACTTGCACACTTCTGCAAATAAATACAAACACAGACACACACACACACACACACACACACATATATATTTGTGTGTGTGTATGTATATATACATACATACACATATAT